>NC_087580.1:7394114-7694114 GCF_036250125.1 Pseudopipra pipra
CACTGACCTCATAAAGCCCAGACGCCTCAAAATGGTACAGGCCACATCATCACACTGACCTCATAAAGTCCAGAGAAGTCCTAATGGTGCAGACCTCATGGTGGCACTGACCTCATAAAATCCATACATGTCACAATGGTGCAGGCCTCATCATCGCACTGACCTCATAAAGCCCAGACATGTCATAATGGTGCAGGCCTCATAATCACACTGACCTCATAAAGCCCAGACATGTCATAATTGTGCAGGTCTCATAATCACACTGACGTCCTAAAGCCGAGACATGTCATAATGGTGCAGGCCCCATCATCACACCGACCTCATAAAGCCCAGACACCTCATAATGTTGCAGGCCTCATCAGCACACTGACCTCATAAAGCCCAGACACGTCATAATGGTGCCGGTCTCATAATCACACAGACCTCATAAACCCCAGACATGTCATAATGGCCCTGGCCTCATAATCACAGTGGCCTCATAAAGCCCAGACACCTCATAATGGTGCAGGCCGCATCATAACACCGACCTCATAAAGCCCATACATGTCATAATGGTGCAGGCCTCGTCATGGCACTGACCTCATAAAGCCCAGACATGTAATAATGGTGCAGGCCTCATCACCAAGGTGACCTCATAAAGCCCAGACATGACAAAATGGTGCAGGTTTCCTCATGGCGCTGACCTCATAAAACTGAGACATGTCATAATCGTGCAGGTGTCATCATGGCACTGACCTCATAAAACCCAGACATGTCATAATGGCCCAGACCTCCTCATGGCACTGACCTCATAAAGCACAGACATGTCATAATCGTGCGGGCCTCATCATCACACTGAGTTCATAAAGTCCAGACACCTCATAATGGTACAGGCTACATCATCACACTGACCTCATAAAGTCCAGACAAGTCATAATGGTGCAGGCCTCATCAGGGCACTGACCTCATAAAGTCCATACTTGTCATAATGGTGCAGGCCTCATCATCACAGTGACCTCATAAAGCCCAGACACGCCATAATAGTCCCGGTCTCATAATCACACACACTTCATAAAACCCAGACATGTCCTAATGGCCCAGGCCTCATCATCGCAGTGACCTCATAAAGCCCAGACATGTCATAATGGTGCAGGCCTCGTCATGGCACTGACAACATAAAGCCCAGACACCTCATAATGGTGCAGGAGTCATCACCCCACTGACCTCATAAAGCCCAGACATGTCATGATGGTGCAGGCCTCATCTTCACACTGACCTCATAAAGACCAGACACGTCATAATGGCCCAGTCCTCATCATCACAGAGACCTCATAAAGCCCAGACATGTCATAATAATGTAGGCCTCCTCATGGCACTGACATCATAAAGCCCAGACATGTCATAATGGTGCAGGTCTCATCATCACATTGACCTCATAAAGCCCAGACATCATAATGGTGCAGGCCTCATCATCACACTGACCTCATAAAGCCCAGACATGACATAATGGTGCAGGCCTCCTCATGGCACTTACCTCATAAAGGCCTGGCTTACCATAAACGTACAGGTCTCATAATCACACAGACCTCATAAAGCCCAGACATGTCATAATGGCCGAGGCATCCTCATGGCACTGCCCTTATAAAGCCCAGACATGTCTTAATGGTGCAGGCCTCATCATCCCACTGACCTCATAAAGCCCAGTCACGTCATAATGGTGCAGGCCTCATCATCACGGTGACCGCATAAAGCCCAGACACCTCATAATGGTGCAGGCCTCATCATGGCACTGACCTCATAAATCCCAGACATGTAATAATGGTGCAGGCCTCATCATCACACTGACCTCATAAAGCCCAGACATGTCATAATGGTGCAGGTCTCATCATCACATTGACCTCGTAAAGCCCAGAAATGTCATGATGGTGCAGGCCTCATCATGGCACTAACCGCATAAAGACCAGACATGTCATAATGCTGAAGGCCTCCTCATGGCACTGACCTCATAAAATTCAGACGTGTCATAATGATCCAAGCGTCATCATCACAGTGACCTCATACAGCCCAGACATGTTATAATGGCCGAGGCCTCCTCATGGAACTGACCTCATATAGCCCAGACATGTCATTATGGTGCAGGTCCAATCATTTCACTGACCTCATAAAGCCCTGACACCTCATAATGGTGCAGGTTTCATCATCACACTGACCTCATAAGGCCCAGACATGTCATGATGGTGCAGGCCTCATCATCACACTGACCTCATAAAGCCCAGACATGTCGTAGTGGTGCAGGCCTCATCATCACACTGACCTCATAAAGCCCAGAAGACATAATGGTGCAGGCCTCATCACCAAAGTGACCTCATAAAGCCCAGACATGACAAAATGGTGCAGGTTTCCTCATGGCACTGCCCTTATAAAGCCCAGACATGTCATAATCGTGCACGTCTCATCATGGCAGTGACCTCATAAAGCCAAGACATGTCATAATTGCCGAGGCATCCTCATGGCACTGACCTCATAAAGCCCAGACATGTCATAATGGTGCAGGTCTCATAATCACACAGACCTCATAAAGCCCAGACATGACATAATGGTGCAGGCCTCATCATCACACTGACCTCATAAAGCCCAGGCATGTCAAAATGGTGCAGGCCTCATCATCACACTGACCTCATAAAGCCCAGACATGTCAAAATGGTGCAGGCCTCCTCATGGCGCTGACCTCGTAAAGCCCTGACACCTCATAATGCTGCAGGTCTCATCATCACATTGACCTCATAAAGCCCAGAAATGTCATGATGGTGCAGGCCTCATCATTATGGCATTGTCCTCATAAAGCCCAGAAATGTCATAATGGTTCTGGCCTCATCATGGCACTGACCTCATAAAGCCCAGACATGTCATAATGGTGCAGGTCTCATAATCACACTGACCTCATAAAACCCAGACACGTCATAATGGTGCAGGCCTCATCATAACACCGACCTCATAAGGCCCAGAAATGTAATAATGGTGCAGGCCTCATCATCACAGTGCCCTCATAAAGCCCAGACATGTCATAATGGTGCAGGCCTCATCATCACACTGACCTCATAAAGCCCAGAAATGTCGTAATGGTGCAGGCCTCATCATCACAGTGCCCTCATAAAGCCCTCCCTGGTCTACCAATGGGTCTTGCTGCACCTGGGCTCTGCCTGCAGACACTAGCTGGCAGATAAAGAAGAAAAGCCGTTAGAGCTACTCTTTGTACTGGATGTTGTTTTGTTGCAGAGCAATTTAAATTTAGTAGTAGAATGGCTAAGGCTTAGTAAAAGAGTAGGCCTAGAAAGCAACACTCCAAAGTAGTAAGTTAGCAACCTTGTTTGTGAGCATGGAGTGTTGTGCTGAAGAAGTGGAAACAATAATCAAAGGATTTAGTCAAGCATGTATATAATGATTTGTTACCTTGGATGTGGCAAGGGTCTGTTAAACAGTTTCTAGGAGTAAGACAACTTAAGCAGATTTATGATTAGAGTAGATGGTTATTAATTGTTATCAGTATGAAGTATAAGCTTGTTTGTAACTGCACCTGGTTTGCTGTGGAAACTGTAACTGTTTTGCTGTGGAAACTGCACGTAAACTTGTTTGTGTATAAAAGTTGAACTGAGAATGAGGGTCTTCGGAATCCTGACTTGGGACATTAGTCCGCAGGTTCCCGGGCCCTGAATAAAGCACCGCGTACACCGGCACTCTGTTGGTTTGTGGTTTTTTTTTTGGTTACGGGCAACAGTTTTCTGGCGACCCAGATGGGACTCCGGGGGTAGCTGGGGCGGCTCACGAGCTGATCCACTCCATGCCGGCAACCAGGTGATTTCTGGGGAGACATCGACCCGTGCCCGACCCCGCGCCCGCCGGACAACCATCCAGGTAAGCCCGGAGGTGCTTTATTCTTTCAGGTTTGTTGGTTGGAAGCCTGCCTATAAGACGGGACCGTGAGTTTACCCGCTGGGTTGGGCAAAGGTACCTCGGTTGGGAAGCCTAGGCGCTGGTCGTAAGACGTAGCGAAAGCCGCGCTGTACCAGCACTCGCCACTCAGAGGGAGAATTGGCGAGTTGATTTTGGTTTTGGAATAAGTAATTGGTTTATATTGTTGTGTTATTGTGAATTTGATTTTGAATCCGGATTGTGATGTGTGTGTGTGTGAGTCAGTATGATGCCGTTTAAAACCTTTAAGGCACTATCTTGTGCAGAAAATTATATCCCTAGCGATTCTCCGCTTGGTTGCTTGTTAAAACATTGGAAGGAAGGAAATTTCGGACAAGAGTTAAGCAAGAAAAAATTGATTGATTATTGTAATAATGTATGGCCTCAATATGAGACAGAAGGAATGCAGTGGCCTAGGAATGGTTCATTGACTCCGGAAATTATAACCCCCTTGATGCAATATTTACGGGAAAACGAGATGTGGAATGAAATACCGTATCTAGATTTGTTTTATTATTTAAAAGGTAAGACTGAATGGCAAAAGGAATGTGGTATGTTGATTTTGAAAGAACTGAATGATAAATGCATAGGATGTCAAGAGCGCAAAATACGGTTTTCAGAACCAGAGGAGGATGTGTTTTTGTTGGTCTCCCCCAGCATAACTCCAAGTGCGCCCCCGGGAGATAGCCTCCCTTCACGTGTGAGGGCATAATCACCCACCATGCCCCCGTTAGAATCGTCCTCGGATGAGGAAGAAACAAGAGAGCGAGGATGTGATTTTGATAGAACTCTGCTAGCAGAACGGACTCGGAAGGGGCGAAAAGAAAGGGGAAGGAGTAGAGAAAAGAGACGGGGAGGGGGAAGGGAGACAGACGTTTCGCTCTCACCCCCTAGACTGATGACCCCTTTGCGGGAAGCAGTTGAAGCGGACGGAGGAAAAGTCATGGTGAAAGTTTCTTTTTTACCTAATAATATATTAATTTGGAAACAGTCAACTGGAACATATAGAGAAAATCCGGAGCGGGTGACTTGTATTATAAAAATGGTTATAAAAACTCAAAATCCAGACTGGAATGATTTACAGGTATTGTTAGATACAATTTTGGATTCAACAGAAAAAGAAATGGTATTAAGAGTGATGGTGGAAAGAGCGAAAGAAAGAATTCGAACTCTGCCCCGGGCGGCGGGGGGAACAGTGGATGATTTTGTGCCGCGGGAGGATCCCGGGTGGGATCCGAATGTGTCTGGAGATAGTAGAAGGCTGAGAATTTACCGGAAAGGTGACTTTGAGGCTAGGACGCTGAAGATTCCCCCTGAGAGTCCCTTGGGGAACCTCTTAGAGAACTGGAGTTGTTATTCCAGCACTTATAGAAGATTAAAAGAGAAAATGATTAAATAGTGTATTGAAGTGTGGGGAGGTAGAAGAATAGGAAATAATACCTACTAGCCCATATATGGTACTTTTAAGAATTGGGTCTGTGAACTTTTAAATTGGTATGTTAGCGATAAAAAAAACCCCTTTTGCCCAGAGGAGAGTTTTTATGCCGCTATATGGTTAGAAGCCAGTGAAGATATTTACTTGTTTTCTTTAAGAGAAGGAAAGAGCCAAATGAACTCTGTTAAAGATTCAGAGTCATATAAAGAAAAGAACCAGAGGTACAAGGTATTTAATAAGATGCAAAAGAAAGATGAGAGTCCTACTGAATGGCTGGAAAGATTAAGGAAAGCTCTCGAGCTGTATTTAGATGTCAACCTTGACGACCCAGTAGGACAAGAATTCCTTAAGACACAATTTGTGGTAGAATCATGGGAAGACATTAGAAAGAAAAATCGGAAATTAACAAATTGGCAAGATAGAGGACTGGATGAGTTGTTGAGAGAAGCTCAGAAAGTGTATAAAAGGAGAGAAGAAGAGAATCAGAAGCAAGAAGAGATAACTAGGCGAGAATAAAGAAGTTGTTTCTATTGGGGAAAAAGTATGTGAAGAGGAATTATAGACAGAAAATTCTGAGTATAAAATGAGAATGCCACACCCCCCCCCGGCATTCCAAAAGCTTGGGAAAAATCGAAAGAGTGAATGGAGATTTTACTGCTGCTATATTTAATGCTGCTATATTTAATATTGCTATATAGTATACTGACAAAGATGAGTCTCATACCAAAATGTTAGTATGTTGCTCGTTAAATAAATACACTGTGAGTGCATACTTTTAGCAGGGCTGTGAAAATGTAGAAACACCAATTCGAGCTGCAAAACGTGGATGGACACATGTCAGTTGCACTGAAAAGACTAGTGAATCCCTCACGCTGGCAAGTAGTCGACACTCTTGGAAGACACCAAGACTCTCACAACCCTCAGCGGAACATTGCAGTGGAATCGGCCTCTGCCCCTGGAGAATCCAGTTCATGACATTTCTCCAGGAGACCAAGTCTATGTGAAAAACTAGTCGGTGGAACCATTAAAGGAAACATGGGACGGTCCTTGCCAGGTGATAATGACCACTTACACGGCGGTGAAAGTCGAAGGAATCGACAATTGGATCCATTACACCCGAATCAAGAAGGTTCCAGTCTCGTGGTCGGTAGAACCTCTCTCACCTACAAGGGTGGTATTTCGAGCCAACAATTGAGGATCGTAGTATTCCTGGGGTTGATGAGTTTAGCAGAGACCACCGTGAGAATTGAGACCCCGGATCCTTATTTATTTGTACCAGAGCGCACTGATGTAAATTTAACCTGTCTGTTTTCTGATGACCAGGGAGCTGAATTAAGAGATGTTAACGTCAAGTGGAGATGGAGATATCAAGATCAAATCATGACAGAAGGAGTCACAACAGTTTGGGATGCTACACAACAAAAAGGTTACACCGTTCTGCAGGTACCCAAAGTGTCTAAAACCATGGGAGGAACATATATGTGTGTAGTTTAGGTTTGGGAAAGTTTTGATTATGGACATATAGAAATACAAACAATAAACACGACTCAGAAAAGGGTGACCAAAGTGCGAGTTTTACCCACTAGGAAACAATCAGACGTGTGGGATGGTCCTCCCTTAAAAATCAATTTTACCTTCCAATTTGATGATTGTCAAAAATCAGTTAAAGTAAAGTGGTGGAAATTGAATATGGCAAATCAATCTTGGGAATCACAAAGTCAAGGAGTTAGCTGGTGGTCAAATAGTAAGAGAGGTAAAGGGTGGCTGAATATTTCGAATCCCAGAGTAGGAAAGACAGATGGTACATTTCTTTGTGTAGTCTCATGTGGAGAAGAAAAAGATTACGGGATAAGGACAGCAGTAGCCGTACCACATCAAGGAGTAAGAGTCAGACCAGAACACAGTGTTTACCCGGCCCAGGAAGGAAGAGATCTGATTCTAAGTTGCAAGATTCCAGAAGAACAGTATTTTGAATATGGGTGGTGGTTTAAGGGACGAAACTTGAAAGTCGGGAAGAAACATCAGATTAAAAAGAGGACAGATACAATAGTTTTGAAAATCAAAGAAATACGAAAAGGAGAAGATGAGGGCCAATATACTTGCTGGATAAGTAGAGATGACTGGTGGGATACTGGAATTACTGCCGTCTACATAAGGGCTGAAAGAAGAACCCGGCAAGTAAGTAACCTGCAGATTCCAGATAGAGAAGTAGAACAAGAAAACCTAGTCGTAGGCCTAATTCGTGATTTTGGGAGAGTACAGAATGTCACAAAAATCACTGCATGTCTCCCTATGCCTCATGCTGCAGGAGACCCAATCCCATGGGGAATAATCCCAGTGCCAGAAATTCCTAAAATGTTTAAGAATACTACATGGAATTGCAGATTTGTAACCAAAACATGGAATGAAGTCATAGATGCATGTTTATTCAACAACAAAATGACTAAGAAACAATGCGAAGAGATGCCTGGATTTTTCGGATGAGTAGTAGTTGGAACATGAGTAACAAGTGAAAAGATTGACAGATTAAAAGGATCTTGTTTAGTTACAAATTCAGTACTATACCCATGCACTAAAGTTCCGGCTCAAATAAAACGAGAAAAAAAAGAACAAGTATGCCAAAATATTACTAGCTCTACAACCATGGAAGAGTGGCAAACAATTTGGGGACCCAGCCTACTAGAGACTTATAGTTACACTGGAAAAGTACAGTGGTTATTCACTGGAAGGGGAAAAAAAATCAAACTTATTCTACAGGAAATGGAGGAAATCGTCATTGGAGGACAAAAACACGTACAAAAGAGAATTGGAATTGTACTCGAATATACACATGTGATACCCCAGACGATGAAATAAGTTTAATGCCCGTCAAAACACTCTTGCAGTTAGGATGTGAATGTCGGGGATATAATCATACGATTAAGGGATCTGTGAAAAACATTGATTGTCGTACCACCACAGTTAGGTGTCCAGGAAATTTGGTGTGGGTAATGGGGCATGGCCAGTGGACCACTCACATGCCCATAGATGGTCCGGTTGTACCTGTCACACTAGGGATACCTACTCTCTGTCCATTCTGGAAGCAGGATAAGTTAACATCAGTAGAAATAAACCACGAGGAAAAGAGAAATTAGTAAAAATATTGATGACTTAGAGTTGAGAGATTGGCATGAACCTTCAGCAGGAGTTAAATTTGGATGGGCATTAGAGTCTCTGTTTGCACCAATCTCAACATACGGGAACAGAGAAATGTTGTTTAAATTAATGGGACAAACTGAAAAGTTAGCAGCAGTCACTAAGAAAGGATTTAAAGGTTTAAATTTGCAATTACAAGCCACCTCTAGAATGACCATACAAAACCACATGGCATTAGATCTGATATTACTAAAGGAACACGGAGTTTGCAGATACCTGCAGGCAAAGGACGAGTATTTTTGTGTGCACATCCGAAATGTCACTCAGGAAGTAGAGAAAGATATTAGTAAATTAGAACAATTTGACAAGAATATTCATGAACTACAAAAGGAAACAGAACACAATTGGATAAGGGAATTATTCATCTCCCTAGGTCTTCATGTGTCAGGATGGATATCTTCTGTTATCCAGTATGGAATATTGATTGTAGTGATTATTGAGATAGCTATAATTGTTTACAAGTGTCTTTTAGGAATGATTGTAAAAGAAGGTCAACATACGAGACGCATCATGAAAGCTATAACAAGAAAGGAATAATCTCACCGCAAGATAGACTACCTCCTGCCTATCAAGAAATTGCAACCTGAAGATTGATATATTTGAGCATCCCTGCAGGCAAAGCCTGAAGAATGCTCAAAAGGGGGGACATGTTGCAGAGCAATTTAAATTAGTAGTAGAATGGCTAAGGCTTAGTAAAAGAGTAGGCCTAGAAAGCAACACTCTCAAGGTGTGCGGTTGTGGAAGTGTCCATTAGAGTTACTCGAGAGATGAGTGCGGGAAAGAGAGGTGGATTTTTGGAGTCAATGTAGAATGGGAAGTTGCGCGACTAAGCAAAGCAAGAGAGAAAGGAAAGCAGGAAAGGGGAAGGCCTTCTCTCCGCCCCCTCTCTCTCCTCTGTCTTCGTCTCCGTCCACTGCCCTCCTCATCCAACTAAGCCCGGGTACTGTACCGGGGCGCCGACGCCTCTGGGGCTCTCGTCGGGTGCGGGCTGGATCCGGAGGGCCGGCGAGAGCGGCGGCAGCGGGGCGGCGGTCGGAGCTCTGCGCCGCGGAGGCGGCGGGGCCGGGCTAAGTGCGAGGGGTTAGGACGTGTCTCGAGGAGTTCAAGATTGACAGGCCATGAGCTTTTTTCCTGGCCATCATCTCTTCCTTCTCATCTCTCTTTTGCTGGCCCCGGGGAGACTCCTGAATTTTCCTCCACGGCAGGTGCTTTTGAGAATGCTCGAGGGGCACGAGAGGCAGAACATCCCTCTTTGCTCAGCTCCCCGGGTCACTTCTGCTGGTGACAAAGACCACCTGGTCTTTTGTCAGGGGATGTGGCACGAGTGCTACGGAGAGGCATTGCATGGGAGAAGCACCTTCCCCAGAGAAAGCTCGGATGTGGCATGGCATCTCCCACCTTCTTTGGACTTTCTGGCGATGCAGCCTCTGTGAGGCGATCTCTTCTGTGTCCCTCCTGCTCCTCTTACTCAGAGGACCAGGGAACAGCCTGTCACATCTGAACTGCATGTGCTGGAACCAGCATATCTACAGCAGGTTGACGGGCATTCTGCGGCGCAGTCAAAAGGTTCATTCCCTTTCCCGTTGCTCTCAACTCAGTAAAAGGGCATGAAGGACCACCAGGGAAGGGCGTGGTCCATTCCCATGTGCACTGGCTTCTCATCCAGCCCACAGAAGTTCTTTAGCCTTCCCTGGAGAGACACGGATTGATTAGGGCGGGTGACTCTCTTTGCATTGAAGAGACAAGTCTTGAGCACACACCTGGTGGTGGTGTGGGGAGATGACCCTGAGCAAGTACAATTGCCATCAGCCTCATGGGGGAGCCCTGAAGTTCTGTGGGACAAAGAGTGTATGGTGTCACTTTGAATTTACGGTACTAAACCCTGGCAAAGCCCCTGGATGCAGCTCTGCGATGTGCTTCTGTGGACAGAGCTCCCTGTGCCCATCCCTCAGGCCGTGGGGTTTTTTAGATAGTGGCAGAGCAAGTAGCGCCTCACAAGGTTTGAGATATATCCAGGTTCCGGGCGTGGCAGCAGGAGCCCCAGGAGATACTGCCCCTGCTACCATGAACTGTCTGTCTGGGTGTGTGCAAGGGAAGGACTCGTGTGTCTGAAAACCTTTGTGTGAGCGAGCAGTGAGCCCCCGCCTGGGCACCACTGACTCTTGGCCAGCTGGTCATCCACCACGATCCCAGAGGCCATTTTCCAGCACTGCTATGCAGCATGTCATTCCCAGTCTGTCCGTACGACCGAGGTTGCCCCATCCCAGGGACAGAATCTGGCACTTCCCCTTGTTGAACTTCCTCTGGTGGATGATTGCGCAAACCTCTAATTTGAGGTCTCTCTGCACTGCCTCCCTCTTCCATGAGGCCCTAGAGTGTCACAATGGCCCTTTGATTCCAGGGGAATCTGCAGTGTTCAGTTTTCCAGGTGTTACGTGAAGCCCCATATTGTCACAATGGCACTAAAATGAGAGAGGATCTCTTTTCTAAACAATTTAGTACATCAGAAGCTTTATCTTAGATAAAAATGATATCCTAATTCTTATAAGACTTCAATTATTTTTAGGAGAGAGAATGTAGATAACACATGGAAACGAATAGAGAGTATATCGTATGCCCATCTTCAAGAAATTAGCTTACGTGCCTCTGAAATGTTCTTCAATAAGAGATTGTTCTGTTAAGAAGAAAGTCAATTAAATATTGTTTAAGCAAATGGGAAGTTCTAAGACATATGTCTTAGTTGGTCCTAGAACATTTAATTTAGGAGTTCGAGGTCGGATAGATCAAGCAGAGACGTTAAGAGGCCTGATTAGAGAGAAGACCACTCTCCGAACATGACTGCCCCCCCCCGAAGAAATGGACACTAGATGGCAGTCTTACTCCACGAATAAAACCCAAGATGCTATATGACCTCAAAATCATACCCTAATTCTCCACTGCTGGTGAAGGGGGAAGGGGTCTCTCAAGCGTCACTGTATTTATATTCCAAAATTTATACCAAATGTTTGATCCATGCATGGCAGAGTACCCCATATATTCCCAGCTGACATATTAGAGAAATGTTCGATACAATGGTTTCTGGTCATTGGACTGAATTCTTTTTTTCCCCCCTTTGATTCCATGAAGTTCCAAAGATATCTTTTAGGGTTTGTTTAATACCTCTGAGCACCCCTCAACCTGCTGCAGATGTGCTGCTTCCACCACATGCAGTTCAGATGTGACAGGCTGTTCCCTGGTCCTCTGCGCAAGAGGAGCAGGAGGAGGGGGGACACAGAAAAGATCTCCTCTTTTCTTTGTCGGGCCTTCCCCTTTCCTTGCTTTTGTCTCTCTCCTTCAGAGACCTCCTGCAGTCCGTCCTTCCCCTTTTCTACTTTCCTTTCTCGCTTAGCTCAGTCGCGCAGCTTCCCATTCTTCAGTGACTCCAAAAATCCACTTCTCTTTCCCGCACTCAACTCTCCAGCAAATTCTAATGGGCACTTCCACAACTGCACACCTTGACAGTCTCGACAAATTCTTCTCCGTACGGTCCTGACTCTTTCTGTGCCCTGTCTTCTGGGAAAAAACATCCAGTGCAAAAAGGCATTCTGACGGCCTTTTGTCTTTATCTCCCCGCCAGTGTCTGCAGGCAGAGCCCAGGGGCACTAGGACACATTGGTGGAGACAACGGAAGGCAGTGAGATCATCAGAAAGTGTTCACACGCCAACCTCCGGATCGGCGATTTTATCCCTTTCTACCGGCAGCTCCCGGGTCACAGCACGGAACTCCTCGCGCGCGCTGCTAAAGGGTGCAGAGAGCTGCGTGCGCCAGCGGGGCGGCTGTCGTTGTCGGGAGATGGACGTTGGACCTTCCTCTAACTCTCCGGACCCCGCCTTGGGGACACGGCGCTGTATTCCTTCGCCCTGGCAGACGCGGATTCATTGACACGGTCGTCTTTGGAACTTTCAGGGGATTTTCTTAGAAATGCACAACTCGTTTAACAGTTTCTACAGGGTAGCAATATAGCGCCCCTATGAAAATAGGGCGTTTCACTACTGCACAAAGCACGGACCGCAGGAGTACTCTAAAGGACAGAGAGAAAAGCAAGGGAAAAGAATGGCTTCACAAAAATAAGAGTGGTGAGTGTTTCGTGGGAATGCTTTATGGAGCAGAGGGGGGGACGGACGGGAGGCTAGTTGGGAGACTGAGCTCTGTGAAGAACCTGCCAGGCAGGACGGCAGCCTCGAGGGACCTGCACGGCCACCTCATTCGCGGCCACCACTGTCGCCGGGCGCCAACCTTGCGCACCGAGCAGAACAGCGGCCAGCGCCGTCAGACCCGCTCCCCAAAGAGCCGCATCCAGCGATCCGCCGCCCGGCCTCCCGCTGCCCCCAACAGCCGCGTCTCTCTGCTCCGGCCGGTCCGCCTCATCTCCGCCTCCTCTCCCTCCTCTGCTTTCTTCTCCCTCCCCTGACCTCCTCAACCAGTGCAGCCTCGGCACTCTGCCCCTCAAACTGCTGCCGATGTGCTGCTTCCACCACATGCAGTTCAGATGTGACAGGCTGTTCCCTGGTCCTCTGAGTAAGAGGAGCAGGAGGGACACAGAAGAGATCGCCTCACAGAGGCTGCATCGCCAGAAAGTCCAAAGAAGTTGGGAGATGCCATGCCACATCCGAGCTTTCTCTGGGGAAGGTGCTTCTCCCATGCAATGCCTCTCCGTAGCACTCGTGCCACATCCCCTGACAAAAGACCAGGTGGTCTTTGTCACCAGTAGAAGAGCTCCTGTTACCAGTAGGGATGATCCCCGTGACAGGCCAGGAGAGGCTGACCCGGGGAGCTGAGCAAAGAGGGATGTTCTGCCTCTCGTGCCCCTCGAGCATTCTCAAAAGCACCTGCCGTGGAGGACAATTCAGGAGTCTCCCTGGGGCCAGCAAAAGAGAGATGAGAAGGAAGAGATGATGGCCAGGAAAAAAGCTCATGGCCTGTCAATCTTGAACTCCTCGAGACACGTCCTAACCCCTCGCACTTAGCCCGGCCCCACCGCCTCCGCGGTGCAGAGCTCCGACCGCCGCCCCGCTGCCGCCGCTCTCGCCGGTCCTCCGGATCCAGCCCGCACCCGACGAGAGCCCCAGAGGCGTCGGCGCCCCGGTACAGTACCCGGGTTTAGTTGGATGAGGAGGGTAGTGGACGGAGACGAAGACAGAGGAGAGAGAGGAGGTGGAGAGAAGGCCTTCCCCTTTCCTGCTTTCCTTTCTCTCTTGCTTTGCTTAGTCGCGCAGCTTCCCATTCTACATTGACTCCAAAAATCCACCTCTCTTTCCCGCACTCATCTCTCGAGTAACTCTAATGGACACTTCCACAACCGCACACCTTGAGAGTGTTGCTTTCTAGGCCTACTCTTTTACTAAGCCTTAGCCATTCTACTACTAATTTAAATTGCTCTGCAACATGTCCCCCCTTTTGAGCATTCTTCAGGCTTTGCCTGCAGGGATGCTCAAATATATCAATCTTCAGGTTGCAATTTCTTGATAGGCAGGAGGTAGTCTATCTTGCGGTGAGATTATTCCTTTCTTGTTATAGCTTTCATGATGCGTCTCGTATGTTGACCTTCTTTTACAATCATTCCTAAAAGACACTTGTAAACAATTATAGCTATCTCAGTAATCACTACAATCAATATTCCATACTGGATAACAGAAGATATCTATCCTGACACATGAAGACCTAGGGAGCTGAATAATTCTCTTATCCAATTGTGTTCTGTTTCCTTTTGTAGTTCATGAATATTCTTGTCAAATTGTTCTAATTGACTAATATCTTTCTCTACTTCCTGAGTGACATTTGGGATGTGCACACAACAATGCTCGTCCTTTGCATGCAGGTATCTGCAAACTCCGTGTTCCTTTAGTAATATCAGGTCTAATGCCATGTGGTTTTGTATGGTCATTCTAGAGGTGGCTTGTAATTGCAAATTTAAATCTTTAAATCCTTTCTTAGTGACTGCTGCTAACTTTTCAGTTTGTCCCATTAATTTAAACAATATTTCTCTGTTCCCGTATGTTGAGATTGGTGCAAACAGAGACTCTAATGCCCATCCAAATTTAAATCCTGCTGAAGGTTCATGCCAATCTCTCAACTCTAAGTCATCAATATTTTTACTAATTTCTCTTTTTCCTCGTGGTTGTATTTCTACTGATGTTAACTTATCCTACTTCCAGAATGGACAGAGAGTAGGTATCCCTAGTGTGACAGGTACAACCGGACCATCTATGGGCATGTGAGTGGTCCACTGGCCATGCCCCATTACCCACACCAAATTTCCTGGACACCTAACTGTGGTGGTACGACAATCAATGTTTTTCACAGATCCCTTAATCGTATGATTATATCCCCGACATTCACATCCTAACTGCAAGAGTGTTTTGACGGGCATTAAACTTATTTCATCGTCTGGGGTATCACATGTGTATATTCGAGTACAATTCCAATTCTCTTTTGTACGTGTTTTTGTCCTCCAATGACGATTTCCTCCATTTCCTGTAGAATAAGTTTGATTTTTTTTTCCCCTTCCAGAGAATAACCACTGTACTTTTCCACTGTAACTATAAGTCTCTAGTAGGCGGGGTCCCCAAATTGTTTGCCACTCTTCCATGGTTGTAGAGCTAGTAATATTTTGGCATACTTGTTCTTTTTTTTCTCGTTTTATTTGAGCCGGAACTTTAGTGCATGGGTTTAGTACTGAATTTGTAACTAAACAAGAGCCTTTTAATTTGTCAATCTTTTCACTTGTTACTCATGTTCCAACTACTACTCATCCGAAAAATCCAGGCATCTCTTCGCATTGTTTCTTAGTCATTTTGTTGTTGAATAAACATGCATCTATGACTTCATTCCATGTTTTGGTTACAAATCTGCAATTCCATGTAGTATTCTTAAACATTTTAGGAATTTCTGGCACTGGGATTATTCCCCATGGGATTGGGTCTCCTGCAGCATGAGGCATAGGGAGACATGCAGTGATTTTTGTGACATTCTGTACTCTCCCAAAATCACGAATTAGGCCTACGACTAGGTTTTCTTGTTCTACTTCTCTATCTGGAATCTGCAGGTTACTTACTTGCCGGGTTCTTCTTTCAGCCCTTATGTAGACGGCAGTAATTCCAGTATCCCACCAGTCATCTCTACTTATCCAGCAAGTATATTGGCCCTCATTTCTCCTTTTCGTATTTCTTTGATTTTGTGATTCCCAAGATTGATTTGCCATATTCAATTTCCACCACTTTACTTTAACTGATTTTTGACAATCATCAAATTGGAAGGTAAAATTGATTTTTAAGGGAGGACCATCCCACACGTCTGATTGTTTCCTAGTGGGTAAAACTCGCACTTTGGTCACCCTTTTCTGAGTCGTGTTTATTGTTTGTATTTCTATATGTCCATAATCATAACTTTCCCAAACCTAAACTACACACATATATGTTCCTCCCATGGTTTTAGACACTTTGGGTACCTGCAGAACGGTGTAACCTTTTTGTTGTGTAGCATCCCAAACTGTTGTGACTCCTTCTGTCATGATTTGATCTTGATATCTCCATCTCCACTTGACGTTAACATCTCTTAATTCAGCTCCCTGGTCATCAGAAAACAGACAGGTTAAATTTACATCAGTGCGCTCTGGTACAAATAAATAAGGATCCGGGGTCTCAATTCTCACGGTGGTCTCTGCTAAACTCATCAACCCCAGGAATACTACGATCCTCAATTGTTGGCTCGAAATACCACCCTTGTAGGTGAGAGAGGTTCTACCGACCACGAGACTGGAACCTTCTTGATTCGGGTGTAATGGATCCAATTGTCGATTCCTTCGACTTTCACCGCCGTGTAAGTGGTCATTATCACCTGGCAAGGACCGTCCCATGTTTCCTTTAATGGTTCCACCGACTAGTTTTTCACATAGACTTGGTCTCCTGGAGAAATGTCATGAACTGGATTCTCCAGGGGCAGAGGCCGATTCCACTGCAATGTTCCGCTGAGGGTTGTGAGAGTCTTGGTGTCTTCCAAGAGTGTCGACTACTTGCCAGCGTGAGGGATTCACTAGTCTTTTCAGTGCAACTGACATGTGTCCATCCACGTTTTGCAGCTCGAATTGGTGTTTCTACATTTTCACAGCCCTGCTAAAAGTATGCACTCACAGTGTATTTATTTAACGAGCAACATACTAACATTTTGGTATGAGACTCATCTTTGTCAGTATACTATATAGCAATATTAAATATAGCAGCATTAAATATAGCAGTAGTAAAATCTCCATTCACTCTTTCGATTTTTCCCAAGCTTTTGGAATGCCGGGGGGGGTGTGGCATTCTCATTTTATACTCAGAATTTTCTGTCTATAATTCCTCTTCACATACTTTTTCCCCAATAGAAACAACTTCTTTATTCTCGCCTAGTTATCTCTTCTTGCTTCTGATTCTCTTCTTCTCTCCTTTTATACACTTTCTGAGCTTCTCTCAACAACTCATCCAGTCCTCTATCTTGCCAATTTGTTAATTTCCGATTTTTCTTTCTAATGTCTTCCCATGATTCTACCACAAATTGTGTCTTAAGGAATTCTTGTCCTACTGGGTCGTCAAGGTTGACATCTAAATACAGCTCGAGAGCTTTCCTTAATCTTTCCAGCCATTCAGTAGGACTCTCATCTTTCTTTTGCATCTTATTAAATACCTTGTACCTCTGGTTCTTTTCTTTATATGACTCTGAATCTTTAACAGAGTTCATTTGGCTCTTTCCTTCTCTTAAAGAAAACAAGTAAATATCTTCACTGGCTTCTAACCATATAGCGGCATAAAAACTCTCCTCTGGGCAAAAGGGGTTTTTTTTATCGCTAACATACCAATTTAAAAGTTCACAGACCCAATTCTTAAAAGTACCATATATGGGCTAGTAGGTATTATTTCCTATTCTTCTACCTCCCCACACTTCAATACACTATTTAATCATTTTCTCTTTTAATCTTCTATAAGTGCTGGAATAACAACTCCAGTTCTCTAAGAGGTTCCCCAAGGGACTCTCAGGGGGAATCTTCAGCGTCCTAGCCTCAAAGTCACCTTTCCGGTAAATTCTCAGCCTTCTACTATCTCCAGACACATTCGGATCCCACCCGGGATCCTCCCGCGGCACAAAATCATCCACTGTTCCCCCCGCCGCCCGGGGCAGAGTTCGAATTCTTTCTTTCGCTCTTTCCACCATCACTCTTAATACCATTTCTTTTTCTGTTGAATCCAAAATTGTATCTAACAATACCTGTAAATCATTCCAGTCTGGATTTTGAGTTTTTATAACCATTTTTATAATACAAGTCACCCGCTCCGGATTTTCTCTATATGTTCCAGTTGACTGTTTCCAAATTAATATATTATTAGGTAAAAAAGAAACTTTCACCATGACTTTTCCTCCGTCCGCTTCAACTGCTTCCCGCAAAGGGGTCATCAGTCTAGGGGGTGAGAGCGAAACGTCTGTCTCCCTTCCCCCTCCCCGTCTCTTTTCTCTACTCCTTCCCCTTTCTTTTCGCCCCTTCCGAGTCCGTTCTGCTAGCAGAGTTCTATCAAAATCACATCCTCGCTCTCTTGTTTCTTCCTCATCCGAGGACGATTCTAACGGGGGCATGGTGGGTGATTATGCCCTCACACGTGAAGGGAGGCTATCTCCCGGGGGCGCACTTGGAGTTATGCTGGGGGAGACCAACAAAAACACATCCTCCTCTGGTTCTGAAAACCGTATTTTGCGCTCTTGACATCCTATGCATTTATCATTCAGTTCTTTCAAAATCAACATACCACATTCCTTTTGCCATTCAGTCTTACCTTTTAAATAATAAAACAAATCTAGATATGGTATTTCATTCCACATCTCGTTTTCCCGTAAATATTGCATCAAGGGGGTTATAATTTCCGGAGTCAATGAACCATTCCTAGGCCACTGCATTCCTTCTGTCTCATATTGAGGCCATACATTATTACAATAATCAATCAATTTTTTCTTGCTTAACTCTTGTCCGAAATTTCCTTCCTTCCAATGTTTTAACAAGCAACCAAGCGGAGAATCGCTAGGGATATAATTTTCTGCACAAAATAGTGCCTTAAAGGTTTTAAACGGCATCATACTGACTCACACACACACACATCACAATCCGGATTCAAAATCAAATTCACAATAACACAACAATATAAACCAATTACTTATTCCAAAACCAAAATCAACTCGCCAATTCTCCCTCTGAGTGGCGAGTGCTGGTACAGCGCGGCTTTCGCTACGTCTTACGACCAGCGCCTAGGCTTCCCAACCGAGGTACCTTTGCCCAACCCAGCGGGTAAACTCACGGTCCCGTCTTATAGGCAGGCTTCCAACCAACAAACCTGAAAGAATAAAGCACCTCCGGGCTTACCTGGATGGTTGTCCGGCGGGCGCGGGGTCGGGCACGGGTCGATGTCTCCCCAGAAATCACCTGGTTGCCGGCATGGAGTGGATCAGCTCGTGAGCCGCCCCAGCTACCCCCGGAGTCCCATCTGGGTCGCCAGAAAACTGTTGCCCGTAACCAAAAAAAAACCACAAACCAACAGAGTACCGGTTTACGCGGTGCTTTATTCAGGGCCCGGGAACCTGCGGACTAATGTCCCAAGTCAGGATTCCGAAGACCCTCATTCTCAGTTCAACTTTTATACACAAACAAGTTTACGTGCAGTTTCCACAGCAAAACAGTTACAGTTTCCACAGCAAACCAGGTGCCGTTACAAACAAGCTTATACTTCATACTGATAACAATTAATAACCATCTACTCTAATCATAAATCTGCTTAAGTTGTCTTACTCCTAGAAACTGTTTAACAGACCCTTGCCACATCCAAGGTAACAAATCATTATATACATGCTTGACTAAATCCTTTGATTATTGTTTCCACTTCTTCAGCACAACACTCCATGCTCACAAACAAGGTTGCTAACTTACTACTTTGGAGTGTTGCTTTCTAGGCCTACTCTTTTACTAAGCCTTAACCATTCTGCTACTAAATTTAAATTGCTCTGCAACAAAACAACATCCAGTACAAAGAGTAGATCTAACGGCTTTTCTTCTTTATCTGCCAGCTAGTGTCTGCAAGCAGAGCCCAGGTGCAGCAAGACCCATTGGTAGACCAGGGAGGGCTTTATGAGGGCACTGTGATGATGAGGCCTGAACCATTACGACATTTCTGGGCTTTATGAGGTCAGTGTGATGATGAGGCCTGCTCCATTATGATATGTCTGAGCTTTATGAGGGCACTGTGATGATGAGGCATGCACCATTATGACGTATCTGGGTTTTGTGAGGTCAGTGCCATGAGTAGGTCTGCACCATTATAATGTGTCTGGGCTTTATGAGGTCTGTGTGATGATGAGACCTGAACCGATATGAGGTGTCTGGGTTTTATGAAGTAAATGTGATGATGAGGCCTGCACCATTATGACATGTCTGGACTATATGAGGTCAGTGTGATGATGAGACCTGCACTATTATGGGGTGTCTGGGCTTTATGAGGTTACTGTGATGGTGAGGCCTGCGCCACTATGTCATGTTTGGTTTTATGGGGTGAGTGCCATGATGAGGCCTGCACCATTATGACATTTGTGGGCTTTATGAGGTCACTGAGATGATGAGGCCTGCACCATTATGACATGTCTGGGCTTTGTGAGGTCAGTTTTTTTACGAGACCTGCACCATTATGAGGTGTCTGGGTTTTATGAGGTCACTGTGGTGATGTGGCCTGCACTATTATGTGGTGTCTGGGCTGTATGCGGTCAGTGTGATGATGAGGCCTGCACCATTATGCCATGTCTTGGCTTTATGAGGTTAGTGCCAGGAGGAGGCCGGCGCCATTACGACATGTCTGGGCTGTATGCGGTCAGTGTGATGATGAGGCCTGCACTATTATGATGTGTCTGGGCTTTATGAGGTCACTGTGATAATGAGTCCTGCAGCATTATGACATATCTGGGCTTTATGAGGTCAGTGCCATGATGAGGCCTGAACCATTATAAGGTGTCTGTGCTTTATGAGGTCACTGTAGTTATGTGGCCTGCAACATTATGACGTGGAGCGTCCATGATTAGCGAGTCCTTTCAGTGCTGTCATCTTTGTTGTGGGAGGAGTCTTTGTTTATATGCAATTTTGGGAGTAGGGCTGGCCGTTGGGAGGCACGACTGAAAACAAGAAACAATAACCCTAATCCCCAGGAAAGAAATCCTGGAAACTTGGGATTGTGGTGTAGTGTGTTTGCCAAGATGGGGAGTCCATGAATAGCGAGTGCTTTCTCTGCTGTCATCTTTGTTGTGGGAGGAATCTTTGTTTATATGCAATTTTGGGAATCGGGCTGGCAGTTGGGAGGCAGGGCTGAAAACAGGAAATTACAGCCCTTATCGTCAGGAAAGAAAGCCTGGAAGCTTTGCCTTTTTGGGGCTTTTGGTTTGTCAGCCTGGAGACTCCACGGGGAGCAAGAGTTTTCTGTGCTGGCATCTTTGGTGTGGGAGGAATCTTTGTCCGTATGCAATTTTGGGAGTCGGTCTGGCAGTTTGGAGGCAGGTCTGAAAACAGGAAATGACAACCCTTATCGCCAGGAAAGAAAGCCTAAAAGCTTTGTCTTTGTGGTGCGGTTGGTTTGTCAGCCTAGAGACTCCATGGGGAGCAAGAGTTTTCTGTGCTGGCCTCTTTGGTGTGGGAGGAGTCTTTTTTTATATGCAGTTTTTGGAGTCGGGCTGTCAGTTTGGAGGCAGGTCTGAAAAAAGGAAACGACAGCCCTTATCGCCAGGAAAGAAAGGCAGCACGTTTTGGCTTTGGGGTGCAGTTGGTTTGTCAGCCTGGAGACTCCATGGGGAACAAGAGCTTTCTGTACTGGCACCTTAGCTGTGTGAGGAATCTTTGTTTGTATGCAATTTGGGGGGGTCGATATGTCAGTTAAGAGGTAGGGCTGAAAACACGAAATGACAGCCCTTACCGCCAGGAAAGAAAGCCTAAAAGCTTTGGCTTTGTGGTGCAGTTGGTTTTTCATCCTGGAGACTCCCTGGGGAGCAAGAGCTTTCTGTGCTGGCATCTTTGGTGTGGGAGGAATTTTTGTTTATAGGCAATTTTGGGAGTCGGGCTGAGAATTTTGACGCAGCGCTGAAAACAGGAAATGACAGCCCTTATCGCCAGGAAAGAAAGACTAAAAGCTTTGGCTTTGTGGTGCAGTTGGTTTGTCAGCCTGAAGACTCCCTGGGGAGCAAGAGTTTTCTGTGCTGGCATCATTGCTACGGGAGGAATCTTTGTTTACATGCAATTTTGGTAGTCTTTCTGGCAGTTTGGAGACCAATCTGAAAAGAGGAAATGACAGCCCTTATGGACAGGAAAGAAAGCCAGCAAGCTTTAGCTTTGTGGTGCAGCTGGTTTGTCAGCCTTAAGACTCCATGGGTAGCAAGAGTTTCCCGGATGGCATCTTTAGTGTTGGAGAAATCCTTGTCCGTATGCAATTTTGGGGGTCGGGCTGGCAATTTGGACGCAGCGCTGGAAACAGGAAATGCCAGACCTTATCGGCAGGAAAGAAAGCCTTGAAGCTTTGGCTTTGTGGTGCAGTTAGTTTGTCAGCGTGGAAACTCCATGGGGAGCAAGAACTTTGTGTCCTGGGTCCTCTGCTCCGGGAGGAATCTTCGTCCTTACGCCATTTGGGCAGTGGCACTGGCAGCTGGAGCTGCCAAAAGCCAAGAGCCCTTCTCCCCAGCCAAGCAAGCCTGCAACCTTTGGCTCTTGGGTGGATTTGGTGGGCCAGCCTTGGCACTGCCCGACCAACAAGAGCTTTGTGTCGTGGCCCCTTTGCTCAGGGAGGAATCTTCGTCCCTACGCCATTTGGGCAGTGACAGGTGCAGCTGGAGCTGTATAAAGCCAAGAGCCCTTCTCCCCAGCCAAGAAAGCCTGCAATATTTGGCTCTTGGGTGGATTTGGTGGGCCAGCCTGGACACTCCCCGATCAGCAAGACATTTGTGTCCTGACCCCTTTACTCTAACCCTAACCCTAACCCTAACCCTAACCCTAAACCTAAACCCTAACCCTAAACCCTAACCCTAACCCTAAACCCTAACCCTAACCCGAACCCTAACCCTAACCCTAACCCTAACCCTAACCCTAACCCTAACCCGAACCCTAACCCTAACCCGAACCCTAACCCTAACCCTAAACCCTAACCCTAACCCTAACCCGAACCCTAACCCTAACCCGAACCCTAACCCTAACCCGAACCCTAACCCTAACCCTAACCCTAACTCAGATACACTAGACGAGGGCCAGACACACTCAGACACATTCACACACATTCAGAAACACTTGAACATACTCAGACACACTCAAACACACTCCCACACAATCAGACACATAAATACATGCTCAGGTGTGCTCAGGCACACCCTTGAACACACTCAGACATACTCAAACCCATTCAGACCCAATCACAGACACCCAGAAACACTCAGACACACTCGCACATATGGACACACACTCAGACACAGTCACAGATTCTCTGATACACTCACACATCCTCAGAAAAACTCATACACACCTGCAAACACTGGGAAACTATCAGACCCATAAATACATGCTCAGAAACACTCAGGCACACTGAGGCACAGTCGCACACACCCAGACACATTCAGATACACTCAGACACACTAGCACATGCTCACACACAGTCAGACACTCTTAGACACACTCAAACACAAGCCCACACAGAGACACATTCTCACACATTCAGACACACTCAAACACGCACACACTCATGAACACTTAAACACACTCAGACACACTGAAACACACTCAAACACACTTAGACACATAAATACATGCTCAGGAACACTCAGGCACACACAGAAACACTCACACACACCCAGACACACTCAGGTACACTCAGACACGCTCAGACATATTCAGATACACTCATGCACACCCAGACAGATGCAATCGCACAGGCTCAGAAATGCTCTGACACACCCATACACATTGAGACACACTAGCACACATGTACACAATCTCAGACACACTCGCAACACTCATACACACTTGATCACACTCAGACACACTCAAAAACGCTCACCCGAACTCAGGCACACTCAGACACGCTGAGGCACTCTCAAAAGCACTCACACACACTCAGACAAAATAAGAGGCTCAGATATGCTCAGACACTCTCGTAAACTACTGCAAACACACAGACACACTCACCCCACGACTACACGCTCAGGCAAACTCAGACACCCTCAGACACACTCATATACACTCAGACACACTCAGACACACAGAAACACTTGAATACTCAGACACAGACACACTCAGACACACTCGCACACCCCCTGACACAACAGCAAACACAACTCCGATGCGCTCAGAGACACTCAGACCCACTCGCACACAGCCAGACATACTCAGACACATTCGCACACACTCAGAAAGACTTGAACACACTCAAAAACACTCACACTTTCACACTCTCAGACAAGAGCAGACACAGAGAAAGACTCGCACACACTCAGATAAACACAGACACACACTCACAGAGTCACACAGAATCAGACACAGTCGCACTCCCTGAGACACATAAACACGCAGACACTCTGGTACGTAGACTCACTCAGAGACACTCATGCTCACTCATATTCTAATGGACTCAGACACAGACATTCTCGCACACACAGAAAAACAGACACACACTGACGGGCACACCGTCAGACGCTCTCTCACACTGAGACACTCACTCAAGCACGCACAAGGTTAGACACATTGAAACCACTACCACAGTCGCACACAATCAGAGATACTTTGAGAATATCAGACAAAATCAAACAGGCTCAGACATACTTGCACAACCTCAAACACTTTGCAATCACTCAGAGAGACGAACACACTCATAAGCACTCGAAAACAGTCGAAGGCAGACAGACTAACACATGCTAAGGCACAGACACACCAAGAAACCCTCAGTCACAGAATCAGACATCCTTAAACACCTGGGAAAATTTTAGGCTATATCTATCACAATCAGACACACTCGAGTACAGTGAGGCACTTTTGCAGAAAGTCTCGCACTCTCGCACTCATTGAGACAGAGTAAGAAAGACTTGGAGAGGCTCACAATTACTCAGACAAAGATACAGGTTATCACACCATCTTAATCTTCTGAGGAGAGACACAGAAGCAGAAACTCATTATCCTTTACACAGAGTGAGAGATACTCGCATACACTTGTCTTCAATAAAAAAAATCCGAAATACTGTCTCCCGTAGAAGTTCAAACAAACTCAGGAAAAAAAATCAGACAAATTAGGAAACACTCCGAGACCTATTTAGTCTGATTGTGCGTGTGTTCGAGTGTCGGTGAGTTCGTGCGGATGCGTTCTTTTTTGTCTGTGTTGTAATATTTGCTAACCTACCTGAGTTGTTGAGAATGTGCGTGAGGGTGCTTAATTTCAACAAAATGTGTGAGAGTGTCTCTGAGCATCTGTGACTGTGGTCGAGTGTTCCTGAGCCTGCCTGACTTTTTGTGAATATGTGCAAGTGTATCTCGGTGTGTTTCAAATATCGAGTTCTTCTGAGTTTTCTACGTTTTTCTTGTTTTTTATCATTTCTGCCTGTTTTACTGTGTATGAGTGCGTCAGGTTTTAGCAAGGCTTTCAAATAATGTGCGAGAGAATGTGTGAGAGTTTGTGAGCGTGTCTGCCTGTAAGATTGTCTGGGTTTGTTCGTGGGTGTCATTGCGTGTCTGGGTGTGTCAGAGTGTGCTCACGGGTGCACCAACTTTTTTAGCTTTTGCGAATGTGTCTGAGGTTTTTCGATTTTGTCTCTTTTTTTGCCCCTAATTGCTACTTTGTATTAGTGGGTACAAGTGTAGCCAGCTGTGTACAATTTTTTCCTCAGTGTGTCTATGTGTGTTTGGGAGTGCTTTTACTGAAATTTTTCTTTTCGTGTGTAGTTGTCTGTGAAGGCGTCTCAGTGTTTCTGACTCTGTCTTGTTTTTGTGTATTTGCATGTGTTAGCATGTGTCTGGTTATTTGTCAGAGTGTGTGCCTGAGTCCTAATATGTCCGGGAGTGTACGAGTTTGGATGTTTGCAAGGACCTCTGGGAGATTGCGAGTGTGTTTTGGTGTGTTATGCTTTTGCAGCTGTGTTTTTGTGTTCTCCCATGTGCACGGGTCTGTTGGCCTTTACAAAGTTGTGGATGTGTGTGCTCGTGTGTTCTTTTACGTGTACAGGTAAGCCGGAGTGTGCTCGGATTTGCACGGGTGCGATTTGTTGCGTTTGACTGAACCTGGGTGTGTTCCGTTCTGTACGGTTTTACTTTGGTGTTCACGGCTGTACAGGGTGTTTTTCGGTGCACTCACCTGTGCACCCCCGTGCACACAGAAGAACACACGGCCGGTGAATATCTGACCTTACAGCTAGGAAAGAAAACCCTGAGCCCTCCATCTGTTTTCTGCTGCTGCGTCAATCTCTGCACTATATCTACAGCATGCTCTTTCTGTCCGGATACTTTTGCTCTGGGAGGAATATATTTCCGTATTTAATTTTGACACTCGGACTGCAACTTTCAGGACAGCTGGCTTCCAATTGAACGAGTGCCTTTCGAGCAAGGAAAGAAAGCCCTGACCCTCAGTCTCTCCTATGCAGTTGCTGCGCAGATTTCCTCAATACGTGCACAGCAAGATGTTTCTGCGGAGGAACATTTCTTTTGGTAGAAATCTTCTTCCATATTGAATTTTAGCCCCCGCACAGCTCCTCGCTTCGCAGTGCGGCTACCTGAAAACAACTGCCATTCTAGCCCAGAAAGAAAGCCCTGTCGCTCCGTCTCTACTGTGCAGTTTTTTCTCCACCCTCGGCACAACAGGCACAGCTAGCGCTATCTTCCCGGGCCCTTTTGTTCTTAAAGGAATCTGCCCCGGTCGAAAACTCTTGGTGTACACCTAGTACCGTTATTGGTGCACCAACGGCAGTTGAGAGACAGAGGGTCTGACCTCTCTTTCCTACTTGGAAGGGCAGTACTTCATCTACCTATTTCCACGGGTGGTCTCGGGTGGTCTCCCTAATTAACTCACCAAACACAACTCAGAACACACAAATACACTTGTTCACCTTCGAACACACTTGTGCACACCGGAGTACACACAGGACGACCAAAGAAGAGCCGTGCACACCTGAGCACTCCCATGAACACAGCACACCCAGGCATACCCTTGCATATTATTTTTCACCCGCACACAACCAGAAAAACCAAAAGTCTCTCGCAAACGCTCACACACACAGACATTCGCACACATTAAGAGAGAATAAACAAAATGTCTTATTTTGGTGTAGGTGTGTGTATCTGTGTGTGCGAAAGTGTTTGTGACTGCTTACAGGTGTGTTTCACTATGAGTTCTTGCGGGTGTATTTGGATTTTCTCCGGTGTGCTCGGGTGTGCAGTGGTGTGCACATGTATGCTGGTTTTGCTCTGATGCGCTCGAGTCTCTTTCGATGTGCATGGATGCACTTGGATGTTCTTGAGTGTTTTCAGGGCTGCACAGGTATTCTTTGTTGTGTTCCGGTGTGCACAGGTGAACATACCGAAACACACCTCTGCAAGCCTGCCGGCGAACGACCTACTCTCCTACCAGGAAAGAAATCCATGATCTTTTGTCTCTCCTGAGAGGTTGTTGCGCCATTCTCGGAACTACATTTATATAATGCTCTTTCTCTCAGGGCACCTTTGCTCTGGGGTGAATATACTTCCTTATACAATTTTGACCCTCGGACGCTCACCTTTCTCATCTCCTATCCGGTGCAGGTAGCCCACGCCACACAAGGTTGGCCATCTTCACGCTCAAAACCTGAAAGCCAAACTCAGCGACCCAAAAATCATTTCGCCCATGCCACAGCTAGTGGCGACACACCCTCTCGCTCTTCTGCTCTGCTTTCCTCCGATTCTGCTGGACAGCCTTTCTGCTGGCCTCTGAACAATTAAAAAAAGGACTCTTCAACTCACCTAAGAAGCTCAATGAAAGCTCAATGAACCTTTTCTTAGTTCTCGAGGTCAATCAGGAAAACCAGGTCAGCTACATTCTGCATTCATCCTCATGGCCGGTCTTCTCCAACAATGATTTGAGAAAGACTTTTACCCATTTTGCTACAAGCGCGGTGGTGATACAGGGCTTTGGAAAGGTGGGTAAGGCCTTCGAGCTTGCGCAATGGATTTTTTTTTGGTGAGACCCTATGAGCTGAACTGAGCCTACCCTTTAACCTAAGGTTCATCTGCTGCAGCCGAGTGAGCATGGACGGTGGCAGCCAGGTCCTCAGGATGTAGGTTTGGTTTGAAGTGATCTTCCCTTAGATGGATGGCCTTACAGGTCTGAACGAGCTCCGTCTGCCCGGGTTTAGAGTTGTCCTTCTATTCTGCATTAAGACATGTAAATCAACAAGAAAAAACCATGGCCTTGTCAGGCAGTTCCCATCATCACTCAGAAGGACCATGGCTGCCCAATCCCCAAGAACTAGAGAGCCATCACCTCAGGCAGCTAAGTGCACCCACGAGGTCCTTTATGTCTACTCCACCTACCTCCCCCTCATCTACATATCAGGGCAGAGCAGCTCCAGGACAAACACACGCACACCTGACGCAGGACACAACAAACGTGCGGCGCAAAGAGGAGAGAAAGCTCTGAGCAAGAAGCAGAACTCTAAGGACAGAGACGCCGTTGAGTGAGAAGACCTATGCAACTGCGAAGGCAAGCTGAGAATACCCTAAGGAAGCCAGCGGAAAGACCCCGAGATAACCGCTGTGCTGTCAAAACAGCACAGAGGGACGTGCCACAACGCTATGTGGCATGGAAGATTGGAAGGATGCGAAGAACAATACTCCCGCCTTAGAGTTGATGGTTGGAGAGCGTGGTCGATGACACAGCCGGAAACGTGGATGCAGAATACACTCGACTATAAAATTCCAAGATGCGATTACGATGCAAGATTGCAAGTCAAGGAACAGATGATATGGGCACCGTGTCGAGGAGACACCCAAGACCCCGAGGATGATGCCCGAAGCTTCCCAGAATTTCCTTCGGGGCAGAACACAAAGACATCTATACTGAGAAACCACGAGACACACAAGACGGACTAGGCAAACTAACCAACAGAGGTCGGAACTGCTCTGCCCTGCACAGCCCAGTCTTGTGCTCAAAAGTAAGCCACTCCCCCGAGGTGCACTACGGGGCCTGTTATTGGACATCTGTCCCCCTACGGTCATTTCAAAAACCATCCCTGCCATTCCGAGCCTGCTACCCTCTCCGTGACACAGTCATCCACTTATCTTTCCAAGAACCAGGGATGCGAGAGTCTTCTTCAACCCGTCTCGGCTACATCAGAGGTTCACGCAGCCACCGGCTTTTCCTCCTTGTCAGTTACTTGAAAGAGGACTTGAAGGAGTTTAGCAGCAGCTCAGCCAAAACCCCACAACTCCCATACTCACGCTCCCCCAGGAGCACCGAGGCCCTCGGAGTTACCGGCTCCAGCCAGAGTCCCAGGCTGCAGCTGTCATCACACGGGATACCTGGGTGATCCACACACAACTACACCGTGGCATTTCGGAAAGCTTGGTGCAACCCTGCTCTTCCTGCCACCACCACGACTCACCTCCAACGCTCCTCTCTTTCCCTAGGCCACCTGGGCAGCACCTGCAAATAGAAAACTCACGTGCCTCATCGCTGAGGCCTGTAATACTTTGGGATTTTGTCACCAAAATCTAGGCATGTTTATACCTTTACAACACCAGGAAAGTGCCATCTACTTCTGTCCTTGGGTCCGTGCTCGTTTTGCTCACTATGGCTAATCTGGCTAACCTCCAGGATTTTTTTGATAGCTTTTCCCACAAATTTGTACAAAAACGGTCAGGACGGAAAAGTCCTGCTCTCCCTAAGCTCTTCTGGCATCCTGTCGTCTACACCGTAAATCTTGGGGTTACGTGGTTTCCTTCATAATAAGAGAATTTTTATTCCCTCTCAGAAAGGCAGCAGCAAAGTATTGTTTTCCTGTTAATGAATTGAAACACTCCCCTACTGAATATTTGAGTTATTACATTCTATATATACGCTCTGTCCCCTTGAGTTTACCTTCAATTTTATGGTCAAAATATTCATTTCATCCCTGAATTACCTAGATTTTACAAAAAGCCTTTCTCTTGTTTCCTCATCTGCACACTGTTCCTTTTCAAACCTCTAGCAAAGTTTGTGAGATTTTCAGCTGACAGGAGGAAAAAGTATTTTGCTTCTCCATTGGTACAGGTGTCGATAGAGACGGACAGAGCTTTTGTCTTTCTCAGACAATTGAACAGTTTCTTGATTCTCTGGCAGCTTGGAAGGAGGTCTGCGACCTACATCCGTGCAGGTCTTACACACAGGTACCTATACATATTTTCTCAAGCCTATGCAGAGCCAAGATTTCCTTACCCTTTACATCCCAAGGTGAGTATTGTTAATGAGTACAGCAACCCCCCCTCTCTTTGCAATCAAGGAACCGTTTGCAGTGGTCATTTCTCTCTAAGGGTTAGTATTTTTTTAAACTGCTGTCGTGCCACCAAACCTGCTTGGGATCTCCCCCAGCTTTTGACTGTCCTTGGATTTAAAAAGCACACACTCCTCTCTTTCAACAGCAAAACCACAAAATGATCCTGACCCACAGCCATTCTGACGGAGAGCCGTCGAGCATCCTCAACTCACCCATCGGATCTGAGTATAGCAGCACAGACACGGCAATGCTGAGAGCAGGAACAGCAGCCTCGCTGATGGCATTCGTGCAGCAGGGGACACGCACAGAGGGAAAGTTTGGCCACACAAATTTTCCTCAAAACCTCTTCCCCAAAACCTTCTGCTCGGAACACTGTGCAAAACAGAATTTGGCAATAAAACTTCGGTGCATTCAAAATAGCCACATTCTTAGGTGGTTGCTCTTTGCTTCCCCTCACTGCTGTTATTCCTTCCGAAATTCTACCCATAGTCACGTTACTGTTTATTTCTTCAAGCACATATTTCCCTGGTACTACCAGCACATTTACACAGTCAAGAAAGTTAGCAGTTCTTCTAAAATTATTCAGGTGTTAATTACAGCAAAGAAAGAAAAGTAAAAGGAAAGGAAGAGTGGGGCAGCCAGAGAGCTAAAACATGTTCTTTGCACAGATAAGGAAATAGGCCAGTATTTTGGCAAGTTATGCCCTTCTGCAGGTACTGACAATAAAAACACACAGCACCAAGTAAAGCTCAAAGGGGGCATGTCCCAGTCAAAATGACTCACAACAAGAAAAGCCATGGGGGAAAAGGCAAAAAACACCGAAACCAGGACATTCTCTTTCTTTCAAGGCAAGACCAATCATCTCTCTAGGAAACGAGCCAAGGGTTTCATCAAACAATGCATACATAAGCAAGTGAGTTTAACAAATACCATCAGGTTTTGTGCATAGAGGAAATAAAACTCATCGGGTTTAGTAGCTAAAATATGAGGGGAAATTACTGTCTGTTTTCAGCACTAAGCTTCCCGCAACAGTTTCTGGTGCTTTCCTTTGGAGATCAGCCCGAAGGTGGAAACTCTTCTCGACTGCTCCTAAGGGAGACAATTGGAACTTTTGGTGCTCAGGAAAGCGATTCCCTCCCCTAAGTCCTGGCTCACCTGCCCAAGCACCTACTGTGCTTATATTCCACCTTCCTCTCTGCTTTGCATGTTCGTATCAATAAAAGAAATTTCCAAGCTCTTCCTCTAGTCCGAACTGCATCTTCCCTGCAGCCCCATACTCTCCCACCTGTTCACCTGCGCTGCTCCCCTCTCCTGCGCTGCTTCCTGGAACAGGGCTCATCCCTCGGCACCTTCCTCGAGCGATAATCCAGGCACATCAGGCTCTTCTCTCAGCCTCTGCGACATGCTCTCAACATCAGTGCTTGAGAGACCCCCGGAACCGACCGCTCCCCTGCAGAAGCTCCCTACAGAAAGTGCACCCAGCAGGGCCCGTCCCTCATTATCCTCAGTGGCTACACCTGGGATTGACCCGCCTTAGCTTCATTCTCATTAGCCACACCTGGAGCTGCCCCGCAAGGGAGGGGAGAGCAGGGCGAGAAGGGGGGAGGGCCAGCGCGAGCTGGTGGGAGGGGTCTGTACCAACCGGGAGCCAGTGTCCGCGCCGGTTCGCAACGCTTCTCTCTGGACTTTGGGGGTTTTTTTACGTTGGTTTTTGGTGCCTAATTTTAAGACTAAGCCTAAATCTAACCCTAAAACTAAGCCTAAACCCTAAAGCCTAGGGCTAAACCTAAGGCTAAATATAAACTGAAGTCCAAACGCCAAAGCATAAGCCTAAGCCTAACCCTAAACCCTAGATTCTAGACAACAACCTAAGGCAAAGAATAGCCATAAGCCTAAACCTTAAACACTAAGCCTAAGCCAAAACCAAAGCATAAGCCTAAGTCTAAAATTAAGCCTAAAAACAAACCCTAAAGCCTAAGCCTGAAACTAGGCCTAAACCGTAACTTCTCTGAGTTTTTTGAGTGTGTCTAAGTGTTTCTGAGTGTGTCTTAGTGTGTGAGAGTGTGTCTGAGCATGTCTGAGTGTACCTGAGTGTGTGTGAGTGTGTCTGGGAGTGCCTGAGTGTTTCTGAGTTTGTCGGATTGTATCGGAGTGTGTCTGAGCATGTGCGAATGTGTCTGAGTGTGTCTGAGTGTGTGAGTGTGTGCGTGTCTGAGTGTGTCTGGGTTTCCCTGAGTGTGTCTGGGTGTCTCAGAGCATATCTGAGTGTGTCTGGGTGTGTATGAGTGTGTCTCAGTGTACAGGAGTGTCCCTCAGCATCTATTTATGGGTCTGATTGTTTGTCAGTGTTTGCAGGTGGTTCTGAGTGTATGCGATTGTGTATGAGTGTGTCTGAGTGTGTCTGAGTCTGAGTGTGTCTGGCTTTGTGAGCGTGTGTCTTGAGTGCGTCTGGGTGTTCCTGAGTGTGTCTGAGTGTCTAAGTGTGTCTGGCTTTGTGAGAGTGTGTCTGAGTGTGTCTGACAATATCTCTGTGTGTGCGAATGTGTGTGAGTGTGTGCGAGTGTGTCTGGGTGTGTCTAAGTGTGTCTTAGTGCTTTCAAGGGTGTTTCAGTGTGTCTGGGTGTGTTTGAATATGTTCAAGTGGGTGAGAGTTTGAGTGTTTCTGAGCGTGTCTGAGGGTATCTGAGTGTGTCTGGGTGTGTGCGAATGTGTCTGAGTGTGTCTGGGTGTGTAGGAGTGTGTCTGAGTGTGTCTGGCTGTTTGGGAGTGTGTCTGAGTGTTTCTGAGCATATCTGAGTGGGAGCGAACGTGTCTGGGTGTGTGCGAGTGTGTCTGTGTGTCTGAGTGTCTGTGAGTGTGTGTGAGTGTGTGCGAGTGTGTCTGAATGTGTGTGGGTGTGCCTGTGTGTGTCTGAGTGTGTCTAAGTGTGTCAGGCTTTGTGAGAGTGTGTCTGAGTGTGTTTGAGAATATCTCTGTGTGTGCGACTGTGTCTGGGTGTGTCTGTGTCTGAGGATGTCTTAGTGCTTTCAAGTGTGTTTCAGTCTGTCTTTGGTGTGTTTGAATGTGTTCAAGTGTGTCTGAGTGTGTGAGAGTTTTCTGAGTGTGTCTGAGCGTGTCTGGGTGTGTTCTCTGAGTGTGTCTGGGTGTGTGGGAGCATGTTTGAGTGTGTCTGACTGTGTTTAAGTGTGTCTGGCTGTGTGCGAGTGTGTCTGAGCGTATCTGAGTGTGAGCGAATGTGTGTGGGTGTTTCTAAGTGTGTCTGAGTGTGTCTGAGTATGTTCAAGGGTGTCTGTGACGGTGTGTGAGTGTGTGTTAGCGCGTGCGAGTGTGTGAGTGTCTCTCAGTGTACCTGAGATTGTCTGAGAGTGTCTGGGTGTGTAGGACTGTGCTTGAGTGTGTCTGAGTGTGTTTAAGTGTGTCTCGCTCTGTGTGAATATGTCTGAGTGGGTCTGAGTGAATCTGAGTGTGAGCGAATGTGTCTGGGTGTGGGCGAGTGTGTCTAAGTGCGTCTGAGTGTGTGCAAGTGTGTCTGAGTGTGTGTGAGTGTTTCTAAATATGTGCGAGTGTGTGTCTGAGAGTGTCTGAACGTGTGCGAGTGTGTCTGAGTATGTCTGAGTGTGTCTGAGTGTGTCTGAGCGTGCCTGAGTGTGTGTGAGTGTGTCTGAGTGTGTCTGAGCGTGCCTGAGTGTGTGTGAGTGTGTGCGAGTGTGTCTGAGTGTGTCTGGATTTCCCTGAGTGTGTCTGAATGTCTCAGAGCATATCTGAGTGTGTCTGGGTGTGTACAAGTGTGTCTCAGTGTACGGGAGTGTGCCTGAGCATCTATGTATGGGTCTGATTTTTTGTCAGTGTTTGCAGGTGTGTCTGAATGTATGAGGTTGTGTCTGAGTGTGTCTCAGTGTGTATAAGTGTGTCTGGCTATGTGAGAGTGTGTCTGAGTGTGTCTGAGAATATCTGTGTCCGTGCGAATGTCTCTGGGTGTGTGCGAGTGTGTCTGAGCGTGCCTGAGTGTGTCTGAGAGTGTGTGAGTGTTTCTGAGTGTGTCTGGATGTGTGGGAGTGTGCTTGAGTGTGTCTGAGTGTGTGCGAGTGTGCTCAAGTGTGTCTGAGTGTGTGCGAGTGTGTCTGAGCGTCTCTCAGTGTGCCTGAGTGTGTCTGAGAGTGTCTGAGTGTGTCTGAGTGTATCTGGGTGTGTGGGAGTTTGCTTGAGTGTGTCTGAGTGTGTTTAAGTGTGTCTGGCTGTGTGCGAGTGTGTCTGATTGTGTCTGAGCCTATCTGAGTGTGAGCAAATGTGTCTGGGTGTGAGCTGGCATGTCTAAGTGTGTCTGGGTGTGCGAGTGTGTTTGCAGTTGTATCTGAGCGTGTGCGAGTGTGTCTCAGTGTTTTTGAGTGTGTCTGAGCGTGTCTGAATATGTCTAAGTGTGTCTAAGTGTGTGTGAGTGTGTGTGAGTGTGTGCGAGTGTGTGTGAGTGTGTCTGAGTGTGTGTGAGTGTGTGTGAGTGTGTGTGGGTGTGTGTGAGTGTGTCTGGGTGTGCCTGAGTGTGTCTGAGCATGTCAGAGTGTATCTGAGTGTATCTGGGTGTGTGCGAGTGTGTTTCAGTGTGCGTGAGTGTGCCTGTGCATCTATTTATCAGTCTGATTGTTTGTCAGTGTTTGCAGGTGTGTCTGAGTGTATGCGATTGTGTCTGATCGTGTCTCAGTGTGTCTGAGTGTGTCTGAGTGTGTCTGAGTGTGTCTAATTGTGTCTGGCTTTGTGGGAGCGTGCCTGAGTGTGTCTGAAAATATCTGTGTGTGTGCCAATGTGTCTGGGTGTGTGCGAGTGTGTCTGAGTGTGCCTGAGTGTGTCTGAGAGCGCGTGAGTGTTTCTGAGTGTGTGAGAGTGTGTCTGAATGTGTGTGAATGTTTCTGAGTGTGTCTGGACGTGTGGGAGTGTGCTTGAGTTTGTCTGAGTGTCTTTTAGTGTGTCTGAGTGTGTCTGAGTGTGTCTTAGTATGTCTGACCGTATCTGACTGCGAGCAAATGTTTGTGAGTGTGTGCGAGTGTGTCTGAGTGTGCCTAAATGTGTTTGAGTCTGTCTGAGTCGGTCTGAGCGTGTCTGAGTGTGCCTGAGTGTGTGTGAGTGTGTGTGAGTGTGTCTGAGTGTGTCTGGGTGTGCCTGAGTGTGTCTGAGCGTGTCAGAGTGTATCTCCGGCAGGAGTGACCTGTGAGTTTCTTGTCCCACTGCAGACATTGCTGCTCAGATCCAGGGCTGCCTGGCAGCTCCCCCCAGACAGCCCTGAGCATTTCCTTTGCTTCATATTGTCTTTTTCCTTTTTCTCTCCTCACAACTTACTGCCATTGACCATCCCTGTATCTCCCCCTGCAAACAGCCCGTTTCTGTTTGCCCTTCCCTCCCTGGCCCCACTTGGCATCACAGGATCATGAACCTTGGGGAGCAAGATCATCCAACAAGCGCTTCATTAATAGTCTGTAGCACCCTGCAGTGCCTCAGGCTTATCCCTTGCCAGAGGCACCCCAGGCCAAGTGAGCCCCCTGCACACACACATTGACAGCTGCCCAGAGAGCCTCAGTGCTGGGAACTCTGAAAAACTCTGGGATTCGGCACATGGAAAGCTCCCAGGGCTTTACAGGGAAAAATGGTCAGTTCTTTACTGGGGCAGAATGGCCCCAGAGCTGAGGGCACAGTGGGCCCTGCTCAACCACCTGAGGAGCAGGGCTGGGGGAGGCCAGACAAGCCAGAGGTGCTGCTGCCCTTGGATTAGAGCAGCTGCAGCAGGGCCAGGGGAGCCACCCAAAGCACAGATTGTCACGCCCTAGACTCAACTCTTCTGTGGCCACATCTGGACTGGTGTGCCTGGGTGTGGGGTTCCCTACTCTGGAATAATGAGAAGGAACTGGAGAGGTTCTGGAGGACTGACAGGAGGGGGTTTGGGGACTGTGTGGAGAAGCTGAGGGACATGGGCTGCTGTACCTTTCGAAAAGGAGGCCCAGGGCTCTGCAGGAGTATCTGGTACTGCTTGAAGAGCAGTTTGAGAGAGCAGTTTGAGAGATAATGGAGTTTTTATTGGTACTGGAAAGAGAAGGAAACCCACAAAGTGCAATTTGGAATGTTCAGACTGGAAGTGAGGAAAAAGAAGTATCACTCAAAAGGGCAAGAGGTCACCCAGAGAAGAGTCAGGATAATCCCATGGCTTTGTGTTTCAGGGAACAGCCAGTGATGGGTGCAGAGACATCAGTGAGGGTCGAGAAATGCTGCTGGGAGGGGGTGGGAAAGCAGGAGGGATGTGTGCAGCCTGCAAGGCCAGAGCAGCAGCAGGTGAAACAGGAGGCTAGGCCCAAAAGAGTTAACTAAGAAATTTGGGCCTGCTAACAAACTACCAACATCCAAGATTATCTGTGCTCATTCTGTTCTACTTACTGGACCAAAGCTTAAGAGAATAGTACAGGAACATGTAATAGGCCTAGAAGCAATAAATTAGAAATACAACAGGATCAGGTAGACATTTGAATAGGAGAAATAGGCCTGGAGCCAGGGCTTTTTCCAAACTTCAGTGAGCGGGTCAAGAACAATGGAAAAGAAGAAGGGTCAAGCTGAGGAAGATGAGTTGAAGCCCCCTCCCATATGGAGGAAGATGGGAACTACCCTCCGAAATGGGGAACCAAGAGAAGCACCGCCCCAAGCCCCGCCTGAGCTCCACCTATACTCCGCCTATTTTTAATATGTATTGATAGATGTTGTAGTCGTTTGAATATGCATTTAATCACATCTGAAGATTGTATAAAAATGCTGATTTTGTGTGAAGCCTTTGAGCAAGTTTGTCCAGCGTGAGCTGGCTTGCTCCCAATGTTGAATAAACAAATACCTTGCTGCTTAAAGATAAAAAGTCTCTGAGCAGTTTCTTGGACCGATTTTTTGGATTCACAGGGACAGGGCAGGACAGCCTGCAGGAGAGATGGTCAAGGGCTCTGGCAGGGCTGCAAGGCCCAAAGGCACACAGGCCTTTGTCCCCTTGGCTCTGGCAGCTGCCTCTGCCGCTGAGACCACCACAAGCCACTTTCCTTTGCGGTTCTGCACTTTGTTTCTGCCTCGCCCCTCCCTAAGGATCCTGGGAGGGGTCGCACAGTTTTTGGCCTTTGTTGGTCCTCCCCCTCCCATCCCACTGCCCCCCAAGCAGCCTTGAGCCACCCGGGAGGGACAGAATCTGCTGTGCCAGGGCCTGGGGCTCAGGCCTTGGCCTTTCTGCTCCACAAAACCAAGCCAGACTTTGCTCAGCATTGCAGGGGCCTGCCCAGAGCCTTTGTCTGCCTGCACTCCTGGCCTCCAAGGGTCTGCTCTAAGGAGTCCCTGGGGAGGCTTTGTCAGTCCCTGCCCTCAGTGGGGCCCATTGACGCTTCAAGAGACTTGGAGTTTGGCTTCTGACTTCTTCAGCAGCTTCTTCCATACCTGGGGACCATGGACTCAGCCCCAAGTACACCGTGGGGCTCATTAAAATACAGAAAGCCCTCACAAGCTCTTTCTCCTCCTTTAACTATCTTCAAGTCTTTAAGACTTTTACAGCTGACTGGAGTCTGTCTGAAGTGTTGTTAAGGAGGAAGATTTCAAAGTGCATGTCATGAAATATATAATTTTTTTTTAATGAAAGGGAATATTTTGTTACTTTTCAGTTTAGAGAGAGGTGATAGAAGCATTCTCCAAGTGATGTTGATACTATCTCCTTGGGAGGTCTGGACAGTCCCTTGAGGGGCTGACCCTGTTTGGACAACCTTCCTCCTCACCCCCCAGCCTCTCCATTTCTGACATTGCCCACTTGGGACTGACATCACTGTTCTTGTATCAGACTTCTCCTGATCTCTACAGCTGGATGTTAACAGGCCCATGGCACCATCTCCCACCTGCTCTCCTCAGAGATCTGCCCGCACACAGGCCCAGCAGGGTTTTTTTGTAACAGAAGGAAATTAAGCATGAGAGGGTTTCATAAACACCAAAACACCCTCAGTAACCACATGCTCAGTACCAGCTGCCTCTATTGATGTCATCTTCCTGCAAGGGATGATCTTATCAGAAAGGTTTTAGATAGATAGATATATAGAAAAGATATACAGGAACATAAAAAAGAGCTGTCCGGGAGACAGGTTCCCAAAGGACAGGAGAGCTTTTAACTGCTGGAATCTCAAGCGAGCAGCAGCTGGCAAGCTGAGAGGTGTCTGAAGGAACAAATCATGGTATTATAGAATATCTCAAATTGGTTAAACCGCTGTTTCCCTTTGTGAACCTGGGCTGACCATGCCTGATGTTGACGTTGTCCTCCATGGTCCCTTTAATAGCACCCACTATTGCAGGATCATAGACTTTCTCAAATTGGAAGGACTCATAAGGATCCACGAGTCCCTGCTGCTTTCAGGACCACATAAAATGAAATCATAGGACTAAGAGCATCATCCATACACTCCTTGAGCTCTGGCAGGCCTGGTAACCACTTCTCTGGGGAGCCTGTTCCAGTGACTAACCACTTTCCGGGTGAAGAACCTTTTCCCAATGTCCTGTCTGAACTTCCTATCATGCAACCTCATTCCATTTCCTTGAGTCCTGTCACTGGTGACAGAGAGAGACCAACCCCTCCATCCGCTGCCCCCCTTGAGGCAGTCGTAGATGGCAATGAGGTCACCCCTCACCCTCCTCTTCTCCAGGCTGGACAAACCAAATGACTGCAGCTTCACCTTGTAAGTTCTGCCCTCGAGGCCTTTCACCACCTTGGTTACTCTACTCTGGACACCCTTTGATGTCCGCCTTATATTGAGGTGCCCAGAACTGCCCCCAGGGTTCAAGGTGAGGCTGCCCCAGTGCAGTCCCAGAGATGCTGGGCCTGATGGCCCCCAGGACACGGGGACCCCTTTGGCTGCCAGGGCACGCTGGTGATATATCTTGCCTTCCACCCAAACCCCCAGATCTCTCTGTAGGGCAACTCTCCAGACTCTCATCCTCAGCTGTGTCTGTCACACCAGAATCACCCCAGCCCAGGTGAAGGATCTGGCACTTGCTCTTAAGAGGTATTTAGGTCACAGTGTCCATCCAGTAGCCAACCTGCAGGCTCCCAGGGCTCCCCAGTATCTCATCCAGGCATATGGTCTCTAGACTAACTAGATCTCAGGCCTCTTTTTATATTTAATGGGGGATGAGCCAAGGCTGGGATGAGGTGCCCTGTGCTGACCCTTTGTCAGTGCTGGTGCAAGTGTCTGAGGGGTCAGCTCAGACCCACCTTGTCAGAGTCCTTGGAGAATGGCTCACAGTGGTAGGACTCTACCCAAAGCATTGTGCACACACATGGGTGCTTCTTTTGGTTTGTATTTAAGCAAAGTCCTGTGTTGAATTCACCCCAAGGAGTGCACTAAAAACTCCCCCCAGTTTTGGCTTTCTGTATATGTCTGTGCTTAATTAAGAAATGCTCAGAAACAACCTCAGTCAGAAGCTCCTTGTATTCTGCGGGCAGAAAGATTAGGAAAACCAGAAAAATGCTTTCTTGTGCTTACTGTTTTTGATAAACTTTTGACTTTGACAGCACCCATGAAACTGCTCCAATCAACCACGTGAGAAATGAGGAAACGAACCCCAGAGCTGTTGTGTGTTTGGGCACTTTGCCTGTTCCTGCTCCCTGTGGTGCTGAATCCCTGAATTGCACATCGGGAACAAATGTCCTGAGAAGTCAAAGTCAGCAACGACCCCCAAGACCCTGAGGGTGTTAACTGGCCCCACTGAGGGTCATCACTGAAGAGACCAGTGAGGTCCTGACTGGTAAGCTGACCATCCCTTGGGGTTGGTGAAGCAGGAAGTCAGAGGCAATGGCTACAACTGGAAATGTGGGGGTGGAACAGTCCCAGACCCACCAAGGCCCTTGGTTGTCACTGCCCCAGACTGTCCTACTCTCCCCTGTGCCTGTGCTGTTTCCCTGCACACTTTAACCACCCCTCTGCTTCCCAAACTCACTCTTACCCCAGGATGTGCCAAGATTTACTGATATCATTCTACCCTCACTGGTTGCTGCTTTAAACACCAGTCTGTCATTACTTTAGGATTTCCCCACACCTCTGAGTTTCCCATAGCCCATCCAGTTCTTTTAAAGCCCAATTCATGCTCTTCTATCATCCAGCGCATCCCAGCCCAAACTCAAGCCCTCACTCCTCATCCCAGCACTGAAATAAATATTCTGTTTTCTCTCCCCTGTCCAGGTGATGAGGGGAGTGACAGAGTGTCTCTGGGGGAACCTGGCATCCAGCCAGGGTGTCCCCCCCACAGCCCCCACAGCTCCCAGGACCCTCTCAGCACAGCCATTCCCAAACCCCAACTCAACCCCCCTCCAACCTCCCTCCACCATGCCCCTCCCAATGGTGACAGGCAAGTCCCAGTTGCCTAGAGACCTCCAGTGATGGCCCCCCTCCCCCCAGCACTGGATCCTAGATGCCTGGGCCCCCATCCCCCAGTTCTGTCTCCCATCCAGTTCTGGGTCTCCCCCAGTTCTCTCTCCCCCAGTTCTGCATCCTCCCAACCCAGTTCTGTCTCTTCCCCAGTTTGGGACCCCCTCCAATTCTGGTTTCCCCCCCCCAAGGTCATCATCCCCCAGCATCACCCACAGTTCTCTGCCTCCCCTAGTTCTGTCCCCACCCCCCAGTTCTGTCTCGCATTCAGTTCTGTCCCCCTCCAAATTCTGCTTCCCTCCAGTTCCGGGTCCCTCCCGGTTCCTTCCCCCCTGCCCTAAAATTCTGTCTCCCCCCCCAGTTCTGTCTCCTCCCGTTCTGGGTCGCGGATTCCTAGGGCCCCCTGGTTCTGTGTGGGAAGTTTGTCACCCTCCCACCACAGGAAGGAAATGCGGGGGTGTGGTAACACGGGGTGACAGTGACAGTGACAGCATGGCGGCCGTGGGGCACAGTGGCATCATCAGCATTGTCTTCGGGGTGCTGTTGGCCGGTATGGGGGCACTTGGGGCCCTGACCCATGGGGGGATGGGGGTCTTTATCCCACAGCAGGGGAGGTGGGGAGCCCTGACCCACTGGGGGGGGGGTGGGAGCAGCTAGATGCCCAGATCCTTCCCATGCTCGGGGGAAGGAAGTGAAGCCCCATGTTGGCGCCATGAGGCCTGATGATGGGTGCCCCCTGCTTATGGGGCTCAGCGACCTGGGACCCCCAGTTATGGTGCTCAGAGAGCTGGCTTCCCTCTGTGTGCTCGTTTGGGAGGGCTGTGGGGGGCACGGGGGCTCCTCTCACCCCTTCCCCCTCTCTTGCCCCATAGCACTGCCCCACATTGGAGCCTTCAGCATCCACCCGGTCCCACATCGGGTCCTGACCCCCGGCCAGGGCCGGAGCTTCGGGCACCAGGTGTTGCCGCTGGATGGGGCCCGGTAGGAGATAGGGGGCCTGGACAACTGAATCCCCCAGTTGTGGGGCCCCCCTGACCCCAGGGATTGGGGGTCCCGGGTGACTGGGACGCCCTGACCCCGCCCCTCTCTCCAGAGTGCTGGTGGGGGCCCCGGCAGAGGTGGGAGATGGGGGGCGGCTGTTCCAGTGCTCGGTGCAAAGTGGGGAGTGCCAGAAGGTGCAGCTGGAAGGTGGGAATGGGGGCATTAGGAGGGATTGGGGTGCCATTAGGGGTGGGTGTGGGGTGAAATTAGAGGTGGGGATGGGCTGGGATTACAGGTAGGGTTGAAGTGGAATTAGGGGCAATCTGGGTGAGATTAGGATGAGAGTGGGGTGGGGGTGGGCTAGGGAGAACTGGGAGTGGGTGGGGTTAGAGTGGGGTGAGATTAGGGTGGGATTGGGATGGGATTAGGGATTGGATTAGGGTTGGGGGTGGAAGGGATTTGGAGATGGGTTTTGAGTGGGAGTGAGGTGGTACTGGAGTGGGATTAGGGTGGGATTAGGGTGGGGGTGGGGGTGTGGGTAAGGTGGTTTTAGGGGTGGGTTTGGAGTGGGGACAGGATTAGGGTGTGATGAGGATGAGATTATAATAGGTGGTGGGGTTGGGAGGGGGTGGGGATGAGGTGTCATTTAAAATGGGGGAGGGGTAGGATTAGGGCAGGATCGAGTCTGGATTAGGATGTTCCCCATCCCCAGGGAACAGCACCCAGACCCACATAGGAATGGCCTTGGCCCGGGATGGTGATATCACAATCGTGAGTCCAACAGTTTCCCCACCCAGGGGAAGGGGGGCCCACCCCCCCCCCTTCCCCTCAGCTCCACCCCTTGCCCCTTTCTTCCCTCTCCCCAGGCCTGTGGCCCTGGCTCAACCCACGTCTGCGATCGCAATGTCTACACGAACGGGGTCTGTGTCCTGCTGGACCCCCAGCTGAGAACACGGCAGGAGCTGATGCCTGGATACCAAGGTGAGGAGCCTGCCCCAGAGATGGTCCCCCACCCCGTGGAGAACAGGGTCACCTCATGGTTGACCCATGGTGGCCATGATGCTTGACCCTGGTGGCTGATCTGTGGTTGACCCAGGGCTGACCCATAGGGACCATGGTTGACCCATGGAGGCCATCATGGACCCACAGTGACCCTGGCTGACCCATGGGGCCATTGAGCCATTCCCTGTGCCCCCCCTACCCCGGTGCTGACCCCCCAGTGGCCCCCCCTGACCCCAGGCTGCCAGCGGGGCCCGGTGGACCTGGTGTTCCTGTTCGATGACTCCAGCAGCATGAGCACCTCCCAGTTCAAGGCCATCCGGGACTTCATGGTGGATGTGATGGAGAAGCTGCAGAACACCTCGATCCATGTACGCCCCGGGTGGGCGTGGGCAGGGGTGGGAGTTCAGTGGGGTGATGTGCAGGGGGAAATGGTGTGGTGTGGGGCCTACAGGGGCCAGTATAGGGGATGGGGGCCATAGGGGGCACTGTGGGGGTGGGATCTATAGGGGGGACTATGGGGACTATGGAGGCACTGTGGGGGATGGGAGCCATAGGGGGCACTGGGGGGGGATGGAGGTGGAGGCTATGGTGGCACTGCGGGGGCAGGAGCTATAGGGGGCACTACAGGGGCATGGGGGGATGGAGGCACTGTGGGAGGGAGGCTATAAGGGGCAGTGTGGGGGATGGGGGCAATTGAGGGCACTATGGGGATGGGAGCTACAGGGGGTACTGTGGGGATGGGGTCCCTGGGGGCACTGTGGGGGCAATGGGGGACTATGGAGGGCTCTGGGCCCACGGTGGGCTGGACACTCAGAGCAGCCCCTGTGGGCAGTTCGGGGCGGTGCAGTTCTCGGACAGGGTCCAGACCGTGTTTACGCTGAAGGAATTCGCGGCCCGGCCACAGCCCCAGGAGCTGCTGCAGGGCCTGGAACAGCGCGGGGGCCTCACCGACACCTTCGCTGCCATCGGCTTCGTCGCGTGAGACATGCCCTGCCCCGCAGCTGCCCCACTGCCCCCCGCTGCCCTCCACTGTCCCCCCCTGTCCTGGCCACCCCTTATGCCCCACACCATCCTCCACTCCCTCTCGCCACCCTGCAGCACTGCCCTCCTAATGCCATCTCTGTGCCCCACTGCCACCCCCACAGCAGGGCAGCACCCCCACTGCTGGCCCCCAGAAACACCCTGATCCCCATTGCACCCCACTGCCACTCCCCACTCCCCCTTTGCCCCACTTCTGCCCCAGCCCATTGCACCCCACTGACTGCTGCCCCTGTGCACCCCTGCACCCCACTGCCAACCTCCAGCACCCGCCTGTGCTCCACTGCTGTCCCTTGGCTGCTCCCCACCACCCAGCACCCAATTGTCCCCCTGCTGTCCCCCCACTGCCCCTCCTCTGCCTCACTACTGCTCCACTGTTGCCCCCCTGCTGCCCCCCCAGTGCCACCGACTGAGCCCCAGTGCTCCCCCAGCTGTGCACTGAGTGCCCCCAGCCCCCACTGCTGCCCAGAGCTGCCTTCCAACACCCTCAGCACCCCCCTGTCCTCTGAATCTGCCCCGTAACCACACCACAGTACCCTACTGCCACCCCCAGCCCCCAAACCTATAGTGACCCCCCCAGCCCTCCCTGCACCCTCCACTGTGTCCCCAGCCCCCAATTACCCCCAGCTCCCACCACACCCCAAAATCCCCAGTTACCCCCAGGCCCCACTATCTCCCAGCCCCTCAACCCCCCCCCCCCATCCCCCAGTGCCCCTGCCCCCCAGAACCAGCCCCAGTGCCCCCCACCCGCCCGGTGCTCCCTGCTGCGGCCCCATCAGTGCCCCGTGGCTGCAGGAAGGAGCTGTTCTCGGAGGAGGCGGGGGCGCGGCCGGGGGCACGGCGGGTCCTGGTGATGATCACTGATGGTGACGCCACCGACCACGACCCAAAGGCCCTGGACGCGGCCGAGGAGCGTGGGATCCACCGCTACGTCATCGGGGTGGGTGGGCAGGGGTGTGGCCGTAGTGGGTGTGGCTGTGAGGCCATGATGGAGCTGGACATGGTGGGCACGGTCAGGTGTTGGCGTGGTTATGGTGGGACTGGTAGTGGTGTGGGCATGGCCATTGTGTGGGAGTGGTCATTGTGTGGCTGTGGTCATTGTGTGGGTGTGGTCATTGTGTAGGCATGGCCATTGTGGGAATGGTCATGACTGGGTGTGTTATTGGGTGGGAGTGGTAAGTAGGTGTGGTTGGGGTGACGTGGTCACAGTGGGCATGACCAGTGGTGGGTGCAGCAAGGAGTTGTGGTGGTGGGTGTGGCCAGGAGAGGGTTTGGTGGAGCTGAGCGTGGTGGGTGTAGTTGATGTGGGCATGGTCATGAGTGGGCGTGGTCAGGTGCAGCTTAGGGGTGTGGCCCTTTGAGGGCGTGGCAAAACAGATCACAAGTGGATGTGGTCATGGTGGGATTGGCAGAATGGCTCACGTGGGTGTGATCATAGTGGGCGTGGCCCTGGGTGGGCATGGCTGTGGCTGCCCCATCCTGAGGTGCCGGGATGGGGAGGGTGGGAGGTGGATGGAGGGGATGGACAACATCCACCCCCCACCCCAGCAACACCCACCCCTCCCGGCACAGGTGGGGAACAACTTCAACAGTCCCGACACGAAGCGCTACCTGCAGCAATTCGCCTCCGGACCCGGCTTCGTGAAGGTGCTCGAGAGCTTCGAGCGGCTCCGCGGCCTCTTCCAGGAGTTGCAGGCGCGGCTCTACGACATCGAGGGTACCCCGGCACCCCCCACTTCCCCAGTCAACATGTCCCCCTCCCCAGAAGCCCGACTGCAACATGGAAGAAACCCCAAAATTGGCTGGGGGTTGCACCCCACCTGCCACCCTAATTAACACCTTCTTTCCCAATTAGCCCTTCCCTCACCCCAATTAACACCTCCCCCACCCTCAAGTCTGATACCCTCCAGTTCCCTCTCCCCCAGTTAACCTCCCCCCTCCCCATCCCCCCAGGTACCACCCAGCTGCACAGTTTCCACTTGGAGATGTGCTCCAGCGGGATCAGCGTTGATGTCATCCAGGTGGGTTGGGGAGAGAAGGGTTGGGGGGGAGGGGTATCCTTGGCTCACGTGACCCTCTCCCCTCCCCCCAGGGCCGGCGGGTGACAGGGGCAGTAGGGGCTGATAACTGGGCGGGGGGGCTGCTGGAGCTGCTGGAGCTGCAGGAGAACGAGACCTTCGTGCCCAACCCCCACCCAAAGGAGAGCAGGCCCGAGGGGTACCTCGGTGAGAGGGGTTAATTAGAGGGGAGAGGTTGATTAGGGATGGGGGAGGGATTATATGGATGGAGGAGGGGTCAATAGGTGTGGGGAACGGGAGTTAATTGGGGGGAGAGGTTAATCAGGGGGATGGAGTGGGGGAGGGGTTGAATGTGTGGGACATGGGTTGAGAGAGTTGGGGGAGGGGCAATCTTGTGGGGGGGAGACCCTGGGCTGGAGGGTTCAGCACGGGTGGGAAGTGGGATCATGGTGGGGGTTCAGACCCAACCAGGAACCAGGTGATAATGGTGACCCTAACCCAGGGTGACCATTGGGACCCCATCCCAAAGCTCAGAGTGACCAGGTCATCACGCCTTGGTGACCACCTTGACCCTGGTGACCCCAGGCCAGGGACACGTGGTGACCAAGGTGACCCCAACCCTGGGGACCAGGATGACCCTGGTGACCCTGGTGCCCCACTGCCCCCCAGGCTACGCCTTGGCCGGGTTGCGCGTCCCCGGCCGGGCGCTGGTGGCTGCAGGTGCCCCCCGTCACCTCTACGTGGGCGGGGTCGTTCTCTTTGAGGTCCCTGAAGCCACTGGGAACTGGAAGGTGCTGCAGACCCTTGAAGGGGAGCAGGTATGGGGGGACAGGGTACTCCTGGGTGTCCCCACTCCCCCCACGTGACACAAGTGTCCCCTCACAGGTGGGGTCCTAATTCAGGGCCGCCCTCTGTGCCATGGGTGTCCCCACCCTCTCCCAGGTGACACGTGATCCCCATGGCTGCTCCCACCCCCCCATTGACACGTATGTCCCTCCACAGGTGGGGTCCTATTTTGGGGCCACCCTTTGTGCCCTGGACCAGGGCGGGGGGACAGTGGCACTGCTGGTGGGGGCCCCCAGCCACTACGATGGGCGCTGGGGAGGACGAGTGCACCTGTACAGGTGGGAGGAGGTAAGGGGGGCACCCCCACCCCGGGGTCACCACCAACCCCCATGGCCGTGGGGGACACCAGCCCAGGGACGTTGGGTGACTGTGGTAACCCCAAGCCAAGCCCATGGGATGGGGGTGACCAGGAGGACCCTGACCCAGGGAGGGTGGAATGAAGGTGACCAGGGTGACCCCATCATGAGGAATGTGGTACTAGAGTGATCAGGGTAACAACAGCCAAGGGTGACCAGGACGAGGGTGACCAGAGTCCTGGCAAGACTGGGGTGACCCCCAACCAGAGATGTAGGGTCACCACAGTGCCACCAGATTGGCGACCATGGGGTAACCACAGTGACCCCCACCCAAGGTCCATGGGATTGGGGTTGGCCAAGGGGATCCCCATAATGTCTTTGTGCCCCCAGGATGCCCTGCACCCCTCTGGGCAGCTTTATGGTGCTCCAGGTCACCCCTTGGGCCGTTTCGGGGCATCACTGGCCACCCTGGGAGACCTGGACGGTGACAACCTGCCAGAGGTGGCCGTGGGGGCCCCGCTGGAGGATGAGGAGCGTGGGGCTGTCTACATCTTTTGGGGGCATCCCGGGGGAGTGGAGCTCCATCCCCGCCAGGTGGGACCTGGGGACAAGGGGGAGCAGACCCCCACCAGGGGAGGGGACATCAGGGGCTGAGCTGTCCTCTCCCCCCTCAGAGGCTGCAGGGGGACGTGGTGGCCCTGGGGCGTTTTTTCGGACAGGCGGTGGCCGGGGGCCTGGACCTGACGGGGGATGGGCTGGCAGACATGGCAGTGGGGATGGAGGGACACGTCGTGGTGATGAGGTGACATGGGGGGACACAGGGGACGCAGGGTGGAGGTGAGGATATGGGGACATGGGGATGTGGAGGTGGGGACAGGGATGGTGATGGGGACATGAATGTGGGGTTGTGGGGAGAGTGATGGGGGCACGGGGTTGGAGACAAGGACATGGGGGTGGAGGTGGGGACACAGGGTGGGAACACAGGGACCCAGTGGGGTTGGTGAGGGGAATGGAGATGTGGAGACATGGGGATGGGGACAGATGGTAATGGAGTCATGAAGATGGGAATGTGGAGGTGGGGACATGGGACAAGAACATAGGGACATGAGACAAGGACATGGAGACATGGGTGGTGATGGCGGGATGGGGACATGGGGTTGGATGAGGACATGGGGGTGGGGACAGGGGGATGGGGACACAAGGGTGGGGACAGGGACATGGGGATGGGGACACAAGGGTGGGGACAGGGACATGGGGATGGGGACATGGGGGGTGGAGATGCAGGCATGGGGACACAGGGATGGAGACATGAAGGCAGCAGTGGGGACAAGGGCATGGGGGTAAGTCGGGGGGGGGAAGGGCACTGGGGAGATATGGGGTACATGGAGGGACACGGGGTGGTGACACAGCCAGTGCCACCCCTGATATGTCCCCTCCCCCATGTCCCCTGCCCTGCAGGTCCCGCCCAGTGCTGAGGGTCACCACCAACTTGACCTTTGACCCTCCCGTGATCTCAACCCGCGGGGTCGACTGTTCTGATGTCACCATTGTCACCATTGTCACCCTCCAGCTCTGCCTGCACCGCCCAGGTCCGGGGAGGGGTGCCGGGGGGGGCTCCAGGAGGTGCTGTGGGGGTTACTGACTTTTCACCCTGACACTGACCTCCAGGTGACCTGCTGACCCCCGTGACCTTCCGGGTGGATGTCGACCCGCAGCGGGCACAAGGTCGGGGGGAATTCAGGGAGGGGCAGCGGAGCTGGGACGGGGAGATGCAGCCAGGGCTGAGCTGCCAGAGCAAGGAACTGAGGGTGCTGGTAGGGACCCACTCCTGGGGCCAGGATCCACAATTAGGGGTGGGACCTACACTTGGGGGGTGTGATCCACACTTGATGGGGATAAGATCCACACTTGGTAGGGAGGTATCCACACTTGTAGGGGCGGAATCCACACGTGGAGGGGTGCAATCCACACTTGAGGGGGTGGGACCTATACTTGGAGTGTGGGACCCACACTTGGGGGGCCGAGATCCACACTTTGGGGGGAGGGAAACACATTTGTGGGGGTGGAATCCACACGTGGAGGAGTGGGATCCACACCTGGGGGGCAAGATCCACATTTAGGGGGTGAGATACCACTTTGGGGTGGGGTGGGGCACACAATTTGGGAGGCAGAACCCACACTTGGGGGATGGGATCCAATTTTGGGGTAGGGGTGAGACCCACATCTGGGGGACGGGACCCACACTTGGGGGGCAGAGGGGAACCAGTACTTGAGGGGAAGAACGTAGTTTTGGGTGTGGAGGACCCACACTTCCAGAGTGTGGCTGGGGTGTTACCCCCTACTTCTGGGGTGCCCCCCAACCTTATGCGCCTTGTGCCCCAGCCCTGCCTCGAGGACTTTGTCACCCCTATCCGTGCCAGTGTCACCATCGCCCTGCCTGACAGGGACCCCCCAGGGCCCATCCTGCCTCCCAGCACTGGCCCCACCTGGGTCGAGGTAACACCACAGAGGTGCTGGGATGTGGGGCACGATGGGTGGGGTCCCCAAAATTAACCCACCCCCTTCTTTCCCTGCCCCATAGATCCCCTTCGAGCAGAACTGTGGGGACGATGAGGTGTGCGAAGCCGACTTGGGGGTCAGGGTGATGCTGGGGGACGCAGCTGTTTTGGGGGTTCCCAGTGCCGAACTGAGGGTTCAGCTGATTGTGGACAACAGGAGGGAAGATGCTTATAAGGCGGCCCTACAAGTGCAGCACCCCCCGGGGGTCTCCTATCGGTGGGCCCGGGCCAGCCAGGTATGTGAGGTGCCCCACATGGGGATCCCAAAATATGGGGGGAGGGAGGGAAGGGGAGGGACAGGAGGGTTTGGGGCCCACAGATCCCAGCCCCCCATCTCCCCCCAGGCCTCTGCCCCGGTGCCCATCACCTGCTGGGACGCTCAGGGCGCCGAGGGGCAGCAGTGGGGCCTCTCCTGCAACCTCAGCTACCCCATCCTCCGTGCCGGCTGGCAGGTGAGATCTGTGGGGCCACGCCCTGGGGCCGGGGGTCGCTGTGGGGTAGCCCCCCAAGTCACCCCAACTCTGCCCAACGCCAGGTAATGGTGGAGGTGACCTTTGACCTCCAGCAAAATGCCACGTGGGGGAAATCCGTGGGGCTGATGGCGACTGTGAGCAGGTGGGATCCGTGGGGTGGGGATGGGTCCGTGGAGTGCTGTGGGGCAGGGAGGTGACACCTGTGGGTCTTACCTGTCCCATAGCGAGAACGAGCCCAACATCACCCTCGGGGACAACACAAAATCCTGGGATGTCCCTGTCCACTTTGTCCTCGACCTCGTGGCCTCCTGGTGAGCCCCACACATTCCTGCTCCATGGATTTGGGGGGGCCCAGGCATCTGGGCCCCACTGATCCCCACCTGCCCCACACACAGGCAAGAAGACTCCACCCCCCACCTCAACTTCACCCCCCCCCAGCCCCACAACAAGACACTGCGGCACCACTATCGGGTGAGCCCCCTGAGTGACCCCTCCCATCCCTCTGCCCCACAGCCCTTGCTGACCCCCAGCTCTGCCCCACAGGTGGAGCTTCTCCGTGCCCCCACCCCGGGCAGCCCCAAAACACAGGCGACGCCCTTCATCCTCCTGCCCCAGGTGCTGCCTCACGGTGTGGCCGTGGCTGCCCCCCAAGTGCAAGTGGTGAGTGGGGGGCTCTGCCCCATAGGGTGCCCCTCTGAGCCCCTCCCTCCCAGATACAAGGGGTAGGACCCCCTTCCCCCAACTCAACCCCTGCCCTCCAGCTGACGCCTGTCCCCCAGCTCCCTCCTGCCCCTCAAAAGTCCTTCCTGCCTTCTACTCCTCCTTGAACCTGATGTGATCCCTATCCCCCAAATAACCCCTTCCCTTACTGACCCCTTGATCCCTGCCCCCAGTTCACCCCCCTGCCCCCAATCCCCCTTGACCCCAGCTCCACCCTTGTCCCCCAACTCACCCCCTGCCCTGCAGGATCTGGGGGGCCCTTGTGTGGCTGTGGAGCCGCAGTTGGGGGACGCTGTGGGGCAGGAGCTGAACAGGAGTATCGCTGAGGTGAGGGGGGTGGGGGGACCCCAATATCGGGTAGCAACTGGGGTGTACTACAGAGTGTGGGGGGACTCCCATACAGGGGTGCTCTGAGGCAGGGAGATCCCAATGAGGGGGTGCTCTGGGGCCCCCCCAGTTGTGGGGCACTGCAGAGTGCCCCCCTCATGGTGGGGGAGGGGCAGGGCCCTAACTTTGGGGTCCCACCCCTCCCACCCCCAGACTTGCTCCACCCCCCACCTGAGGCTGTTCCGCTGCCCCCCGACCCAGCTGACCCCGGGGGTCCCTGTGGGGGTCACCGTCAGCGCTGCCCTGCGGCCCCTCCCCCACAGCCAGGTACCCCTGCCCCCACCCCTCCTCCACCCCAAAGCCTCTCCCCCTCTAACCCCTCCCCCACCACAGGGACCTGCCCACTCCCACTTTTGCTCCGCCCTCTGGCTCTCTCTGGTCCCGCCCTTTCTGGCCACGCCCCAATTCCTCCGAGCTCAGGTAATGGCGGGGAGGGGCTCTGGGTCTATAGAGGGAGGGGCTCTGGGATGGGGAGGGGTCTATTTGGAAGCCACGCCCCAATCTTCTGTCTACAGGTAATTGTGGGGAAGGGGCTGCCCCATAAATTGGGGCAGCCCCTCCCCCACGCCTGACCTTGACCCCTCCCCCCCGTTTTAGGGGGTCACGGAGGTCGAACTGCTGTGGGAAGTCAACCCTCTCCCCGGCTATGTGGGGGGAGGGGTGGGGGGGCTACTCCTCCTCCTCCTCATCGTCCTCGGCCTCGCCAAGGTGAGGAGGGGGGCTCTGTGAGTGGTGGAGGGGTGAACCCCTCTTTTGGCGTGCCCCTCCCCTCCATTCTTACCCTGCCCCTCCCCCACAGTGCGGCTTCTTCCAGAGGAATTACCGGGAGCGGATGGAGCGGGAGGGGCCAGAGGAGGGGGAGGGAGAGGGAGAGGAGAGTCCCCCGAGTGGGGAAACCCCCAAAGAGGGGGACTCACCCTCCTGACCTGCACTGCCCCTCCCTCACGGGTTAAAGTGGTTCTGGGCCTCTCCCCCCCCAAAGGGGTTTCCAGCCCCCCCTCACCCCAATAAAAGGCTCTCAAGCCCCTCCCCCACCGTAACTGCTCCTCCCATTGTCTTCACTGGTTTTACTGGGAAGCCCTGAGAAAAGGGTGAGGGGGGGGAGAGGGAAGGGTCATGACGCTGCCCCTCCCCCTCTCCAAGCTGGTTCTGAACACAGGGGAGGGGCCCAGGGTTCATTAAACCCCCTGCAGCACATTGCCCACCCTCCTCCCTCCTTGTCTGGCCTGTACCAGCCCCAGGGTGGGCGCAGGCCCAGGGAAATGCCCGAACCCCTGTGCCTGACACAGGTGAGGGGCACCTGAAATCCGAGGGGCTGGAGCGTGTCCAGAGCTGGGAACAGGGCTGGAGAAGGGGCTGGAGCACCAGGAGCAGTTGAGGGAGCTGGGCCAGCTCAGCCTGGAGAAAAGGAGGCTCAGGGGGGACCTTCTGGCTCTGCAACTCCTTGACAGGAAGGGGGAGCCGGGGGGGGGTCAGGCTCTGCTCCCAGGGGACAGGAGGAGAGGGAATGACCTCAAGCTGTGCCAGGGGAGGGTCAGGTTGGATGTCAGGAGAAACTTCCATGGAAAGCATTGTCAGGCATTGGAAGGGGCTGCCCAGGGAGGTGATGGAGTCTCCATCCCTGGAGGTGTTCAAGGAACTGGATGTGGCACTTGGTGACAAGGGGGATGTTGATCACAAGGTTGGACTCGATGGTCTTGGATGGATTTTCCAACCTCAGTGATCTCGTGATTCTGTGAACTGGGGTGTGTAGTGGCCCACTGGAAGGCAACTGGGAGGTCTGGATGGACAACTGGGATGTCTAGTGAGGGAAACTGGGAGGTTTTATGGGGTCAAATAATTGGTGCGCTGGCCCACTGGGGGGCAATTGGGAGATCTGGGGGGCAACGCCCCCAGGGTACCCCCAAACCCACCCAGGGCTCCAAACCGTGGGGTCCAGGATGTCAGTGAGGATGGCCCAGGGGTCGCCAGGGCATCACAGGGGCTCCTTTCCTAAAGACTTCTGCTGCCATGTTCCCCTGTATGATGATGTCATCGAGGTACTGCTGGTGTTCTGGAGCATCACCCTTCTGTAGTGCAGCCCGGATCAGTCCATGGCTGATGCTGGGGCTTTGTTTCCACTCCTGGAGCAGTCAATTCTGGGGGTACTATACACCCCTCCTGGTGAAAGCAAACTGTGGCCAGCACTCTGCTGCCAAATGAATGGAGAAAAACATGTTTGCAATGTCAATGGTGACACCACTTGGCTGCCTTGGACTCCAGTTTGTATGGAAGCTCCAGCATGTCCAGCACAGCAGCACCCAATGGTGGGGTGACTTCATTCAAGTCACAATAGTCCAGTCAGTCTCCATTCCCCACCAGACTTACCCACAGGCTAAATGGGGCTGTTGAAGAGTGAGTGGGTCTTGCTGACCACTCCTCAGCTCTCCAGTTCCGGGATCCTCTTGTGGATGGGGATCACCAAGTGTCGACTGGTTCAGTACTGGCAGCAATGTACTGTTGAGGTGGCAACTGGCACCTGCTGTTTGTCTACCTTCAAGAGTCTCCCAGCAGAAGGATTTTGTGACAGTCCAGGCAAGGTGTTCATTCGCTTAATCCCTTCTATCTCCACAGCAGCAATTCCAAAGGCCCATCAATGTCCTTTTGAGTCTTTGAAGTACCCATTCCAGAGGTAGCCAATGCCTAGGATAATGGGGCATCTGGGCCAGTTACAAGGGGGTGTTTCTGCCAGTCCCTCACGATCAAGCTCACTTCAGCTTCCAACATTGTCTTGAGACACTCCTGTCACCCCAGAAATGGAAACAGTCTCTGGTCCCACCTGTCCTGATGGCGTTAACGTACACTGAGCACCAGTGTCAGCCAGAGCCTTGTGTTCTTGTGGGTCTGATGTGCCAGGCCATCGGATCCACACAGTCCAATAGACACGGTTGTCCCGTGCCTCTACCTGGCTAGAGGCAGGGCCCCTCTAACACTGGTCTTGGTTATGGCCATCACAGCTCTTTCCCTGTGAATACACATGGGAGGTACCTTCTGGCGGGTCAGATCCTTGCCCATGGGAAACCTGCACTGCACTTACACTCACTGACTTCCTTTTTTCTCTCTCCTTCAGTTCTTGTCCTCGGGCTGCCAGGGCACGGGTAGGTTTCCTGTCCCACTGTCTCTTGTCTTCCCCATGGTCAAGTAGGAAGGACCACAGCTCAGTTCATGGGGTCTGTCCCCTTTCTCTAGCTGGAGGTCATCTGGCTCTGACCTCAGAGGCTCTGGTTCACAAAGCTGCCACATGGAAACTGTTCTCCTTAATCTCTCCTCTGAGATTTTTCTGTTCATCTTTTGCCTCTGCATTTAGTGCCTCAAGACTCTCAATCAATGTCCCTGCAGTAGAAATAAGGGCCTGTAGTGGGGTATGGACCATGCCACCGTACATTCTGAGTTTGTTACAGAGCCCACTGTCTCTCAGTTTCCCTCAGAATATGTAGACACCAGGAGACTGGATGGCCCCTGGCGTGAAAGGCTCCACCACATCTGTGACGTGCACCTGACCCAGTTGGGGTTGCTATCGGGTTGCCTGTCCCTTCTAAAAAGTACCTCTAACAGTGCCATTTCCCTCAGGCATAGGATCCCTTCCTCCATGGTCTTACAGGCCACTTTATGATGATGCTCCTGCAGGCGGTCCCTGTAAGCAAACTTCTCTCACAGCTTGTTAGAAGCTGTGCCCAGAGAGAAAGGGATTTTGATTCCCTCAGAAACACCTGGTCAATGCCCACATCCTGGGCCAGAGATCCCAAAAACCTCGTTTCGGTGCCATCACGTTGCAAGCCTTCATCCATAAGGTCCCAAACTCGGACCAACCAGGTCAAAATGGGCTTGCTCGGGTGTTAACATCTTTCTGCAGACTGCAGAGGTTGTCAAAGGACAGGGACTCAGTGATGCTCTCTGGCTCTGGGTCTGCTATCTGTGAGGGTGCTGCCTCCTCATCATCGTCCACCGGACAAACTGATTTGGTCTTATATTTCCTTTTTTTGGATAGGGGCAACTTCTATTGGCCTGGACTGTTCTCCTAGTTTAGCTACATCCTGAGTCACCATGGTGCCAGGTGTTTTACTCTCTTCCTTTTCCCCCTGGAGGTGCTGCACCAGACCAAGCAGATTTTGGTAGGCAGTGGCCAAAGCCCCGCATGCAACTACCACGGCATTTCTCCCTCACAGATCTCATTACTTTTGTGGGATCCTGGAGTTTTTCAAGGGTGAACTTCCATGGCATTGGAGCAGAACAATTTTCCAAGAACTTACCCATGTCCTCCCACAACCTGTGCCACTCAAAGTTTTCTGCCCCTGGGGTGGAACATGTTCTCGAAGGATCCTTCCCTAGCTTCGTAAATAAGATAGGCCATAATGACACAAGCTTGCAGACAAAGCACAAAGGTATCTCTGGCATCTAGAGAGAATTTAAACTTCCCCAAAGCTGTTGTAGCAGACCTGAATAGGAAATGGGTGAAGAATTGGGAAAAAAAGCTCCCCTGCATTTCTCCCCAAGGCTTGATGCCAATTATCACTAACCCCCAGAGGTAACAGGTTAGGCGAGGGCAGGAAGACAACCTTGAAAATACATTCCACATGAGACCTACAGCGTTGAATTCACAGTGTCATGAATCCAATGTAGGAAATCAACAATAGCCACAGCTGTCTTGGTTTGAGGACCCAGGTCAAAAAACCTGCCTATGAACCCATATGCTTCTGCATGAATAGGTATCAGAAAAACAAAAAATTGAATAGCATGATGCCTACGGGGTTCTATATCCAATACAGAAATGGATTACCCAAGAACTGTTATTCTTTTTCCAACTTTTCTCTCGATGCCTCACTTGGGCACCAAGATTTTGTTTTGGTTTAAAGACAAATGTCAGTCAAAGAAGGCAGGAACCTTCCTGGAATAGAAAGAAGACCCCCCCTCCCTCCAAAGTATTATAGCTTTAAAATTAAGAGGCTTTCAGGCAAAAATGTAGGGTTCTTTACTATATATATATAAATAAATATATACTAAACAAATAACAACACTGTAAGAGAAGCTTTCAACCAGCTGAGTAGCACGTTCCCTTTCGGTGCAGTTGTAGCCACACCAAGCAGGAGTTTTGGATTCGGAATGAGAATGGTGCTGATAACACACCAATGGTTTGGGTTTTTTTCTAAGTCGTGTTTATCCCGAGTCAAGGACTCTTTTTTTTCTTGTCTCCTGCTCTGCCACTGACGAGATTCACAAAAGAAATTGAGAGGGAGCACAGCTGGGTCAGGGGACCCGAACTGAGCAAGGGGATATTCCACACCATGGAATATTATGCTCAGGATACAAACTGGGGGCAGCTATCTGGAAGGGGCCTATCTGGGTGTGGGCAAAGGGGTCTGGCATCAGTCTGCAGGTGGTGAGCAATTGCACTGTGTATCACTTTGTTTTCTCTTTCTATTACCATTATTATTATTATCATTTACCATTATTATTGCATTTTACTTTATTTACAATTATTAAACTGTATTAAACATACAAGTTTTACTTTGGTCCTTGTGTTCCCTGTATCCCTGCCCACCACATGTCCCTCATGTCCCCACTGTTGTGGTTTTAAGCCCAGCTGGAAATTAAGCCCCTCGCTATACCCCCCCCCACTTCCCATCCCTGGTGGAATGGGGAGGAGAATCAAAAGGACACAGGGAGTGGGGATCCAGGGGATGGCGGGATGAGGGACCCACAGGACACAGGGACTAGGGACACTAGAAACAGGGATGGGACACAAACACCAGGAATGGGGACACCAATTTCCCTTTATTCCCTGCCTCCCTCTCCCGTGGCGTCGGGCTGCCCGGTCCCACCTCCGCCCTGGAGCAGGCGGCTGTAGGCCCCGTGGCGTTCCCGCAGCTCCGTCGGTGTTCCTGCCTCTGCCACGGCCCCACGCTCCAGCACCACGAGGCGATCGGCTGCTTCCAGCACCCGCGGCCGGTGGGAGACGACCAGCACGGTCCGGGCGAGCCCAGTGCGCACCCAGCGCTGCGCCTGGGGCCAGAGAACCCTGATCCCATCCCATCCAACCCTGCCCCACCCAATCCCATCCCATCCCACCCCAACCAACCCATCCCACCCCACCCCTTCACCACCCACATCTCCACTCCAACTTTCCTGTCCTCTCCCCACTGTCTCCGTCCACATTGTCCCATCCCACCCCATTCCCACCACCCCAGCCCCTCCATCCCATCCCATTCCATCTCTCTGTCCTCATTCCAACATTCCCAACTCCACCATTCCTACACCATCCCATCCAGCCCCATCACATCTCTTTATCTTCATCCATTCATCTCAACTTGCTACCATCCCACCTGCCCGGTTTTTATCCCATCCTCACTATTCCCATCCCACCATCTTGTCCCATTTCCCCAGCCTCTTCCCACCTTCCCACTCCCTACCTTGTTGACCTACCCCATCCCATCCAATTCCTTTGTCTTCATCTCATCATTCCCACCACCATCCCACTACCTCATATTCCCACCATCCCCTCCCCCCAGTCCCATCTCAGCCATCCCATCCCTCTATTGTCCATCTCACCTCAGTCCCACCCAATCCCCCTCATCCCACCCCACTCACCGCCCCCTCGTCTCCGTCATCCAGCGCCTCGTCGAGAATGAGGACAGTCGGACGCCGGAGCAGGGCCCGGGCCAGGGCCAGGCGACACCGCTCCCCCGCCGCCAACCGCCCCCCAAGCTCCCCCACCTCTGTGGGGGATCCCATGGGATCAGTGGGATCCAGCCCCTGGGGTCCCCCACATCCATCTTCCAATCACCCCCATGCTCAGCCACCTCTGCCAGAGTATCCCAAAAACAGCAGGATCCATTTCAGGGGTGCCCCCATGCTCCCAGCTCTCACCGGTGTCCCAGTCCCACTCCAACTCTGGGATGAAGCCCCTGGTTCCAGGATTCCCGTGGGAGCCCCCCCCGGTTCTCACCAGTGTCCCAGTCCCACTCCAACCCCGAGATGAAGTCCCTGGCCCCAGGATTCCTCCAGGACCCCCCAGCTCTCACCGGTGTCCCAGCCTTGTTCCAGCCCCTGGATGAACTCCATGGCTCCGGCAGCAGTGGCCGCCTCCCGCAGCTCCGACTCCTCACAGCGCTCCAGCCCCAGCACAACATTCTCACGGATCGTTCCGGAAAACAGGAGAGGATCCTGCTCCACCAGCACCACCTGCCCCGGCCCCGAGCCTGTGAGCCGTCTCAGCTCCTGGTGTCCCCATCCATGTTCCATGGCCCGATCCCAGTCTTGGTGTCCCCATCACTGTCCCCATGGTCTCCCTCCCTAATCCCACTGTCCCCAACCCCATCCTTGATGTTCCCATCCCATTTCCCACTGTCCCCATTCCTATGCCTGGTGTCCCCATCCTTTTTCCTACTGTCCTCATCCCTGTACCCAGTGTCCCCATCCCATTTGCCACTGTCCCCATCCCACCTCAGTGTCTCCATCCTGTCCCTGGTGTACCCATCCCTTTTCCCAATGTCCCCACCCCTGTCTCCCAGGTCCCAATTCCATTTCAGCCCCCATGCCTGTCCCATTGTCTCCATCCTGCTCCTGGTGTTCCCAGTCTCCCTGCTTTCTCCACCTGCCGGTGTAGGTACTGGTGTTCATATTCCTGCAGTGGGATCCCATCCAGCAGCACCTTCCCGCTCCCAGGATCCCGCAGCCGCTCCAGCAGTGCCACGGCTGTGCTCTTTCCGCTCCCATTGGGCCCTGCCAGTGCCGTCACCTCCCCGGAACGCACCTCGAAGGACACGTCCTGCAGGATGGAGACAGGTGATGCTGGAATTCCCATCCCTGGGAATCCACACCTACCCAGGATATGCCTTGAAGGACATATCCTGCAAGACGGAAAGGATGACACCATCCCATCCCTGGGAATGCACAACCTCCCCTGGATCTGCCTTGAAGGACACATCCTGCAGAATGACATTGGAATTCCCATGCCTGGGAATCCCCACTCCCCTCAGACCCACCTTCAGCACAGGGCGCTCTGGATGCCCGGGATATGTGAAGCAGACCCTCTGGAAGGTGATGTCACCCCGGAGCTTGGAAGGCTCCAGTGTCCCCCCAGTGTCCCTCGTGGGTTCCTGATCCAGTTATTCCCAGATTTTCTGCCCAGCAGCCATGTTGGTCATGAATTCATTGAAGCCGATGAGCAGCACCTGGGGAAGGGGAGGGGGTGGCACCAGGATGGATGGAAACGGGGATGGATGGATGGACACATGGATTCCATGGGATCACCTGGACATGGCTGCCAACCGTGTCCCGGTACAGCAGGAAGGTGACAAGGACCCCAGGAGTGATGGATCCATCACGGAGCTGCTGGTGGCTCCGGAAGAGCACCAGGACCCGGATGGCCAGTCGGAGGACCTGTAGGTGGGAACAGGGATACTGGTGTCCCCATTCCTGCTCCTGGTGTCCCCATCCTGTCCCTAGTGTCCTCATCCCAGTCCCAGTGCCCCCAACCTCGTCCTGGTGTCCCCATTCCCAGTGTCTCCATAACTGGTCTTGGTATCCCTGTCCCAGTCTCCCCACTTCCTTTACTGGTGTCCCCATTCCTGATCCTGGTGTTCCCATCCCTTGTCCTCAGCCTCCCTACTTCCTTTCCTGGTGTCCCCATTCCCAATTCTGGTGTTCGCATCCCTTGTCCTGGAGACCCCATCCTGCAGGTGTTGACATTCCCATTCCTGGTGTCCCCATCCCTGATCCCAGTGTCCCTATTCTGGTCTTCCCACTCCCATTCCTGCTGTCCCCATCCCAGCTCCTGGTGTCCCCTTTCCTGGGTGTCCCCATCCTGCTCCCAGTGCCCCCATCCCAGTGTCCTCATCCCTGATCCCATTGTCCCCATTCCTGGTGTTGCTATTCCCATTCCCAGCCCCCCTGACCCTATGGATGAGGGTGAATCCTGCCAACTCCAACTCCATCTGCTCCTTCAGCCTCAGCTCCTTGTCCAGGTTCTGGCTGTGCCGCTCCTCCTCCTCCTCCTCTGCTGAGAAGATCTGGATCGTCTCGATAGCGGCGATGGATTCCTGCACCTCTGAGGCCGTCCGGGCAGATGCTTCCAGCATGGATCGCTGCAGCGCCTGCGGAGGCACGGGGGGTGCCCAGCTTTCCCAGACTACTCTCCTGGCCCACCATCCACATCCCGTCCCCAGAATTCCCATCACACCCATCGCAAACTCACAATTGCATTCCCACCATCTCGCACCCGTGGTCTCCCTCCTATCCCCACCATTCCCATGCCATCATGCCATCCTTCCCACTTCCCATCCTGCTATCTCATCCTATCTCTCAGTCCCCATCCCACAATCCCCACTCTCACTCTCCCGTCCCATCCCCCCCATTCATATTCCCAACATCCCATTCCTCTGGTCACCTTCCCCACTCCCATCTCTCTGGTCTCCATCCAACCATCCCATCCTGTTCCATCCTGTCCCATCCCATCCCGTCCCATCCCAATCCCATCTTGTTCCCATCATTCCTATCCCAACTGTGCCATCCCGTCTCTTCTACACCATCCCGATCCCACCATCCAGTCCTCCCCAGTACGCATTCCACCATCCCATCCCCCCATTGCATCCATTCCTATCCCATTTCTTTTCTCATCCCACTGTCCTGTCCCCACTGTCCCATCCTGTCTCCATCCCACCTGATCCCATCCCATCATCCCATCACCCTGGTCCTCATCCCAGCATTCCCGTACCCACCATCCCCATCCCATCCCACCATTCTGTTCCATCTTCATAGCCTCATCCCACCACTCCCAAATCCACCAATTCTGTGCAGTCTCTTCCCCGTTATCCCCCTCCTATCCCCACTGGCCCATCCCCTGATATACACCCCATCCCATCATCTCATTCTATTTCACCCCATCCCTCTGTCCCCATCCCAGCATTCACACCATCCCATCCCATCCTAACTCATCCCCTGTCACATGACCCTGCTCTCCATCCCATCTTCACTAACCCATCACATCCCATTCCATCCCATCTCCATCACTCCATCCTGCCCCATCCCCAGCATTGCCATCATATCATCCCATCCTGTACATCCAGTTTCCATCCCATCCTGTGGAGAAGCAAGATTCAGGATGGGAACAGTTCCAGGCATGGAGAAAAGCATACAGCAATTGGCAGGACTTTCATATGGACTTTACTGTTATTATGTGGTTTCACTGTATTCATGCTACACAGTGCACAACTGCACATGCCCAGGCTTCCTCCTCCCCCTTTTGCCTGTGCCCTGTTCTGATTTGCTCCCCCATTTGTCTGTCTGATAGCCCACCCGAGGTTCTGCCCCCTTCCTCTGGCGGGACGGTTAAGAATCGGGTGCACACCTGAATAAACAAGTCTGCTTGCACCTATCCTCATGTCCTGTCCCCTCTTCCCTTCGGACTGCGACAGATGGCGCCCACCGTCGGGCAGAAAAGGTTTTTACCTTAAGAAAACCTCTCCCACGCCACAAAGGGCTTAGACAGCGCTGAGAGAAGCGTTTTCGTCTCACTGGTCCTTCCCGGTAGAACCCCAGATTACGGCAAGATAGCCACTGCACCAAGAAAGGTGAGCTCCGGGAAAAACCTCTAATCCCATCTCCCACCCTCACAAAATCAACTTTAAAACCAACTACAGACTAACAGAGGCCTAAGTAACTCCAAAAATATGGGCCTCTCGCTATCTACCCCTCAAAAGTTTGTATACCGCAAGCTTAAAGACTTTATTTTGGAAAATGGACACCCTTTAGACAAAAAATCCTCAAAATCCCTTGCTAAATGGCTTGAAAACAGAGGGGAAGCAATCTCCGACAGCATGTCTGTAAAAGACTGGGAGAAAATTGGATACAATATCTGGAGAGCGAAAGAGAGGGGAGACAAAATTGCTACTGAGGCCTTAATTGCCTGGAGATTGATTCTGATGATGCTGCAGCATCAGTTGATGAGTTCCAATGAAAACCTCCAAGAATCTGAGCAAAAATCCAAGCCCCCATCCCCAAAAATGGACGAGCCTCGAGGGTCCTGGAGCGGCGGGGGGGCGGGGGAGAGCGCGGACGGCGGGAGGGAGAAATAAAGCACGGAATACCGGCATCATGGCGTGGGTGAGCTAAGCGGCCTCGTGGGCGAAACCCAGGAGAGCAGGGAGCGAGCGCGGGAGCGCGCAGTGTGGAGAAACGGCATGCAAAGATTTCGCGCGTCTCCCGCCGGCACCGCCCCCCAGCCCGTCCATGGAAGCTCGGCCGGCACCGCCCCCCAGCCCGCCTTCGCGCCCGCCCCCCTACGCCCCCGGCATGACCACAGACCCTCCCACCAGAACATCCTCTCCCTCCAGCGCTGCCTCTACCCCCACGTCATCACCCTCCCGGGGTAGATGGAAACTAAGGAGCAGGGCCAGAGCCTCTTCCGACGATAACACCCGGGAAGATGGCCACGCCCATGAAGCCTTTGTTACCGAGGCTCCCGGCAGTTGCAGGATAGCAAATGCCTCTCTTCCATGCAACGATATTTGGAAAGCTTTCCAGAGAGAAGCCGCACAGGCTAACGATGCCGAGTTTTTAAAAGCTTTTCCAATTTACCTAGAGGAAGGTCGTGCCCCTGAGTGGCGTCCGGTGTCTTATACTATGTTAAAGGACATCAAAAAAGCGATTGTAGAGTACGGTTTAGGCTCACTCTATACTGTTGGACTTTTTGAATCGTTTTTTCTCGCCTGCCGGTTAATACCTTATGATATCAAAGTGGTAATTGATGGACTGTTATCGACTGTGCAGGCATCCATTTTTGAAGCGGAATGGAAACGTCTTATAGTTAAATATGTCAATGAAAAGATGGAGAGGCGTGGTATTCCTGTAAAAAATGCTATTGATATGCTGTATGGAGAGGGTAACTATGCCAGCCGACAAGACCAGGCTCTTGTGGATTTAAAATACTTAGATATTACAAAAGATCTGGCAATGGAGGCCTTTAAAAAGGTTGCTGATGCATATGTCCAAACACCCTCCTTCACCCTAATTCATCAGGGCTCAACAGAACCTTTTGTGGACTTTATAACCCGGCTAAAGGAAGCTATAGCACGGCAAGTCCAGCAAAAGGAAAGCCAAGACATTCTGTTTAATAAACTTGTGATTGAAAAGGCTAACGAGGATTGCCAACAAGTCTTAAAAATGCTAAAGGATCCTACACTCCTGGAGATGATAGAGGCTTGTAAGAATGTGGGGTCTAATTCTCATAAAGCAAGACTAATAGCTGAAGGTTTAGCTGGACCACAAACCTGTTTTCACTGTGGGGAGACAGGACATATTAAAAAGAACTGCCCACAATTAACTACAAAGACTGAGCTTCCCAAGACGCCATGCAAATGATGTGGGAAAGGCAGACACTGGACAAAAGATTGCAGGTCTCTTACTAACATCTATGGAGAACTGCTGCCTCCTAAAAAGTCACCAGACTTGAGAAGAAAAGTGACTTTTAATTCAATGCCAGATCTTAAACAGTGCACCTGTGAGCTGTCAAGAAACAAGGCAGCACCCCCTCAACCGCGTTCCATCCTGCGTAGCCCATCCCTTCAGCAAGTACCAGGAAATCACAGCAATCCCTGCAGTTCCCTTATCACGTGATCCCAATCCTAAATTCTCTCTTCTAACATGTTCTGCTTACTTTCCAGGATCTCGTAGTCCACAGAAGACCACTATCAATCACTAAGCTTTAGACACCATGGAGCAGTAGCATCTCGGGCTGGAAACAATTTTTAGGGGGGGAGTCACTCAGCAAATGCAACTGTCCACCTGTTTTGAAATTTTGCTTTCTCTGTTTGTTTTGTTACTAACTATTTCCTGTGTCACAGCATGCTGCAAAAAGGACTATCGCAACAGGCATTTTTCAAACTAATAAGAAAGGGTGAGATGTGGAGAAGCAAGATTCAGGATGGGAACAGTTCCAGGCATGGAGAAAAGCATACAGCAATTGGCAGGACTTTCATATGGACTTTACTGTTATTATGTGGTTTCACTGTATTCATGCTACACAGTGCACAACTGCACATGCCCAGGCTTCCTCCTCCCCCTTTTGCCTGTGCCCTGTTCTGATTTGCTCCCCCATTTGTCTGTCTGATAGCCCACCCGATGTACTGCCCCCTTCCCCTGGCGGGACGGTTAAGAATCGGGCGCACGCCTGAATAAACAAGTCTGCTTGCACCTATCCTCATGTCCTGTCCCCTCTTCCCTTCAGACCGCAACACCATCCCATCCCACCATTCCCATCCCCACCATCCCATTCCCCTGCTCTCCATCCCACCCCCACCATTCCCACTCCATTATCCCACCGCTGTGCCCCCTTTCCACCTCTCCTCCCCTCCCATATTCCCAACCTGTTTCCGGGCGCTGTGGATGCGGCGGGTGGTGATTCCGAGGGGCAGCTCCAGCAGTGCCAGCAGTGCCAGCCCCGGTGCCAGCCACACCATGGCCATCCCCACCACCAGTGCCATTCCCAGGCTGCGGAGCAGCAGGTTGGTTCCCCTCGGCACCGCCATGGACACCAGCGGCACCTCCGTGGAAAACCGCGCTGAGAGCTCGGCTGCGGGGCAGGAAAGGAGATTGGGATCATGGGGGGAGGACATGGGATGGGAATGGCAGGGCAGGATCGGACAGTTGGGATGGGATGGCAGGAATGGAGATGGTGGGATGGGATGACAGGATGAAGGTCAGGATATGGAATGGGATAGCAAAATGGGATAATGGGGGGGACAAGATGGGATGGGGACTGGGAGGACAGAATGATGAGAAAGGGGATGGTGGCAACGGGAATGGTGGGAATGGACTGATAGGGATGGGACAGTGGGGATGGGATGATGGGATGGGAATGAGAATGAGCACAGGGCAGTGGGATAGGATAGTGGGATTCAGAGAGGATAGTACAATGAGACTGGGAAAATGGGATAGGATAGAAAGGGATGGAATAGTAAGAATGGGAATGAGGAGAATGGGATGGTGGGATGGGATAATAGATGGGTGGGGTAGAATGGGATGGGAACTAGGATAACAGGATGATGGGAAAAGGATATAATGGTGGGATGGGGACTGGAGTCCCCTGGTGGGATGGTGGGATGGGACAGGTCTGGGCCATGTCCCATTACCTGCCGGCATTCCCTGGAAGAAATCCAGGTCCTGGTGCACCAGGTGGGAGAAGAGCTGGAGGCGCAGGCTCTGCCGGAGACGCGCTGCCGCCAGCAGGAAGAGCCACCCACGGCACCCAGAGAACAGGACACTGGGGGCACACAGTGACATTGGGGACGTTGGGGACATGGGGACACGGGCATGGACACTGGGAATGCCATGACCCACCTGGCTGCTTCGGCGGCCACCACCATCCCAACAGCTCCAGCGGTGAGTCCGTCTCTGTTCCTGATGGCGTCCAGCACCTTCCCGGTGACGTACGGCCCCGCCGTCTCCCCTGGGCGTCACCAGGACCGTGTCACCGCGGCACTACCGCTGGCATGGGGGGACCCGATTGTGGGGGCAGGACTCGATTGAGGGGACAAGACGTGATTTGGTGGCGGCGGGAGACAATTTCAAGGGGTCAGGACTCAATTTTGTGGTGTCAGCGCCCAGTGTAGGGATTTGAGACCAAATTTGGGGGTTTGACACCTAATTTTGGGGGTTCAGCACCCAATTTGAGGGGTCAGGACCCAATTTCTTGGGGGTCAACACCCATTTTTGGGCATCAGACCCTAAGTTTGAGGGTCAACACCCAACTTTGTGGGGGTTAACACCCAAGTTTGATTGGTCAGGACCCAATTTTTGGGTAGTCAGCACCCAATTATAGGGGTGTCACCACCCAATTTTTGGGTAGTCAGCACCCAATTATAGGGGTGTCACCACCCAATTTTTGGGTGGTCAAATCCCAGTGTAGGGGCTCAGCACCCAATTTTGGGATGGTCAGCACCCAGTCATAGGGCTCAGCAGCCAATTTAGGGCAATGAAGAGCCAAGTTTGGAGGTCCAGGATCCAATTTTGGAGGGCCAGCTCCCAATTTTGGGGTGGTGAGCACCCAATTTGGGGGATCAGCTCCCAATTTCGGGGGGGTCGGCTCCCAGTTTGGAGGTTCAACACCCAAGTTCGGAGTGGTCACCACTCAATTTAGGGAGTCAGCTCCAAATCTGGGCGTTCAACATCAAATTTAGGGGCTCCACACCCAACTTTGGGGTGGTCCCTGCCCAGTCTGGGGGGAGTCAGCCCCCAGTTCGGGGCTGCAAGGCTCAATGAATGGGGGGTCAGTGGCCGTCCCCACGTGCCCTCACCCTCCCTGCACCGTCACCCACCAGTGGCTGCCAGCATGAGGCAAAGGAAGGCGGCTCCAAGGACTTTCCACTCAGACCAGGCCAGCGCCAGGACCCTCCTGAAGGCAGCAGGAGCCTTGGGGACACCGCCGAGGGTCTTGGGGACACCGGGAGAGGCCTCAGGGACGCTGCCGGGCATCAGAGGTGTGGCCCAGGCCAGCAGGGCCAGTGCAGTGGCCGCGTGGGTGACCCCGAGCCAGGCAGGCGCCGCGGCCGCCAAGAGCCCCGGCCTGGCCCCGGGCGGCCCCAGGAGGCTCCGGAGGGTTCCGAAGACCGCGGGGGTGGCGGCGGCGGCGACTGCGGCCGCGGTGGCTCCGGGGGGCCGGTGCGGGGTCAGGAGCCGGGGGGCTGTGGCCAGGAAGGGCAGGCGCAGGGCGGCCTCGAGCCACACGCCCGCCACCCCCATGGGCGCCAGGGCCGGCACCAGCGGCCCCAGTAACACCAGTGCCAGCGCGTCAGCCACCAGCAGCACCCCGGGGAGCAGCGTGGCGGGCGGCAGTGCCATGGTGGAACCGGCACGGACCAGTCCTCCCAGTACGGCTTCCAGTGCAGCTCCTGTGCTGGGCTTCGGCAGCCTGTGAACTCACCAGTTAACACCAGTTAGGATCTGGGGGCTCACCAGTCCACACCAGTGCTCCCAGCTCAGACTGGGGTGCTCCCAGTACAGACTGGGGTGCTCCCCAGTCCATGCTAGTGCTCCCAGTACAGACTGGGGTGCTCCCCAGTCCATGCTAGTGCTCCCAGTACAGACTGGGGTGCTCCCCAGTCCACACCAGCTCTCCCAGTACAGACTGGGGTGCTCCCCAGCCCACACCAGTGCTTCCAGTCCAGTTCCCTGAGCTCCCCAGTCCATACCAGCGCTCCCAGTACAGACCGGGGCACTCCCCAGTCCATACCAGTGCTCTCAGTACAGACTTGGGCACTCCCCAGTCCACACCAGTGCTCCCAATACGGCCCCCTCAGCTCCCCAGTCCACACCAGTGCTCCCAGTATGGCCCCCTCAGCTCACCAGCGCTCCCAGTACAGACTGGGGCACTCCCCAGTCCATACCAGTGCTCCCAGTACAGACTTGGGCACTCCCCAGTCCACACCAGTGCTCCCAATACGGCCCCCTCAGCTCCCCAGTCCACACCAGTGCTCCCAGTATGGCCCCCTCAGCTCACCAGTGCTCCCAGTACAGACCCCTCAGCTCACCAATCCACACCAGTGCTTCCAGTTCAGCCCCGCAGAACTCTCCGCTAAAATTTCTCCCGAGACCACGCCCTCTCCCGCCCCGGCCCCGCCCCGTTCCGCCCCGGCCCCGCCCAGAGCCCGCCCTCTTTTTGCCCCCTCCCCGTCCTCTTCACAACCTGCTCCGGCTCCCTCTGCCCGGTAACCGATGACGTAACGGGACCATTAACCAGTCAGCGCCGCCATCGCGGCTGTGGGCGGGGCCAAGCTGGGGTTCCCGGGGATTCCCAGGGCGGAGTCTCCGCTGACCCCGCCCCCGCCCCGCGCGCCTTCGGCTTTCCGGGAAACGGCGGCGGCTGCCGGGAAAGGACCGGGGGGACTGGGGGGACTGGGAAGGGCTGAGAAGGGCTGGGGCGGACTGGGACACCGGGATACACCGGGACACGTCGGGATACGCCGGAACCACGACTGGGACCCACCGGGAGCAGAACCGGGACCCACCGGAAGACACAGGCACCAGAACCGGGAGCCACTGGGAGCCACCGGGAGCAGAACCAGGACCCACTAGGACCCACCGCGACTCACCGGGACCCACTGAAAGCAGAACCAGGACCCACTGGGACCAGACCGGGACCTCTCCGCGCCCCCCGCCCCCCGATGTTGTCCCCCGCCATCCGCCGGCTCCTGGCCCTGCTGCGCCCCGAGTGCGGGCAGTGGGCGCTGGTGGGGGTGCTGATGGTGGCCTCGGCCCTCGGTAGGGGGGGACCCCTATTCGGGGGGGCAGGACCCGATTTGGGGGTCAGGACACCACTGGGGGGGAAAAGACCCGATTTGGGGGGACAGGGCCCGATTGGGGGAGGGAAGGAGCCGACTGGGGGGGGGCAGGACCTGATCTGGGGGAGCAGGACCCAGTTTGAGGGGTCAGAACCCAATTCGGGGGTCGAGACTCAATTTGGTGGAGCAGGACCCAATATGTGGGGGGGCAGGACCCCTCTGGGGGGTGATTTGAGGGGTTAGGACCCAATTTTGGGGAGGCAGGACCCAATTTTGGGAGACCAGAAACCAATTTGGGCAGTTGGAACACATTTTTGGCTGGTCAGGACCCATTTTGGAGACAATTTTGGCAGGTCGGGACCAAATTTTCAAGGGTCAAGACTCAGTTTGGGGGGGTGACATCCAACTTTAAAGAGTCAGACCCAATTTAGTGGTTCAACACCCACTTTTCAGGGGTCCACAGCCCATTTTGCAGTGCAGGTCCACTAGGGAGTCACCACTCGACTTAGGGGCATCAGGACCCAATTTCAGGGCTCAACACCCAATTTTCAGGGATACACACCCAATTTTAGGTGTGCAGTACCCAATTTGGGGGCCATTACCCAACGTGAGGGATCAGCACGTAATTTTGGGGGGTCAGGACCCAATTTTGGGTTCAGTTGTGTGGGGTCGGGTGCAAATCTGGTGGGCCAATCAACCAATTTTAGGGGCCAGGACCCAGTATGGAGGGGATCAGCACTCAATTTCGGGGCTCAACACCCAATTTTGTAGGGCCCCACACCCAAGTTTAGGGAGTCAGGACCCAATTTGGAGGGTCAGCACCCAATTTTCAGGGGTCAACACTCAACTTTGGGTTCTCTGGACCCAATTTTCAAAGTTCAACCCCCAAGTTTGGGGTCTTAGCCCGCAATGGAGGGGGTCAGGACCCAATTTCAGAGCTCAACCCCCAATTTTGAGAGTGGTCAGTACCCACTTCTTGGGGCTCAGCCCCCAAGTCAGGGGCTCCCCACCCACTGTCAGAGTGTCCCCACAGGTGAGGTGGCAGGCCCATACTTCACGGGCCACATCACTGACCAGGTGACACAGGAGGACACGTCAGCGGCCATGTGGCCCTTGGTGGTGCTGGGGCTCGGCAGGTGGGTGACTGCAGGGCCGGGGGGACACCCCGAGGTGGCGATGCCCCTCGGTGCCCCCTGACCCCGCTGTCCCTGCAGTGCCCTCACCGAGCTGGTCTGTGACGGCACGGCGGCCGTGGCGCTGACGCGGGCACGGGCGCGACTCCAGTGCGGCGCGGTGGCCGCGGTGCTGCGGGGGGACGTGCCCGGCCCGGGGGGCAGCCTGGGAGACACGCCGGGTGCGGTGGCCGCACGGGTGACGGGGGACGCGGAGGCGGCGCACGCGGCGCTGGCCGACGCGGTGGTCCCGGCGCTGTGGGCGCTGGCCCGGGCCGGGGCCCTGCTCGCCGTGATGGCCTCACTGGCCCCGCTGCTGGCCCTGGTCACACTCCTGGTGCTGCCCCTCCTCCTGCTGCTGCCACGTGCCATCGCAGGCATCCAGCAGGTACCGAGAGGGACACAGGGACTGCGAGTACCTTGTCAGCTCCCTTGGCCCCTTGTCACGTCTGTGTCCCCAGTGTCACCTCCCTGCACCCCCTGTCCTCTCCCTGGGCCCCTCGTCACCTCTCCAGAATCCTCATCACTTCCTTGGGCCTCTTGTTACCTCCCTTTGTGATCTGTACCTTTGTCCCTGCACCCCGGTCACTCTTCTGGGCCCCTTGTCACCTCCCTGCAGCCCATGTCACCTCCCTGGGCCCCCTGTCCCCTCTCTGCACCCCTGGTCACCTCCCTGTACCCCATGGCACCTCCCAAGGCCCCTCATCATCTCCCTGGGTTCTGTCCAAGTCCCTCCTGTCCCCTCCTGGTGCCTGTTGTCACCTCCCAATGCCCACTGTCACCTCTTTCTGTCCCCTGTGCCCTCCCTGTCTCCCCATCTGCATGGTGACCTCGAGGTGACCTCCCTGTCTCCAGGGTGACCCCCTGTTCCCTCTGTGTCCCCCCATGATCCCATGCAGTGACCCTGCAGTGACTCCAGTGTAACCCCCGTGTGCTTTCTGTAACCCCCCGTGACTCTGTGGTGGCTCCTCTGTCCCCTCCCTGTCCCCACCCTGTCCACCCTCTGTGCCCTCCAACCCTGTGGTGACCCCCTGTCCCGTGTGTCCCCAGGACCTGGCGCGGCGGGCGCGGGCGGCGCTGGCTGATGCCACCGCGGTGGCCGTGGAGTCACTGGGGGCCCTGAGGACCGTCCGGGCCTTCGGACATGAGGCCGGAGTGACCGCACGTGTCCAGCAGCGCCTCAGCCACGGCCACCAGCTGGAGTGTGGGGAGGCCCTGGCCTACGGGGCTGGGCGCTGGGCCAGCGGGGTACGGGGACACTGGGGGGACACAGGGATGGGGGGCACAGGGGAATGAGGAACAGTGGTATGGAAACGGAGGACATGGTGGCAGGGGGATGGGGACATGGGGATGGGGGATGCAGGAATGGGGGAAATAGGGGCGAAGACAGGGTGGCAGGGGGCCCAGGGACATGGGGCATGGGGGCATGGGGATGGGGATGTTGGGTGTATTGGCAAAGGGCCAGAGGACATGCGGACATGGTGATCCACGGATAGGGGACATGCAGATGGGTGGCACAGGGCTGGGGGACATGGGGACAGGGTGGCATTGTAAGAGGGGACATGGGGACGTGGCAGCAGGGAGCTAGGGGACATTGGATGCAGTGGCATGGAGATGGGGACATGGGGACAGGGAACACAGGGAAAGGTGGCACAGGGCTGGTGGACATGGTGGCAGGGGGCTGAGGGACATGGGGACAGGGGGACCGGGGGACAGGGGACGTGGGATTGAAGTGGCAGGGGGCTGGGGGACATGAGGACATGGGGTTATGGGGATAGAGGGTATGGAGACAGGGGACATGGGGACACAGGGATGGGTGGCACAGGGATGGGAGATGTGGTGACAGGGGGCTGGGGACACAGGAACGTGGTGGCATGGGACTGGGGGACACAGTGACATGGGGCTGGGGTGACCCCATGTGACCCTGTGTCCCCATGTCCCCAGTTCCCGACGCTGGTCATGAAGCTGGGGCTACTCCTTGGGGGGGGACACTTGGTGACTGCAGGGACCATCACCCCTGGGGAGCTGGTCACCATCCTCATGTGCCACCTGAACTTCACCCGGGCTGTGGATGTGAGGAGCATGTCCCCACTGTGTCCCCAGCCTATTCTCAATGTGTCCCCAACCTGTCCCTCCTGTGTCCCCAACCTATCCCCAATGTTTTCCCCGCTTGTCTCCAGTGTATCCCCATTCTGTCCCCAACCTATCCCCAATGTGTCCCCGGTATGTCCCCAGCGTGTCCCTGTCCTGTCCCCAGCCCCATTCCCCATGTCACTGTGTTCTCCCATGTCCCCCCACCATGTCCCCGTGTCCCCACACCTTCCCAGCTGTCCCCCCATGTCCCCATGTTCTCCTAGTCATGTCCCCATCCCTGTCCGCTCTGTCCCCACCCCAACCCTACTGTGTCCCCTCCGTGTCCTCAGATCCTCCCCATGTCCCCTCACTGTGTCTCAGTGTGCACCTGCCATGTCCTTACCAGGTCCCCCTGTCCCCTTCCATGTCCCTGTGTCCCCATCCATGTACCCATGCCTGTCCCAGCCATGTCCCCCCCAAGTCCCCAACGTCCCCCCTGCCATGTCCCCTCCATTTCCCCAATCCCTGCCATGTCCCCATGCCTTCCTGGTTGTGTCCCTCCCTATCCCCATGCCCATGTCCCCATGCCCATGTCCACAAATCCCCCAGTGTCCCTGTGTCCCCAGGCCCTGCTGTTGTACCTCCCAGTCCTGGCTAAGGCTGTCGGCTCCTCCGAGACACTCCTGGAGCTGCTGGACAAGGCCAAGTGGGTGGCACCTGTGGGGACACTGTCACCTGCCACCCCCCGGGGCCATGAGGCCTCCAAGACTCCAGGCCTGTGTCTCAAGGACGTCTACGTGACCTACCCCGGGCGGTCCGAGCCCGTCCTCAAGGTGACAGGGGGGCATGGAGGACATGGGGGGTCAGGAGGGGACACAGAGATATTGAGGAAATGGGGAAATGGGGTCCATGGGACATAGAGGGGAGGTGAGGGAGATGGGGGACATGGGGGGACAGGGGAAGATACAGGGGGACACAGATGGGACATAGGGACATGGGGGCTATGCGGGGATGTGGGGGGACATGGAGGAGATTGGAAGTTGTGGGGGGACATGGGGACATGGTGAGGATATGGGGGCACCCGGTGGGGATATGGTTCACATGGAAGTGCTGGTACAATCCCCTTTCCCGGTTCTATCCCCATTCCAAGTGTGATCCCCTCTCCTGATGCAATCCCTATTCCCAGTGTGATTGCATTCCCATTGCAATCCCCATTCCCATTGCCATCCCTCTTCCTGCTATGATCCAATTCCTGGTGCGATCGTCAATCCCCTCTCCCATTTTTCCCGGTGTGATCCCATTCCCAGTGCGATCCCCAGTGCCCTCTCCCATTGTTCCCATTGCTCCCCGTGTGATCCCATTCCAGAGCGATCCCCAATCCCCTCTCCCGCTGCTCCTGTGGTTCTCATTCCCAGTGCGATCCCCAATCCCCTCTCCTGTTGTTCCCGCTGTTCCCGTTGCTCCTGATGTGATCCCATTCCCGGTGCGATCCCCAATCCCGTCTCCCGCTGTTCCCATTCCCGCTGTTCCCATTCCTGGTGCGATCCCCAATCCCGTCTCCCGCTGTTCCCGTTCCCGCTGTTCCCATTCCTGGTGCGATCCCCAATCCCGTCTCCCGCTGTTCCCGTTCCCGCTGTTCCCATTCCCGGTGCGATCCCATCCCCTCTCCCGCTGTTCCCATTCCCGCTGTTCCTATTCCCGGTGCGATCCCCAATCCCCTCTCCCGCTGTTCCCGTTCCCGCTGTTCCCATTCCCGGTGCGATCCCATCCCCTCTCCTGCCGCCAGGGGGTGTCTCTGTCTCTGGCTCCAGGGGAGCTCCTGGCCGTGCTGGCGCCCCCTGGCGGCGGGAAGAGCTCCCTGGCGGCGGCGGCGCTGGGACTGCGCCCCCTGGCGGGCGGGACGGTGCTGCTGGACGGGACCCCCCTGAGCCCCCGCGCGGACCCCGCCCTGCGGCGACAGGTGACACCCCCGGGTCACCCCGGCTCACTATGGCCACCTGCACAGCCCCACTGCCACCCCTGAGTCACCCCGGGTCCCCACTGCCAGCCCTTGTCACCAAACACCCTCTGACCCACCCTGTGTAGGTCCTGCCTTGCAGTGACAAGGTGACACCCCAGGCCACCCCTGAGTCACCCCAGATCCGCAGTGCTATGCCCGGGTCACCCCTGGGTCCCCAGCAGGTTCCCGCTGCCACCCCTGCGTCACCTACATGTCCCCTGGGTCATCAGTGGGTCACCAACGGGTCCCCGTGGCCACCCCCAGGTCTCCAATGGGTTCCCAACAAGTCCCCACTGCCACCCCAGGCTCACCAGTGACTCCCCAGTGCCACCCCTGTGTCACCAGTGGTCCACCATGGTCACCACCATGTCACTCTGCACCCCTCATTGGTCCCCACTGCCACCCCTGGGTTGCCTGGTGTCCTCTGCTGCCACCCTTGGGTCACCACTGTGTCCCCAACAGATCCCCATGGCTACCCGCATGTCACCAGCCAGCCCCACCATGGCCTTCCCAGCGCCCCGTGTCCCCAGGTGTTCCCTCCTTGTTCTTGCCACTGTGTCCCCCATGTACCAATGTTCTCCATGTCCCCATGTCCCCCCGTATGCCATCATGTCCCCCCATATACCTCCATGTCCTTCTGTCCCCCTATGTCCCCTGTCCCTGCAGGTGGCTGGTGTCCTGCAGTCTCCGTCCCTCCTGTCCCGCTCCCTCAGTGCCAACATCACGCTGGGTTGGGGACACGGGGAGGGGATGCAGGTGACACAGGTGACAGCGGCAGCACAGCGGGTGGGGGTGCACACCTGGGCCACACGGCTGCCACATGGCTACGACACAGGTAAGACAGCATGTCCCCCTGGCGTCCCTGCCATGTCCCTGTAGTGTTCCCAGTGTGTCCCCATAATGTTCTCTCACCATCTCCAAGGTGTCCTGTAATGTCCCCACAGCCTCCCCACCATGTCCCACTCTGTCCCCTCCCTGTTCCCTTATTGTCCCCATGGTGTCCCCTCACCATCCCCAGAGTGTCCCTGTAGTGTCCCCATAGTATCCCCACAGTGTCCCCATGGTGTTCCCTCTCTGCCTCCTCGCTGTCCCCTCACTGTCCCCCCTGTCTTCCCAGAACTGGGAATGCAGGGGGTGCAGCTCCCCAACACGTCCCCGGTATCTCCCCATGGTGTCCTTATGGTGTTGCTGTGCTGTCCCCATAGTTTCTTCTCTGTCCCTAGAAGTGAGGAGGGGGGGGTGATCCCCGCAATGTGTCCCCAGCATCTCCCCAGCATGTCCCCATAGTGTCCCTAATGTATCCCTGTGGTGTCCCCACTGTGTCCTCATAACGTCCCCTCGTCATACCCATAGTGTCCACTTACCATCCCCACGGTGTCCCCACAGTGCCCCCATGGTGTCCCCTCCCTGTCCCCTTACTGTCCCCAGAGGTGGGTGTACAGTGGGTGCGGCTCCCCAGTGTGTCCCCAGTGTGTCCCCAGTGTGTCTCTGTGGTGTCCCCACGGTGTCCCCTCTGTCCCCAGAGGTGGGCCCACGGGGGATGCAGCTCTCGGGGGGGCAGGCGCAGGGGGTGGCGCTGGCCCGGGCCCTGCTCAGGACCCCCCGGCTGCTGGTGCTGGACGAACCCACGCGGGCACTTGACCCCGTGACCCGGCGCCAGGTGGGTCACAGCACTGGACCCGGTCCTCGCATCCCCTGGCCCCATGGCCCCATCCCCTGGGTCCCTGGGTCCCCATGTCCCTTGGGTCCCCATCCCCCCCGTCCCTGGGTCCCCGTGTCCTCCAGGTCCCCAGTCCCCGTGTCCCCTTGGTCACTGCCCCTCACGTCCCCTGGGGTCTCCCGGGTCACCACATCCCCTGGGACCCTGCCCCCACGTCCCCCGGATCCTCATGTCGCCAAGTCCCTCATGTCCCCTGGGTCCCAAATCCCGGCGTCCTATAGGTCCCCATGTCCCTTGGATGCCATGTCCCCTCATCCCCCGGGTCCCCACATCCCCTACATCTCCTCGGTCCCTGTGTCCCTACATCCCCTGTGTCCCCACTCCCTGTGTTTCCATAACCTCTGGGTCCCCACGTCCCTGGGTCCCTCATCCCCATGTCCCCTGGGTCCCCATGTACCCCCTTTTCCCTTCCATGTCCCCAGGTCTCCTGTGTCCCAATGTCCCCACATTCCCTGGGTCTCTGCACCCTGTGACTCCCGTGTCCCCATGACTCCAATCCCTGTGTCCTCACTCTCTAGATCCCCACTTGTGTCCCCCCTGTCCCCCCACCCAGGGGTCCCCTGACACTACCATGTCTCCCCCCACCCCAGGGTCCCCCCAGTGCCCCTGGGCTCCCCCCGTGTCCCCCATGTCCCCCATCCCCTGACCCCTCCGTGTCCCCACAGGTGGAGCAAGAGCTGCTGGGTCCTGGTGGCCTCGGGGCCGGGGAGGGGCCAGCGGTGCTGCTGGTGACAGGGCAGGTGGCTCTGGCCCGGCGGGCACCCAGGGTGGCCCTGCTGGAGGGGGGGTGGCTGCGGGAGCTGGGCAGCCCTGGGGAGCTGAGGACACCCCCCTGGGAGACAGTAGGGGACAGCGGGGACACCTGGGAATGGGGAGGGGACACTGAGGACACTGGGGATGGGGAGGGGGACACTGGGGACAGTAGGGGTGGGGGACACTGAGGTGAAACAAGGACACGGATTAGGGATGGGGACACCAGGACCTGGGCTGAGGACACTGGGGGTGGTGACACTGGGGATGGGGACATCAGGGACAAGGATGGGGACATGGGGGACAGGGAGGGAGATACTGCATATAGGTTTGGGACACTGAGGTGGCATAGGGACAGTGGGATTAGGGATGGGGACACAGGGGACAGACATGGGGCCACCAGGGACAGGGATGGTGACATTGAGGTTGGATGGGGACACTGGGGACACCAGGGGCTGGCTGGGGACACAAGAGATGGGTTGGGGACACTGGGGACAGGGATGGGGACACTGGTGACACAGACATGGGGACCCCGGGGTGGGGCAGGGGACCGCGGGGCCAGGCCTGTGACAGTGACCAAGTGTGAAATCAGTCAATAAGTCACCAAATCAATAAATGTAGCATGAGACCCTTGTATAACAAGGAATAAGTGATGCTCCTCGTGCGGTGGTGAGACAAAGAGGTTTAATTCAAACTCGCGCGCCCTTTTATCCTTACAGATCATGTGACTTTCTTAACCAACCAGTTTACTAACTCTGGGGCATGCTCCTTGGGCTCTGTACCTGGCACATCCTCTGTGCCACCTCTGGCCCGCCCCTACACATCCCCTCTTTTAATTATATTAAGAAGTCACAAAAACAGTATGAACAAAAATGCAAACAACAATGCAAACAACAATTTTAACAATCAAAACATTATAAAACTACCAAGCTTCGCAGTGATCCGGCACATTGCTTGCTCAGTTTCTTAACTCTAATGTAAACCTTTTTAAAACCTTCTTATATTCCTATAGGGTAGTGCAACTTGGATAATTACTTTATTAACTTGGGGCTTATCTTAACTGTCTATAAACTTATAACTTTTTAATCTGAGGGTTTTTATAACTGGGGATTTCAAACTTTATTTAAGAACAGGGTAATCTTAGCAAACTACAATTTCTCAAAAGCGACCTGTGGCTGAGGTAATGTTATTTGTGAGGTGTTTGGTTTTTTATTATTTGACCAATCACACAACTATTTTCATTCACACACTCATATCATACATCGGTGGCCACCGCACTGAACACACACATGAACACACACACATACACACACATTCCAGAGATTGCTTTTCACCACATTGGTCATTTCCTAATGTAAACTTGAAAACATAACATAACTCTTTTCCAAACTTCTGCGTTGCTCTGGTTCCTGTTGCTGTGGTCACATATTTGAATAGGGTTTTACACACCTGGAAGAAACTTGCTTGAGTTCTTTTCTATAACTTTTAGGCATAGCTTTCTCTCCATGTCACAAACCTAGGTATCTCATCCATCGTCCTGAAATCAAATCTTACTATGATTAGCAACTTTGGAGAAACAAACGCCTGAGGTGCGTGCTGCTTATCAGACCTGCTTCTTTCAGCACTGTCACAACTCAAAAATTTATAACATACATGGCTTTATACAGATGTTCTTACAGGTTACACCAGTTCTCCCCCCTTTTGTTTAAACTTAGCACGTGTTTCAATATGTGTCTTTACTGTTTTATGGATTAGTGTGAAATGCTTGATGTGAGAATTTTCCTATTTCATAGGAAGTAACTGCTTAATTTTAATGTTAATCCATTTTAGAGTACCAAAGGTTTGCTAAGCAACTAACTCATGTGTTTTACACCTTTGTGTTTTGTCTAGTGAATGTAGTGGCAGTTATGTTTTGTGAATGTATATCTATTTGCATGTACAATTTCAATATGTCCAATTCAAAATGTATATCTCTGATCGCCAAGCCTCATTTGCATTTAACTCTCTAGGGTGGTTTCCTGACAGTGTGGCATACTTTGATGATGTAGCTTTATTGATTGTTATTTGAATGGTCTCTTAGAGAACCTGTATTCTGATGGAGAATGAATGAAGCAATTGCTTGCTTTAAAACTCTGGGTATAGTGTTAAACATTGCTGCTTTAGCAGCTTTCTAGTTTCTGTCAGTCATTGGCTGTGGCAGGTCAGGATGTGATTTTGCGTGCATTTGTGTACCAATCATACCTTTTGTAACTCACAGGAACCAATCAGAACGCATTTCAAAAAACAGGTAAGGGTTAACAATATCTCAAGGAAATTAACTTTCAAAACAGATTATCAACCTCATAGCATAATAAGCACAATTATAACATCAAAGGATTGTTTTAAAATTTTCCCAAGGTAATGACAATCAGTCCAGAACTACACAGGAGCTTAGTTCATGGCTTGTAGTTTTCTCACTGTTCCGTGGCAGGATTTATTTTAAGTCTATTGCAGCATATTGTGTTTTCCTAGATGCATGTGTGAAGGCCCTGAGGCCTTTCATTGGTTCAGTATTGCATCTGGTGTGGCCTCTAAAGGTAAACTGTTGATTTCTGCCACAATCTGTGCTTAAGGAGATGGATTAAAATATTACCACCAAAACTTGCCAGGGCATCTTGAAATCCAGCGTCCTCAGCTGTCATCCTATCCAAATTGTCCTTTCAAGGCTGGAATGTTGGTAAAGGCAGGATTTCTTCTGTCCAGATCCTCAGTTGTGTTTTGCCCTAAATGACAAGCTTACAAACTCAATAGCAACTTACACAGATTTAGGTGGTGGGGTATGACTGAAAGAGCTGTTTTAGAACTAACAGCGGCTTCTCTCAGTTTGATCCCACTGAAACAAAGCTGCAATGCTTCATACCTGCTGGAAACAAAAACTAGGCAGATTTGCTTTTCAGGATCTCCCCTGTTTTGTTTGCTCTTTGTTACCTTGGTATAATTCTCTAATTTTTGGTTTGCCTCTGTAATCAACAATTTGTCAGACTTTAAGTTGGAGTTCTCCCCTAGCAACACAAAGAGAGGTTGTAGGTCCCCTCTGTTTATGGCTAAAACCGGTTTTAAGCAACTGGTAGCCCTTTGAGGTTTCTGCAACTCCTGTAAATACAAATGTTTTTTACCTCGAGCTGTGTCACCTGTGTAGAGCTTTTTTGCTGTGTTATCTTTTCCATGGCAAGTCCAGAATTGTGGTCGTTGGATTCTTCCTGAAACAAACTGAAGATCTGCACCTTGGGCAGTTTTGGTTAAAACAGCAGGAACAATTAGCAGTTCATTTCTCGTGGCATTGGTTATTACTGTGTCTTCTGCATAATGATGTATTATGGCTGTCTGATACTTCATCGAGGTATTTTGCATCTCCTGAGGAGGTACAGCCCAGCAGTGAGTTTGAATAGTTTGTGCACTGCTTAAAACCATGATGGGAAAGAGGGGTTTCTGGGCATCCTCAGGGTGACAGAGAATGGTAAAGGAATTGTTTTTTGAATCAGTTACCACTTGTGACAAATTTGCTAGAAACCCTTTAAATAGAGGCAGTCCAATCTGCAAGGCTTCTGCATGTGTTTTGACTGCGTGTTCCGCTGTTAGCATCTGTAATGTTTTCCACCTGTCACCTTTCTTTGGGGTACAGGGTACATGGTTATTTTTGGGGGCTGGTTATTGGTGTGTGGCTTGCCTTAAGTAGTTTTCTCTTTTGCACATGAACAGTAGTGCTAAAAAAGAGTACAGCTAGCAATGCTATTACAAGCAATACAATACTTGTAGCACATCTTTTGTTTTGCATATGGCACCCTTGGTACATCTGAGTCATTTCTCTGCTGCTAGGGTGTTTATGGAATGTTGCAATTAGGGGTTTCCAGGGACAACTCTCCTGATAGTGATTCATTTCTCCACAACTCAAACAACTAGTTGTGTGTCTGACTTCTTTGTGTGTTCTCATCTGGGCATCTAAAGCTGCAGCTAGAGAGGTAGGTAGCTGCTTCTCAGAGCTAGCCTTTTGATAGGGTTGCACTAGCTCAGTAAAGTCACAGTTCTCCCTTGCAGGAGAGCTCTGCAAGGCTCTTGCATTTTCTCTTTCAAAAGCCAATTGCTTGTACAGCATCTCTCTGGCTTCATTGTATTCAATTTGCTTGTTTAAAGTCGACTGTAGCTGGTCCAAACATCTTAAATTCAACTCAGTATAACTTTGTAACCCTTCACTGTTGGATAGATAATCATTTTGATCTGCAGTGATAATGTTTTCCATAGCCTTTAGGGCTTGCCTGGCTATCTCTTTATGGTATTTTGATTGTGAATCTAAATTATAATTTGCTTTCCCGCTTGACTGGTGTGCCGTGGTGTCTGCCTGTAGGTATTTCTTATGAATAGAACAATTTTCCTGGAAATCAGCTAACCAGACTGTATATTGGGTGTCACTGAGAACTAGTTTTATCAGTTCTTTCCAGTCAGATGTAGTGAGTGGGTAGGTGTAACTCAATGCCTCCAAATATTTAAATATATTGGTTAAGGACAGACCAGAACCACTTACCAATTGCCTCAGGATTTCTGCGGCCTCATAGAAGGCTCGACTCTGAGGGGGCTGGCTTAGGCTCATATCGCCTGGGCAAGCCTGAATAATATTCAGGTTTTCCTTTCGTATCGCCTCGTCCAGACATTGTTCCCACATGTTAGCTGAAATTTTCTCCTGTGCCCTATTGATCCCTCCCGTTGGAACTATGTTTAGCTCTTTCTCCTCCTCCTTCTCCCCTTCCTTCTCCCCCTCCCCCCATTTCTCCCATCCCTCCCCCCTTTTGGTTTCGGCAAAACCGGTTCTTTGTGGGAGGATGGTGGTCAGTGCAGGTGGCGAGTGGGGGGCGGGGCTGGGCTCTCGGCCGGAAAAGAAAGGTTGGAGTACAGTTTGTGTGGGGGGGGAAAATGGCTGCGGCCATGGCTGGCCATGCGGTCGCTGATCATTTGCAGCGAAAGGGGATGAATACATTAAATTACTCTCCCCATCACTGTAACAGGACTGCCTTGTGTGGACCCGGGGGTCAGAAGTTCGCATGGCAGTGTCTGTCTCTTCCCAGCGACTTGTTTTACGTGGCTCACGTGTCTCCCGGTATGATCCCTGAGTTTGTGTTATCATGTTGTGCTGTGCTTGCTTTCAGCAGTGTGTGCGGGGGGGTGTGGTGTGGGTTGTTTGTCTTTCTCTGTGTGCCTCGTGCAGGCAGAGTTTATCAGAGTAAAACTGCTTTATGTTGCAAAGTTTAGCAAAACCCCAGAGTCTGAGTTTTGTTTCAATGTATCAGAGGTTTCTATGGAAACAGGTGTCTTATGTTACCTCATTTCGAGCGGCTGGGAGCACACGTTTTGAGTCCCTTTGAAGCAGTTTGGGCTATCGGCAGTCTTTTTTCTGCGGCTTTCGGGAGGTCCGGGCTGTGTCGGCTGCGGCGAGGGGGGTGCTGCTCCGGCGGCGTGGGCGGTTCTGCACACGGCTGGGGGCAGCTGCAGCTCGGGGCAGGTCCCGGCGCGGGGGCAGGCTCGGCAGATGCTGGTTCGGCGATGGCAGACCGTGGGGCTCCGGCGCTGGCGGCTGGTGTCCCGGCGCAGACTGCAAGCTCGGGACAGCGGCGGCGGCGGCGGCGGCGGGGGGGCTAGGACCCGCGGGGGCGGCTCCGGCGGCGTGCTCGGGGCCGCGCGGTCCTAGCGCCCGGGCCGGCGGCGAAAAACGGCGAAAAGCGGCGGAAAGTTCTTTTGGGGTTTCCGCGGTTTCTGAAAGGTTTTTCCTCAACTTGAAGGGTCTACACTATCTTCACTAACAGGCAGGGGCCGGCAGGAGTTTGGCCAAGTCTCCTCCGGTGCGCAAGACGCGCAGGGCCAGCCAGCACACGTGCTTGGCTCGGCCGCTTTTTGGGTACTTTCAAACTACGGGTTTAGTAGTTGCTAGGCAACAGGCACTAGGTGCTGGGCCGGCGGTGCAGCGGCACGGAGCTCTGCGCTTTCCGCTGGGCAGAAAGGCAATGCGGGGGTCGCGCGGTGGGGCTGGGATGGTACGGGCGGCAGCGAAAGCTTCTCGCACGTGATCCAGCAGCAGTCGGTAGCGGAATACCGCATTTACCAAACGACCGACACTTAGGGAATCAACAGGCTTTTCCCTGACGATCTTAAGGTGCTCCGCAGCTCGGGGCTCCGAGCTGCAGCCACGTCTCGCCCAGAGAACAGTCTTAGACGTGCGGTTTCGCTGCAGACAGACTCACCGGCTTTGATGTTGCGTTGACCCACTCCGCTCTCTCCGGCTGCCTGCTCTGACCTCTCGGCTTCTTCCTTAACTCTTTCTTCTCTTCTTCCGTGCACTACCTAATCTTTTTTGAGCTCGCTAACTAACTATCCGTCTCTTAGATGCCACTAAGACCACGGGGTTTACTGACGTCAAAGTTTTTTGCGGTAAAGACTCCCATCTCCGAAAAATCGAGACGATCCCGGAGTCACCGGCTAATCTCCTGATTCAGGATGAATATCTCGCTTAATATAAGCTAAAATTGTCCCGTTCGAGCGCCATATGTAGCATGAGACCCTTGTATAACAAGGAATAAGTGATGCTCCTCGTGCGGTGGTGAGACAAAGAGGTTTAATTCAAACTCGCGCGCCCTTTTATCCTTACAGATCATGTGACTTTCTTAACCAACCAGTTTACTAACTCTGGGGCATGCTCCTTGGGCTCTGTACCTGGCACATCCTCTGTGCCACCTCTGGCCCGCCCCTACAAATAAATCGATGGATCAATCAATAAACGCGGCTGGAGGGGGGCGGAGCCGGGACACCGTTCCTCCCCCCACAATGGGGCCCCTCCCCCTCCCTCCCCCATCGCCAGCTGGGCCCCCCCGCCCTTCCCCCCCCATGAGCTCATCGTGTTGATGGAGAAAATTCCTTGGCGGGGGCGGGGGGTCACGGGGTGGGGTGGAGGGGGGGACATGGGGAGGACACGGTGGGGGGACACAGGGGGGGTTACGGGGGGGAAAGAGGAGACACGGGAGGGACGCACGGAGAGGAAAACGGGGCGGACACGGGTGGAAACGGGAGGGACACGGGGGGGAGGGAAGGTGGGAGACACAGGGGGACACGGGAAGGACGTGGGAGGGGATGCGGGGGAGGACACGGGGGGGCCGCGAGGGGCTCCCCCAGCGCTGCCCTGCCCCCTCCTCCCCCCGGCTTTCGGGGGGGCCCAGGGGCCCCCCCTGCACCCTCCCTGCTGTTGTTGTTGTTGCTGGGGCGGTGAGTCACGGCCACACCCGGACTGGGGGCACTGGGAGCACTGGGAGGGGCCGTGCCGGGGCACTGGGAGCCCTGGGGGAGCCTGTGCTGTGTTACTGGGAGCACTGGGATGGGCCATACTGGTGTTACTGGGAGGACTGACATGGGCTGTGCCATGTTACTGGTGTCACTGGGAGCACTGGGATGACTGGGAGCACTGGAAGCCGTAGGGCAGGTGGCACTGGGGTTATTGGGAGCACTTGGCCAGGCTGTACAGGGGTTAGTGCTGTTTCTGGGAGCATTGGGACAGACTATACTGGGGTTACTGGGAGCACTGGGATGGGCTGTCCCATGTCACTGGTGTTACTGGGGGCCATGGCTCAGGCTGTGCCGCATTATTGGTGTTACTGGGAGCACTGGGACAGACTATATTGGGGTCACTGGGAGCACTGGGGTGGGCTGTGCTACGTTACCCGAGTTACTGGGAGCACTGAGACAAACTTTACTGGCTTTACTGGGAGGACTAGGCCTGGCTATACTGGGATTGCTGGTGTTTCTGAGAGCACTGGGACAGACTATACTGGGGTTGCTGAGAGCACTGAGATGGCTGTCCAGTGTTACTGGTGTCACTGAGGTTACTGGTGTCAGTGGGATGGGCCATAATGGTGTTACTGGGAGGGCTGGGATGGGCTGTGCCACATTGCTACTGTCACTGGGAGCACTGGGACAGACTATACTGGGTTGACTGGGAGCATTGGGAGCTGTGGGGCAGGTGGCACTGGGGTTACTGGTGGTACTGGGAGCACTGGGACAGTCTATACTGGGTTGACTGGGAGCATTGGGAGCTGTGGGGCAGGTGGCACTGGGGTTACTGGTGTTACTGGGAGCACTGGGACAGCCCATACTGGGCTTACTCATGTTTCTGGGACCACTGGGACAGACTATACTGGGGTTACTGGGAGCACGGGGATGGGCTGTGCCACATCACTGGTGCATTGGAATGGGCCATACTGGTGTTACTGGGGGACATGTGCCGAGTTACTGGGAGCACTGGGAGCACTGGGGGCTGTGAGGCAGGTGTCACTGGCGTTACTGCTGCTGTTGGGAGCACTGGGATTGACTGGGCTTTGTTACTGGTGTTATTGGGAGAACTGGGATGGGCTGTCCTGCAATACTGGGAGCACTGGGTTAGGCTGTACTGTGTTATTGGTGTCACTGGTATTACTGGGAGCACTGGGACTGACTATACGGGGGTTCCTGGGAGCTGTGGGTCAGCCTGAGACACGTTACTGGGGTTACTGGGAGCACTGGGAGGACAAGCCCCCTCAGCAACTGTTTGGTTTCCATGGAGACGTCCCAAACACGGGCGGGGGCGGCTCCCCCGGGAGGGGCGGGGCAGGTGTGGCCCCGGCCCCGCCCCCCCCGCGACCCCGCCCGCCCCAGAGCGAGAACCCAGCGGGATCAGCCGGAGGTACTGGGGGCACTGGGAGAGACGGGGGAACTGGGAGAGACTGGGGGGATCTGGAAGGGACTGCAAGGGACTTGGAGGGACGAGAGGCAACTGGGGGAACTCGGGGAGACTGGGGGGATCAGGGGCAGTGTGGGGTACTGGAGGCACTGGGGAGGGAGTGGCAGCAACTAGGGGGGGACTGGGAGGGACAGGGAGAGACTGGGGGAACTGGGAGCGACTGGGGGGCACTGGGGGAACTGGCAGGGACTGGGGAGAACTGGGAGGAATGGGGAGAAACTGGAGGTACTGGGGAAACTGAGGGGGCATAGGGGGTCGCTGGCAGCTACTGGGAGTGACTGGGGGCACTGGGAAACACTGGGAGGGACTAGGGGAACTGGGGGGCACTGGGGGGACCTGAGGAGGAATGGGGATCTGGGGGGCACTGGGGGGAGATTGGGAGGACTGGGAGAACTGGGAGGGACTAGGGGGCACTGAAGGGCACTGGGGAAGACTGGGGTGGCATGGAGGGGACTGGGGGAACTGGGGGGGACTGGGGGACTGGGGTCTCTGGGAGCTTTTGGGGGGCTCTGAAGGACAGTGGGAGTTACTGGAGGGGATTGGGGCGCACTGGGGAGGACTGGGGGGCTGGTGGACACAGCGGGGGATTGTGGAGGACTGCAGGGACTGGGGGCACTGGGGGGGAATGGGGAGCACTGGTGGAGACTGGGGGGCACTGGTGGACACAGCGGGGGGACTGGGGGCACTGGTGGACACAGTGGGGGATTGTGGAGGACTGGGGGGATTGTGAGGGGACTGGGGGTAGTGGGAGTGAATGGGGTAACTGGTCTTGCTGGGGCAACTGGTATTACTGGAAGCAGTTACTGATCTTACTGGGATGTATAACTGGTGTTACTGGGAGAGGCTACTGGTGTTACTGATGTTACTGGGATGTGTTACTGGGATTGCTACTGATGCTCAGAAGCACAGGTGTTACTGGGATGTATTACTGGTCTTACTGGAGGTGTTACTGGAGTTACTGGGAGGTGTTACTGTTATTACTGGAATGTGTAACAGATTGCTGTGGTTACTGGGGTGTGTTACTGGGATTACTGGGATTGCTAGTTACTTGAGCTACTGCTGTTACTGGTGTCACTGGTGTGACTGGGATGACTGCTGGCAATGGCTGGAGGTGCTGTTGTGACAGGGGGTTACTGGTGTTTCTGGTGTCACTGGTGTGACTGGGTTTTCTGGGGGGTTACTGGGTGTTACTAGGAGGTCACTAAGGGGTCACTGGGGTTTCCTTGGTGTTATTGGGGGTCACTGGGGGGGTTACTGGCAGTAACTGGGGTTACTGGGAGGCACTGTGGGTTGAAGTGTCCGTGTGTTTCTGTGTCCCTGTGGGTGTCCCTCGATGTCCCTAGGTGGATGTCCCCCCACAGGTGTCCCTGTGTCCCCCATGTCCCAATAGCTGTCCCTGTGTCCCCCTCGGTGTCCCTAGGGGTGTCCTCCCCACGATGTCCGTGTCCCCTTGTGATGGTCCCCCAGGTGTCCCTGTGTCTCCTGGGTGTCCCCTTCTGGTGTCCAAGTGTCCCTGTGAATGTCCCCGGGGGGGTCCCTGTGTCCCTTGGGTGGCCCCACAGCTGTCCCTGTGTCCCTTACTGATGTCTAGGTGTCCCCAGAAGTGTCCCCTGCATCCCCTCGCCATGTCCCTGTGTGCCCTGGGTGTTTCCCGTGTCACCCCACAATGTCCATGGCCCCCCCACTGTGGGTGTCCCCGGGTGTCCTCCAAGTGTCCCCGTGTCTGCCTGTGTCCCCTGGGTGCCCCTATGGCTGTCCCATGGATGTCCCTGTCCCCACTATGTGTCCCCCTATGTCCCCCCAGTGCCCCCACACTTGTCCCCATTCCCCTGTGGTGTCCCAGTGGGTGTTCCCCAGGTGTCCTCCAGTGTCCCCATGCCCCATGTCCCCCTGTCATGTCCCCCCATGGGTGTCCCCTGGGTATCCCTGTGGTGTTCCTTTGTCCCCTGTGAGTCCTCCCCAGGTGTCCCCTTATGTCCCTAGGTTTCACTCCGGTGTCCTCATATCCTCTTGTTTCCCCAGTGTCCCCACCACCCGTATCCCCTGTGTCCCTCTGGGTGTCCCTCTAGTGTCCCCATGTCCCCCCGTGAGTGTCCCTGTGTCCCCACGAATGCCCCTGTCCCCCCCGGGTGTACCCCCATGTCCCCACTTCTCCCCGAGTGTCCCCAATGTCCCCAGTGTGTCCCCATCTCCCCCCGTGGGTGCCCCCCGGTTCTCCCAGTTGTCCCCCCCAGTGTTTCCCACCCCCTGTCCCCCTATGTCCCCCCAGGACGATGCCGGTGACCCTGGAGCTGCGGCTGCTGCTTCTGACGCTGGCACTACGGGGGGGGGTGGGCACCCCCCCTGTGTCCCCTCAGATGTCCCCCCCGGTGGCCCCTCCCGAGGTCCCCCCCGAGTCATGTGCGGCGGCGCTGGCGGCTGTGCTGGCGCGGCTGCGGGAGCTCGAGGGACACGTGCGGGCACTGAGGGGACACTGTGGGGACACGGGGGGGCCCCAGGCCGGGACAGGTAACAGGGTACATGGGGGGCCATCGAGAGTCATTTTGGACATTGGGGATCACTGGGAGGTCACTGAAGGATCATTGGAGGGACATGGGGGAACACTGGGGTCATTGAGGGGTCTCGGGGGGTCACTGGGGAGTCCAGGGGGGGTCATTTGGGGGTCAGAGGGGGTCATTGGGGAAGTCGGGGGAGGGTCACAGGGGGTCTTTGAGGGGTCACAGGGGATTCATTGGGAGGTCCGAGGGAGGTCTTTAGAGGGTCACAGGGATCATTGAGGGAGTCACAGGGGTTCACAGGGGTGTCACGGGAGGTCACTGGGGGACTCACTGGGGGGTCCTGGGAATCATGAGGCTTCATTGGGGGAATCACGAAGGGTCACTGGGGGGTCGCTGGGGAGTCGCGGGGTCATGACCTCGTGTCCCCCCGTGTTCCCCAGGCCGGTCGGTTCAGCTCTGTGCCCCCCCCGCCGGGGGAGGCTGCGCCTGCCCCGCCCCCACGGCCGAGGCCCCGCCCCCCGCCCCGCCCCCGCCGTGCCCGCGGGGCTGCAGCGACCAGGGCCGGTGCGAGCGGGGCCGGTGCCGCTGCTTCCCGGGCTTCAGCGGCCCCGACTGCGGCACCCCCGCCTGTGCCCCCGGCTGGGGGGGCGTCCACTGCGACATCGGTGCGTCTCCAGAGCCTGTACAGTGCTTCCAGAGCCTCCCCCGTGCTCCCAGAGCCTCCCCCGTGCTCCCAGAGCCCCCCAGTGCTCCCAAAGCCACCCTCCCAGTGCTCTCAGAACCCCCCCACTGCTCCCAGAGCCCCTCCCAGTGCTCCCAGTGCTCCCAGAGCCCCCCCCCCAGTGCTCCCAGTGGCCCCTCAGTGCTCCCAGAGCTGCCCCCCAGTGCTCCCAGAGCCCCCCAGTGCTCCCCAGTGACCTGACTGCAACATCCCCGGCTGTTCGCCCGGCCTGGGGGGGTGGTCCACTGCAACATCAGTGGGTCCCAATGCCCCTCCAGAGCTCCCCAGTGCCCCTCAATATCATCCCAGTGCCCCCATCCCAGTATCTGCAGTGCTCCCTCACTTCTTTTCCCATCCATGGGGGGTTCTTGTGCCACCTCAGTGTGTCCCCAAGGGTGCCCCCGTGCCCCTCCCAGGACCCTCCAGTGCCCCATCCCTGGTGTCCCCATCCCGTGGTGTCCCTTTGGTGTCCCCATGGTATCCCCAAGGTGTCCCAGGGTGTCCCCAGGGCACCCCCATCCCATAGATGTCCCTGTGATGTCCCCCTGGTGTCCTCATGGTGTCCCCATGCTGTCCCTGCAGAGGTGCCCGCAGTGACACCACGGTTGGCCACCCGCACCTCGACATCCCTGCGTGTCACCTGGCCCCGGCCCTCCCCCCCTCCCGACGGCTACCGGGTGACACTTGTTCCCCTGGTGAGTGGGGACACAGGGAGGACACGGCAGGGGACATGAGGTGGACATGGGGGCCAGGGATGTGGGGAAGGGGGACAGGGACATTGGAAGGGTGAGACCCCCACACCACCTGTGTGACTGCAGTGGGCTGGCCCAAATGTGTCCCCTACATGTCCCCTACATGTACCCATGATGTCCCCAATGTGTCCCCCCATGCTGTTCCCTGCATGTCCCCAACATATCCCAAATGAGTCCCTCTGGTGTGTCCCCTCCTGGTGTCCCCAGTGTGTTCCAAACATGTGCCCAAGACATCCCCCCAGCGTGTCTCCAACATGACATCAGTGTGTCCCCGTGGTGTCCCCAGTGTGTCCCCAACACCTCCCCAATGTGTCCCCATGTCTGCAGTGTCCCTGCAATGTGTCCCCCCCCGTGGTGTCCCCTGCATGTCCCACACATGTCCCCAGTGTGACCCCTAGCGTGTCCCCAGTATCCCCCCCAAGGTGTCCGCCTTGTCCCCTAACACTGTCCCCATCCCCAGGATGACCCCATGGCCATGACAACGCATGAGCTGCCTGGCTCTGCTGTGGCCTTCTCAGTGACAGGGCTGTCCCCAGGCCGCCCCTTCGAGCTGCTGGTCCAGGCCCGGCGGGGGCCTCACCTGGGGGCAGCAGGAGTGCTGCGCCTGCGCACAGGTGGGGACAGGGGGGTGGGGATGGGGGTGGCACGGGGACAAGGATGGGGAGGGCCTGGGGTCCTGCGCCTGCACGCGAGTGGAGACACCTGGGACAACTGGGACACTGCAGGGACAAGGGGTTGGGGACACTGTGGGGACAGAGATGGGAGTGGGGATGGAGGGACAGAGGTGGGGACAGAGGCTGGTATGGGGACGAGGTGGGGACAGGGATGGCACGGTGTCACAGTCAAGGGGACAGGGATGGGAACAGCCCAGACGTGTGGTCAGGGATGGCACAGGGCTGGGGATGGGACAGCAGTGAGGACAGTGGCATGGGACAGGGATGGGATGGCACAAGAATGGGGTTGGGGATAGCGATGGCATGGCCATGGGGATGGGGACAGGGATAGAGAGAGGGATGGCACAAGAATGGGGTTGGGGATAGCGATGGCATGGCCATGGGGATGGGGACAGGGATAGAGACAGGGATGGCAGGGGGACAAGGAAGGGGGTGGCATGGGTATGGAGACAGCAGTGACAGAGACATGGGGATAGGGGTGGCACAGTGATGGGGACAGGGATGGGAATGGCACAGGGACAGGGATAACACAGGGTTGGGGACAATAGTGGCATAGGGATGGCACAGGAAGGGGGACAGTGATGGAATAATCATGGGTTTGGGGACAGTGTGGGATAGCATGAACATGGGGACAGGGATGGGGACAGGGTTAGGGATACACATAGGGAGAGCATGGAGATGGGGACAGGGAGGGGGATGGCCCAGGGATGGGGACAGCGTTGGGACTGGGGACTTGGACAGAGCTGGGGCAGGAGTGTCCCCAGTGGGGACTCTTGGGACAGGTCAGTGACCCCAGTCCCCTTTGCTCCACAGCACTTGTCCTGGCTGTGCCCTCCCATGAGGGGTCCCCAGGGTCCCCTCAGGGCTCCCTGCGGTCCCCAGCAGTGGCACCATCAGCCCGAGGGTCCCCAGGGTCACTGGGGTCCCCAGGGTCACCAGCATCGCCTGCATCACCACATGTGTCCTTGGGTTCACATGGGTCTTTGGGGTCACCAGCATCCCCCCGGGTTCCGGCATCCCCCGTAGGTCGAGGATCCCTGGGATCCCCGGCACCCCCAAGGTCACCAGTGTCACCAGAATCACCAGTGTCACCAGAATCCCCAGAATCTCCAGTGTCTCCAGAATTCCCAAGGTCCCCAGTGTCACCAGATTTCCCAGTGTGGCCAGCATCCCCAGAACGCCCGAGCTTCCCAGAGTCACCAGTGACCCCAGTGTCCCCAAGGTCACCTCCAACCCCACAGTCCCTGGGGTCTCCAGTGCCCCCAAAGTCCCCATTATCTTCAGAGTTCCCAGAATCCCCGTGGTCCCAGCTGTCCCCATGGTCCCCGCTGTCCCCGGGTATCCCCTCCCTGCAGGAACTGGTGGCTCGGCTGTCCCCGTACAGTGGGTCCCTGCTCCAGCGCCTTGAGAGCCACCTTCGGGCCACCAACTTCCCACTACGGGGCAACCAGACAGTGCCGGCAGTGGCCCGCGCCATCCTGGAATATGTCCTGCGCCGGCACGTGGCCCTCGGGAAGGGACAGGGACCCTCCTCCAAACCCCAATGGGACGGAACACTCCTGGGGACCACAGGTGGGTGACATGCTGGGAACAGGACGGGGGGACATTGGGAAGGAATGTCCTGGGGAAGGGGATGGGGGGAAGGGACATCTCAGGGGTGGGGGGGACAGGGATGGGACAGGGGCAGAACAGGGGGGATGGGGAGAAAGGGACATCCCAGTGAGCGGTCAAGGGATGGCAGGAGAGATGTCCAGGGGAGGGGAAGGGGGAAAAGGAGGGGAATGGGGGAAGGGAAGTTCCAGGGAGGAGGGCGGTTGAGGGATGAAGGGGATGGGGGAAGGGGACATCACAGGGGAGTGGCACAGGGGGGATGGGGGGATCAGGGAGGAAGGGACATCTGAAAAGAGAATGAGGGGGATGGGGGAGGAACATCCTGGGGAGGGAGATGAAGGAGATGGGGCAGAAGAGAAGTCATGTAACGCCTGTTCTGGGGGCAGGGGAGGGTGGGAATCAGGAGCTGGTGCTGCAGTGGGGGGACATGGATGGGATAGAGCTGATGCAGCCATGGAGGGACGTGGAGAAAACAGGTACCAATGGAGGGTGGGAGATGGGATGGAGGCATGGGTGGATGTTGGCTGAAGGATGGATGGATAGAAGGATGGAGAGTTGGATGATGGATGGAGACATGAAAGGAAGAGGGGATGGATGGAGAGAGGGAAGGATAAGGGGGGGAAAGGTGATGGGAGGGCTGGAGAGATGGATGATTGATGGATGATGGATGGATATGTGGATGGACACACAGATGTCCATGCCCACACCGTCCCCACTCCATTGCAGTTGCAACCGAGGCAGAAGAGCTGCCCCCATCCAAGCCAGTCCTGGGTGACCTCACTGTCACCAGTGTAACCCCCAGCTCTGTGGGGCTGCAGTGGAGCATCCTCGAGGGCCCCTTCGACTCCTTCACGCTGCAGTACCGGGATGCCCAGGGCCAGCCCCAGGCCCTGCCCATCGATGGGGGGTCCCGCTCGGTGAAGGTGCTGGGGCTGTCCCCCTCCCGCCGGTACCGCTTCCACCTCTATGGCCTGCGGGGCGGGAAGAGGATCGACCACGTCTCCATTGACGTCACCACAGGTGATGGGGAACATCAGAGGGAGGAAGGATTGGAGAAATAAATTTAGAGACAGAGGGAGGGACGGAGAGATAGACACAGAGATGGATGATGGATGGATGAGTGGAGAGTTGGATGGATTCGTGAGTAGAAGGATGGGCAGATTATCACAAGGATCATTGGATGCCAGGAGAACTGGACAATGATAGGATGGATGGAGAGTTGAGTGGATGGATGGTGACTGAATGAACTCACCAGTAGGTGGGTGTGTGGTGGTTTGAGACCCCCTAAAATCCAATTCTCGAGTTCAAGCCCCCTCCCACATCTCAACCCAGTGTGAGATGGGTTTTCCAGACACTACACAAGAATAAATATGGGGGGAAAGGGAATTATATTACAATGCACTCTACAAATAAATATTACAATACCTCATATACATAATCTTCAACTATTTCTCCTATGATAAATCAGTATTTACAATGGATCAATCTCTTCTCCCTCCAAAAAAAGTCCAGAAGGGAAAAGGAAGGATCCTTTCCACTCTCAGAGCAGCAGTCTCTCTTCTTCCATGCAGCAGCTGTAGCTGGATCTCTTTCCAGATACACACGAGGGGGGTCTCTAAGCCCCTCTCGACCCTTTGACTCCAAGCGAGGGTCTTTCTCTTCCGTGGACTGCATAGCAGGGACAAGGCTCGCCTCACCACATCATATCATGGGGTGTAAGACATCCCATGAAGGTCCCTTCCTCGAGGGGTCAAGTTCCCTCAAGTCAGAACGTCTCGGGCAGCTTTCAGTTGAAAACCTTTGCCTCAAGAGTTCTCTCAGAGCTCCCATGCTCTGTCTCAGGCTGCTAGCTTAGCAGCAACAGCAGGGGGGCCAAGGTCAGCCCCCTCTGCATTCCATCTGGCCATCCCAGTCCAGCTCTGGGACGCCTTGAGCTTCTTAGCTCCTCTCTTCAGTGCATGCTGCACTTTAGGACTTCCCTCAAGTGGGAGTCCACCCCCTCCACTTAGGAGAGGTCACAAAAGGGTTTTGGGGGGTTTTGGTTTCAGTTCTTACCCCAACTCTCTCTGTAGAGTTTAGTTCTCTCTCTGCTGCTGCATGCTTGTTTAGCTGCTTCTTCAGTTCTTATCTCTTCTGGCTCTCTACCACTGTTCTCTGGTCAGTGCTGTTTCTGCTGCTGCTTCTGCTGCTGCTCACAGTGGAGAAACTTCCCCCAACTCTTAGCTACAGATGCCTGGCCCAGTCTAACACCATTCCAGGTTCCTGCAGCCCCTCAGCTGGGGGCTGGGGGGAGCCTAACCCCCAGCAGGGCTCCCAGTCCCTTCCTTGTGGCTTACAACATGACCACTCTCCTCCAACAACAACTACTACCCTACTTTTCCAGTCTGGTTGTTGATATGTTTATATTTCGCAGGAGCGCTCATTGGCTCAACCCCAAGGGTCACCACCCCCTGGGGGGTTACCATTTTTTTAACTCTAAGGGAAAAACTTCTTTTTTTTCCCCCACCACCAGGAAGAAGCCTGGTTGGATGGATGCATGGATGGATGGAGGTAGCCAGAAGATGGTCCAGGAGATGGAGTTATGTTGGGAAGGATGGATGGATGATAGATGATGGATGATTGTGACTGTTGGTCAATAGGAAGGTGGGAAGTATCAATCATTGAACAGATGCTTCCTGGGATTGGTGGGCACTTGATGGTGGATGATGATGTGGTTGGGGACAAGGAGCGATGAGTGGAACTGGGCTGGGAAACTGGTGACAGGTTGAGGATGGGGAGATGGCTGGGACCTTGGGAGGGTAGAGAGATGGAGGGATTGGTGGTTGGTTGGATGACTAGATGATGGATGCTGATGGTGGATGATGCTGAAGATGATGATGTATAGTGAATGGATGATGATAGTGGTGATGGTGATGGTGGATGCGATGGGCAGTAGGTTGGTGGAAGGGTCGAAGGTTGATTAGATGGTGCTGGGGTCAGTGGATGCTCGATGGTGGGTGGGGATGGGATGGTGGGGAGAGGGTGGGGGCAGACGGTGGATGATGGATAAAAGATAGGTGAGTGGATGTTGGATGGGCATGTGGATGGACATGTGGCTGCAGATGTTCATCACCTTCCCCTCTCTGTTGCTGCCACAGCTGCCACAGATGATCTGCCCCCACCCTTGGTGGAGCCCTCAGCTGAGGCCCCCTCAACTGAGACACCCCCAGCTGAGGACCACCAACCTGAGAGCTCCCAAACTGAGGCTCCCCCAGCGCGGGCAGTGCTGGGGGAGCTGAAGGTCTCCAGTGTCACCCCCAGCTCTGTGGGGCTGCAGTGGAGCGTCCCCAAGGGCCCCTTTGACTCCTTCACGCTGCAGTACCGGGATGCCCAGGGCCAGCCCCAGGCCCTGCCCATCGATGGCGGGTCCCGCTCGGTGACAGTGCCGGGGCTGTCCCCATCCCGCCGGTACCGCTTCCACCTCTACGGGCTGCGGGGTGGGAAGAGGATCGATCGTGTCTCCACCGATGTCGTCACAGGTGAGGGGGAAAATGAGAGGGATGGATTGATCAAGCCATGGAAGGATCAAGGGATCCTATCATGATGACATCCCCACCTGCCATTATCCACCATCATCTTCATCATCTGTCATCCACCATCATTGTCATTATCTACCCTCCATCATTATCATCATCATCCAGCATCCATCATTATCATCATTCCTCAATGACCTTCCATCATCCATCCACTGTCATCACAATCCATCACCATCATCATCATCTTCCTTTATCACTGCCCATCCATTATGGATGAAGAATTGAATGGCTGAATGGATTCCGGACTGGATGGTGGGTGGGTTCCTGCCCAGATGGATGGTGGAAGGTGGATGGGTGGATGAGTGTTTGGATGGATTTGGGAAGCTGGGATGGCTGGAGAGTTCCTGGCAGCCCAATGCATGTCATGGTGTGTGGAAGATCGTCCACGGGATATAGGTGATGGGAGTGTTGGAAGCTTGGGAAGATGTGGGGAGAAAGATCTGGAGAGACAGATGTGGGACTGAGTGTAGGCTTTGGATGGGTGTTGGGTGGTAGATGGGATGGATGGATGGATGGATGAATGGTCAAATGGCTGTTTATGGATGGATTGGCAAATGGATAGATGGGTGATAAATGATGGATAATTGGGTGAATGATGGATGGACAAGCAGATGGCCACACCCATCCCTATCCCATCTGTCACAGCCACAGCTGAGCAAGAGAAGCCACCACCACCCCCAGAGGAGCCCCAACCTGAGCACACCCAAACTGTGCCTCCCCCATCTGAGGCCTCACCGGCACAGGCGGTGCTGGGAGAGCTGAGGGTTTCCAGCGTCACCCCCAGCTCCGTGGGGCTGCAGTGGAGCATCCCCGAGGGCCCCTTTGACTCCTTCATGCTGCAGTACCGAGATGCCCAGGGCCAGCCCCAGGCCCTGTCCATCGATGGCGGGTCCTGCTCGGTGACGGTGTCAGGGCTGTCCCCATCCCGCCGGTACCGCTTCCACCTCTACGGGCTGCGCCACGGGAAGAGGATCGATCGTGTCTCCATTGATGTTGCCACAGGTGAGGAGGGAGATCAGAGGGATGGATTGATCAAGGAATGGAAGGTTGATGGGATCCAATCCCCATCCCATCCCCACATACCACTGAGAACCCACTGACCCCAGCACCATCTGATCAACCCTCAACCCTTCCGCTTATCTATTGACCAACACCTGTTGTTTTCCACCATCATCTTCATCAATCATCCATCTTCTATCCATCGTCATCATCATTGTCCATCCACTATCATCATCATCCATCATAATGGATGAAGAATTGAATGTCTAAACTGATTCCTGACTGGATGGTGGGTGGGTTCCTGCCCAGATGGATGGAAGAATGTGGATGAGCAGATGAATAGTTGGATGGATGTGGGGAAGCCAGGATGACTGGAGGGTTCCTGGCGGCCCAATGCGTGTACTTATGCATGGAAAATTTTCCATAGGTAATGGGATGCAGGTCTGGTGTTGAGGTGGAGGTCTGGAGGGATGTGGGGGGAAAGAGCCAGAAAAATGGAGGTTGCATTGGGTGGAAAGTTGGGTTGGGTGTTGAATGATGGATGGGATGGATGGATGAATAGATATTTATGGATGGATTGGCACATGGATTGATGAGTGGATGGACATCTAGATGGATGGATGGATGATGAATGATGGATAGTTCAGTGGATGATGAAAGGACATATGGATGGAGAGATGGATGGCCATGCCCATCACCAACCACTCTCCATTACAGGCACGGGTGAACCAGAGGAGCCACTTCCGCCCTCAGAGGAGCCCCAACCTGAGCACCCCCAAACTGAGCCTCCCCCATATGAGGCCCCCATGGCACGGGCAGTGCTGGGAGAGCTGAGGGTCTCCAGCATCACCCCCAGCACCGTGGGGCTGCAGTGGAGTGTCCCCGAGGGCCCCTTTGACTCCTTCACGCTGCAGTACCGGGATGCCCAGGGCCAGCCCCAGGCCCTGCCCATCGATGGCGGGTCCCGCTCGGTGACAGTGCCGGGGCTGTCCCCATCCCGCCGGTACCGCTTCCACCTCTATGGCCTGCAGGGTGGGAAGAGGATCGATCGTGTCTCCACTGATGTCACCACAGGTGAGGAGGAAGGTCAGCGGGATGGAGGGCTGGATTGATCAAGACATGAGGGGATCATGGGATCCTATCCCAATGATGTCCCTACCCACCATTGAGCATCCACTGACTCAGCATGATCCGATTAACCATCAACCCTTCCACTGACCTATTGTCCAACACCTGCTCTTATCCACCATCATCTTCATCATCATCATCATCCATCTTCATCATCATTGTCCATCCACTATCATCATCGTCCATCATGATGGATGATGAACTCTGGATGGATTCTGGACTAAATGGTGGGTGCGTTCCTGCCAAGAGTGATGGAAGAAATCCAATGGGTGGATGAATGGTTGGATGGATGTGGGGAAGCTGGGACAGCTAGAGGGTTCCTAGTGGCCAGATGCATGTCCTGGTGAATAGAAGATTGTCCATTGGAAGTGGGGGATGGTAAGGGGGGAGGCCTGGGGCCATGTGGAGAGAAAGAACCAGAGTGATGAATGTGGGATTGGGTGGGGTTTGGTGTTGGGTGGTTGATTGGACGGATGGATGAATTGATGCTTAGGGATGGATGGAGACGTGGATGAATAAGTGGATGTTTAATGATTGATAGCTTGGAAATTGCTGATGGAAACATGGATGGATGGATAACAAATGATTGATAGTTTGGTAAATGAGGGATGGACATGTGGATGAGACACGGATGGTCATGACCAGGATCATCCCCTCTCCATCACAGCCACAGTTGAGCAAGAGGAGATGCTCCTGCCCTCAGAGGAGCCCCAACCTGAGCACCCCCAAACTGAGCCTCCCCCATATGAGGTCCCCCCAAAACGGGAAGTGCTGGGGGAGCTGAGAGTCTCCAGCGTCACCTCCAGCTCCGTGGGGCTGCAGTGGAGCGTCCCCAAGGGCCCCTTTGACTCCTTCAAGCTGCAGTACCGGGATGCCCAGGGCCAGCCCCAGGCCCTGCCCATCGATGGCGGGTCCCGCTTGGTGACAGTGCCGGGGTTGTCCCCATCCCACCGATACCGCTTCCACCTCTACGGGCTGCAGGGTGGGAAGAAGATCGACCACGTCTCCGTTGATGTCATCACAGGTGAGGGGGAAAATGAGAGGATGGAGGAATCAAAGGATGGAAGGATCAAGGGATCCTATCATGATGACATCCCCACCTGCCATTATCCATCATCATCTTCATAATCTGTCATCCACCATCATTGTCATTATCTACCCTCCATCATTATCATTATCTACCCTCCATCATTATTACCCAGCACCTGTCATCATCATCATTCCTCAATCACCTTCCATCATCCATCCACTGTCATAACAATCCATCACCATCATCATCTTCCATCATCACTGCCAATCCCTGATGGAGGAAGAATTAAATGGTTTCTGGACGGGATGGTGGGTGGGTTCCTGCCCAGATGGAGGGAAGAAATTCAATGGATGGATGAGTGTTTGGATGGATTTGGGAAGCTGGGATGGCTGGAGAGTTCCTGGCAGCCCAATGCATGTCATGGTGTGTGGAAGATCGTCCACGGGATATAGGTGATGGGAGTGTTGGAAGCTTGGGAAGATGTGGGGAGAAAGGTCTGGAGAGACAGATGTGGGACTGAGTGTAGGCTTTGGGTGGGTGTTGGGTGGTAGATGGGATGGATGGATGGATGGATGAATGGTCAAATGGCTGTTTATGGATGGATTGGCAAATGGATGGATGGGTGATAAATGATGGATAATTGGGTGAGTGATGGACGGACACCTGGATGGCCACACCCATCCCTATCCCATCTGTCACAGCCACAGCTGAGCAAGAGAAGCCACCACCACCCCCAGAGGAGCCCCAACCTGAGCACACCCAAACTGTGCCTTCCCCATCTGAGGCCTCACCGGCACAGGCGGTGCTGGGAGAGCTGAGGGTCTCCAGTGTCACCTCCAGCTCCGTGGGGCTGCAGTGGAGCATCCCCGAGGGCCCCTTTGACTCCTTCATGCTGCAGTACCGGGATGCCCAGGGCCAGCCCCAGACCCTGTCCATCGATGGCGGGTCCCGCTCGGTGACGGTGCCGGGGCTGTCCCCATCCCACCGGTACCGCTTCCACCTCTACGGGCTGCAGGGCGGGAAGAGGATCGATCACGTCTCCATTGACATCACAGGTGAGGGGGAAAGTGAGAGGAATGAAGGGCTGGATTGATCAAGACATGAGGGGATCATGGGATCCCATCCCGATGACATCTCCACCCACCATTGAGCATCCACTGATCGCAGCATCATCCGATCAAAGATCGACCCTTCCACCAACCTGTTGACCAACACCCGCTATCATCTGCTATCATCTTCATCAACCTCCATCATCATCATTCACCGTACATCCTCATCATCATCCATCTTCATCCATTACCCATCTTGAATCCATCATCATGTATCCATGATGGATCAAGAACTGAATGGCTGAATGGATTCTGGACAGGATGGTGGGTGGGTTCCTACCCAGATGGATGGAAGAAGCTGGATGGGTGGATGAATTGTTGGATGGATGTGGAGAAGCTAGGATGGATGGAGGGTTCCTGGTGGCTGTATGCATGTTCTTATGCTACAAGATTATTCACGGGAAACGGGGATGGCAGGGTTGGAGGCCAGTGCTGATGTGAGGACAAAGAGCCAGAGATATGGATGTGAGATTAGGTGGGTAGTTGGGTTGAGTGGTAGATAGGATAGATGGATGGATGGATGGTTGTTTATGAATGGAGAGAGACATGGATGTATGGATGATGAATGATAGTTGGTTAAATGATGGATGGCCACATGGATGACCACAACCATCATCATCTTCTCTGTTGCAGCTGCAGCTGAGCCAGAGGAGTCACTCCCACCCTCAGAGGAACCTCAGCCTGAGCACTCCCAAACTGAGCCTCCCCCATCTGAGGCCCCCCTGGTGCGGCCGGTGCTGGGGGAGCTGAGGGTCTCCAGCATCACCCCCAGCACCGTGGGGCTGCAGTGGAGTGTCCCCAAGGGCCCCTTTGACTCCTTCATGCTGCAGTACCGGGATGCCCAGGGCCAGCCCCAGGCCCTGCCCATCGATGGCGGGTCCCGCTCGGTGACGGTGCTGGGGCTGTCCCCATCCCGCCGATACCGCTTCCACCTCTACGGGCTGCGGGGCGGGAAGAGGATCGATCGCGTCTCCATTGACATTACCACAGGTGAGGGGGAAAGTGACAGGAATGGATGGATGTACCAAGTGATGGAGGGATCAAGGGATCCCACCTCATCCTATCCCAACCTGACATTGAGCCCCCACCAACCCCTGCGCCATCCAATCAACCATCGACCCTTATTTCGACCTATTGACTAACACCCGCCATCATCCACCATCATCTCATCATCTGTCATCCATCATCATCATTATCCACCTTCCATCATCATCATCCATCCATCATCATCACCTTCCATCATCGTCATCATCATCCTCATCATCATCCATCCATGATGAATCAAGAATGGAGCAGCTGAATGGATTCCAGACTGGATGGTGGGTGGGTTCCTGCCCAGATGGATGGAAGAACGTGGATGGATGGAAGAACATGGATGGATGGATGAGTGGTTGGATGGATGTGGGGCAGCTGGGATGGATGGAGGGTTCCTAGTAGCCTGACACATGTCCTCTTGGATGGAAAATTTTCTATGGAAAATGGGGGATGGTAGGGGTGGAGGCCTGCAGGGATTTGTGGAGAAAGAGCCGGAGAGATAGCTGTGGGACTGGGTGGGGAGTTGGCTTGGGTGTTGGATGGGTGATGGGATGGATGGATGGACTGATGGAGGGATGGATGATGGATGAGGTATGGATGGTGATGGGTGATGGATGAATGGACAGATGGGGGTCTCCTGGGTGTTTTGGATGGATGGATGGATGACAGATGGACACATGGTTGGACGGGCATATGTGAGACTGAGCCCATGGTTGGCTTGTGCCCTGAAAGAAGGAGGGGGTCAGTGTGGGGGTATGGGTTGAGGTAGGGAGTGAAGAGTGATGGTGGAATGGATTCAAGGATTGAAAGAAGGAAAATAATGGATGCTGGATGGATTATGGATTGATGATGTGTGTTGGAGCAACTTGGTGGTGGTTTGATAATCCTTTGGAGGGAGAGGTTAAAAAAACCGTTGAAAGAAAAGAGTGCATGGAAAGAAACATGATTCGATGGATGGATGGATGGTGGGATGGACAGGTGGATGGACAAGCAGATGGCAACCACCATCACCACCCCCTCTGTCACAGCCACAGCTGAGCCAGAGGAGCCGCTCCCGCCCCCAGAGGAGCTCCAACCTGAGCATCCCCAAACTGAGCCTTCCCCATCTGAGGCCCCCGCAGCGCGGGTGGTACTGGGGGAGCTGAGGGTCTCCAGCATCACCCCCAGCACCGCGGGGCTGCAGTGGAGTGTCCCCAAGGGCCCCTTTGACTCCTTCATGCTGCAGTACCGGGATGCCCAGGGCCAGCCCCAGGCCCTGCCCATCGATGGCGGGTCCCGCTCGGTGACGGTGACGGGGCTGTCCCCATCCCGCCGGTACCGCTTCCACCTCTACGGGCTGCGGGGAGGGAAGAGGATCGACCGTGTCTCCACTGATGTCGTCACAGGTGAGGGGGAAAGTGAGAGGGATGGATTGATCAAGCCATGGAGGGATCATGGGATCCCATCCCAATGCCATTCCCACCCACCACAGAGAACCCACTGAACTTGGTACCATCCAATCAATCATCGACCCTTCCACCAACCCGTTGACCAACATCTGCCATCATCCACCATCATCTTCATCATTCCCCATCACCATAATGATCCTCACCCATCAGCATTATTCTCATTCATCATCCATCAACATAATCATCATCATCCATCTTCATCCATCATCCACCTTTAATCCATAATTGACATCATCATCATCGCCCATCCATGATGTATCAAGAACTGAATGGCTGAATGGATTCCAGACTGGATGGTGAGTGGGTTCCTGCCCAGATGGATGGAAGAAGCTGGATGGATGGATGAGTAGTTGGATTGAGGTGGGGCAGTTGAGATGGACGGAGGATTCCTGGTGGCCATATTACAATTTCTTATGTGTGGAAGAATTTCCATGGGTAATGGGATGGCAGGGGTGGAGGCCTGGGGGGATGTGAGGAGGAAGAGCCAGAGATATGGATGTGGGATTAGGTGGGGAGTTGGGTTGAGTGTTGGGTGGTAGATAGGATGGATGGATGGATGGATGGTTGTTTCTGGATGGAGGAAGACATGGCTGAATGGATGATGAATGATGGATAACTGGGTAATTGATGGATGGACACATTGACGGACACATGGATGGCCATGGCCATCACCATCCCCTCTGTTGCACCTGCAGCCGAGCCAGAGGAGCCGCTCCTGTCCTCAGAGGAGCCCCAACCTGAGCACCCCCAAACTGAGCCTCCTCCATCTGAGGCCCTACCAGCACAGGCAGTGCTGGGGGAACTGAGGGTCTCCAGCATCACCCCCAGCACCGTGGGGCTGCAGTGGAGCGTCCCCGAGGGCCCCTTTGACTCCTTCACGCTGCAGTACCGGGATGCCCAGGGCCAGCCCCAGGCCCTGCCCATCGATGGCGGGTCCCGCTCGGTGACGGTGCCGGGGCTGTCCCCATCCCGCCGGTACCGCTTCCACCTCTATGGCCTGCAGGGTGGGAAGAGGATCGACCACGTCTCCACTGAGGCCACCACAGGTCAGAGGCATGGATTGATCAAGACATGAGGGGATCATAGGATCCCATCCCAATGCCATTCCCACCCACCACAGAGAACCCACTGAACTTGGTACCATCCAATCAATCATCGACCCTTCCGCCACTTATTGACCAACACCTGTCATCATCCACCATCATCTTCATCATTCCCCCTCACCATAATGATCCTCACCCATCAGCATTATTCTCATTCATCATCCATCAACATAATCATCATCATCCATCTTCATCCATCATCCATCTTCAATCCATAATTGACATCATCATCATCGTCTGTATCCATGATGTATCAAGAACTGAATGGCTGAATGGATTCCAGACAGAATGATGGGTGGGTTCCTGCCCAGATGGATGGAAGAAGCTGGATGGATGGATGAGTAGTTGGATTGAGGTGGGGCAGTTGAGATGGACGGAGGATTCCTGGTGGCCATATTACAATTTCTTATGTGTGGAAGAATTTCCATGGGTTATGTGATGGCAGGGGTGGAGGCCTGGGGGGATGTGAGGAGGAAGAGCCAGAGATATGGATGTGGGATTAGGTGGGGAGTTGGGTTGAGTGTTGGGTGGTAGATAGGATGGATGGATGGATGGATGGTTGTTTCTGGATGGAGGAAGACATGGCTGAATGGATGATGAATGATGGATAACTGGGTAATTGATGGATGGACACATTGATGGACACATGGATGGCCATGGCCATCACCATCCCCTCTGTTGCACCTGCAGCCGAGCCAGAGGAGCCGCTCCTGTCCTCAGAGGAGCCCCAACCTGAGCACCCCCAAACTGAGCCTCCCCCATATGAGGCCCTACCAGCACGGGCAGTGCTGGGGGAGCTGAGGGTTTCCAGCATCACCCCCAGCTCCGTGGGGCTGCAGTGGAGTGTCCCCAAGGGCCCCTTTGACTCCTTCACGCTGCAGTACTGGGATGCCCAGGGCCAGCCCCAGGCCCTACCCGTCGATGGCGGGTCCCGCTCGGTGACAGTGCCGGGGCTGTCCCCATCCCGCCGGTACCCGCTTCCACCTCTATGGCCTGCGGGGTGGGAAGAGGATCGATCACGTCTCCACTGAAACTATCACAGGTGAGGGGGAAGGTCAGAGAGTGGAGAGTAGTTGGGTGGATGGATGGAGGGATTAGGTTGGGGAAGGATGGATGGATGGATGGATGGATGGATACATGGAGTGTTGGTGGGAGGGATGGAGAGTGGGATGACAGGTTGGCGAGATGGGTGATTGGTTATGAGTTGGCGGTGGGGATGGAGGGATCAAGAGGGTGATGGATCATGGGTGGATGATGGTTCGATCAGTGTCCAGATGATGGGTGGATGGGTGACAGGATAAAGAGTTCTGGTGGTCAGAAATTCAAGGGGAAGGACAGAGGAGCAGTGCAAAGAGATGTGGGATGGAGCAATGGATGTATCATGGATGGAAGTTGTGATGGATGGATGGATGGATGGATGGATGACTAGAAGCAGGGATGGATGGGTGGGTGCTCAAGTGACTAATTGGAGAATTAATGGCTTAATGTGTGGTTGGACCCTAAGTGGATCCTGGAATTCATGGATCAATGAATGGGTGTGAGGGAGAAGGGTCATGGAGAGGGGATGGGTCCTGTGGGGTGGGAAGTAAGATGGATGGAGAATGGATGGGAGCTCCTGGATTGGATAGAAGGATGTGTGGCTCTTTGGATGGGATGATGGATGATGGATGGACAGAATAACAAGAGGAAGGAAAGATGGATGAAGCAATGGAAGAAGGTCAGATGGAGTGATGAATGGATGTGTGGAGAATGTATAGATGGGTGGCTGGCTGGCTGGAGGTCTCCTGGATAGGATAGATGAAATGGATTGGTTGATGGATGGGTGGGTGGAGAACGTTTATGGATGAGTGCAGATTGGGATGAGCCCATGGCTGGTTTGTGCCCTGGATGAGTGAAGCAGGGGAGTGGGGTTGAAGATGGAAGGACAGACAGAGGACTGAATATGGCCGGAGAGATGATGGATGGACAGAAGGACAGGCAGGTGGTGAATCTCCACATCATGCCTTATCCTATCTCCACACAGCCTCACTCTCGGAGGCTCCCCCAACTGAGGACTCCCCAGCTGAGGACCACGAACATGAACACCAACAAACTGAGGCCCCCCCAGCACGGGCAGTGCTGGGCGAGCTGAGGGTCTCCAGTGTCACCCCCAGCTCTGTGGGGCTGCAGTGGAGTGTCCCCAAGGGCCCCTTTGACTCCTTCACGCTGCAGTACCGGGATGCCCAGGGCCAGCCCCAGGCCCTGCCCATCGATGGCGGGTCCCGCTCGGTGACGGTGCCGGGGCTGTCCCCATCCCGCCGGTACCGCTTCCACCTCTATGGCCTGCGGGGTGGGAAGAGGATCGACCACGTCTCCACTGAGGCTGTCACAGGTGAGGGGGAAGGTCAAAGAGTTGAGGGTGGGTGGGTGGATGGATGGATGAATGATGGATGTGTGTAGCATTAGTGAAAGGGATAGAGAGTGCGATGAAGGGTTGGAGAGATGGAAGATGGTTGAGGGATTGGATGGAGGGATGGAGGAACCAAGAGGGTGATGGATCATGGGTGGATGATGGTTGGATGAATGTCCAGATGATGGGTGGATGAGTGGCAGGATAAAGAGCAGGGGTGGACATAAATACAAGGGGAAGGACAGATTTATGGAGCAGTGGAAAGAGATGTGGGATCGAGTGATGGATACACAATGGATGGAAGTGGGAGGGGAGGGATGAATGGGTGGATGGATGGATGAATGGATGGAAGCAGGAATGGATGCGTGGATGCTCAGGTGACTATCTGGACATTTAATGACTTATTGTGTGGTTGGACCCAAAGTGGATCCTAAACTTCATGGATCAATGAATGGGTGTAAGGGAGAAAGGTCATGGAGAGGGGATGGGTCCTGTGGAGTGGGAAGTAAGATGGATGGAGAATGGATGGGAAATCCTGAATTGGATGGGTGGATGGGTAGTGGGGTTCCTGGAATGGGTCAATGGGTGGCTGTGTGGATGGGTGATTGGTGGATGGATGGACGGATGAATGGATGGATGGGATGAACAAAATAACAAGAGGAAGGAAGTATGGATGGAACAATGGAAGAAAGTGTGGGATGGAGCAATGGATGAGTGGTTGGAGAACGGATAGATAGTTGGGTGTGTGGATGGACAGGGGTCTCATGGGTTGGAGGGATGAGATGGATGGGTCAATGGATGGATGGGTGAACACGTTTATGGAGGGGTGGACATGTTTATGGATGGGTGCAGGTTGAGATGAGTCTATGGCTGGTTTGTGCCCTGGATGAGTGAAGCAGGGGGGAGGGCTGAGGATGGAAGAACAGACAGGGGGCCTGTGTGTGGCTGGACAGATGACAGTTGGACAAAAGGACAGGCCGGTGGTTGATCTCCATGTCCTGCCTTGTCCCATCTCTGCACAGCACCAACCTCACTCTCGGAGGCTCCCCCAACTGAGGACTCCCCAGCTGAGGACCACGAACATGAACACCAACAAACTGAGGCCCCCCCAGCACGGGCAGTGCTGGGGGAACTGAGGGTCTCCAGCATCACCCCCAGCTCTGTGGGGCTGCAGTGGAGTGTCCCCGAGGGCCCCTTTGACTCCTTCACGCTGCAGTACCGGGATGCCCAGGGCCAGCCCCAGGCCCTGCCCATCGATGGCGGGTCCCGCTCGGTGACGGTGCCGGGGCTGTCCCCATCCCACCGGTACCGCTTCCACCTCTATGGCCTTTGGGGTGGGAAGAGGATCGACCGTGTCTCCACTGAGGCTGTCACAGGTGAGGAGGAAGGTTAGAGAGTTGAGGGTGGGTGGGTGGATGGAGGGATGCGTGGAGTGTTGATGATAGGGATGGAGGTTGGGACAAAGGGTTTGAGAGATGGAAGATGGGTGAGGGATTGGATGGAGGGATGGAGGAACCAAGAGGGTGATGGATAATGGGTTCATGATGGTTGGAGGAATGCCCAGATGATTGGTGGATGAGTGGCAGGACAAAGAGCAAGGATGGACATAAATACAAGAGGAAGGACTGTTTGATGGAACAGTAGAAAGAGATGTGGGATAGAGTGATGAATGTATAATGGATGGAAATGGGGATGGATGGGTGGATGGATGAATGGATGCAAGCAGGAATGGAAGGGTGGATGGTCAGGTGACTAACTGGACATTACCGACTTAATGTGTGTTTGGAGCCTAAGTAGATCCTGGAGTTCATGGATCCATGAACTGGTGTGAGGGAGAATGGTCATGGAGAGGGAATGGGTCCTGTGGGGTGGGAAGAGAGGTGGATGGAGGACGGCTGGGGGCTTCTGGATTGGATGGATGAATGTGGTGCTCTTGGGATGGGTGGATGGATGATGGATTGATTGATGGATGGATGCATGCATAGGCCCTTATGGATTTCTTGGATGGGTGTATGGATGGATGGAATGGACAGAAAAACAAGAGGAAGAAAGGACTGATGGAGAAATGCAAGAAGGGGGGATGGAGTGATGGATGAGTGGGTGAAGAATGGATAGATGGATGGATGGATGGATGGGGGTCTTGTGGGTGGGATGGATGAAATGTATGGATCGATGGATGGATGGGTGGACATGTTTATGGATGGTTTCAGGTTGGGATGAGCCCATGGCTGGTTTGTGCCCTGGGTGAGTGAGGGGAAGGGTGAAAGGGTTGTGCAAGGACAGACTCGGGGCTGAATGTGGCTGGAGAGTGGATGGGTGCACAGAAGGAGAGGCGTGTGGTAGATCTCCACATCTTGCCTTGTCCCATCTCCACACAGCACCAGCCTCACCCTCAGAGGCTCCCCCAACTGAGGACTCCCCAGCTGAGGACCACGAACATGAACACCAACAAACTGAGGCCCCCCCAGCACGGGCAGTGCTGGGGGAACTGAGGGTCTCCAGCATCACCCCCAGCTCTGTGGGGCTGCAGTGGAGTGTCCCCGAGGGCCCCTTTGACTCCTTCACGCTGCAGTACCGGGATGCCCAGGGCCAGCCCCAGGCCCTGCCCATCGATGGCGGGTCCCGCTCGGTGACGGTGCTGGGGCTGTCCCCATCCCGCCGGTACCGCTTCCACCTCTACGGGCTGCGGGGAGGGAAGAGGATCGACCGTGTCTCCACTGATGTCGTCACAGGTGAGGGGGAAAGTGAGAGGGATGGATTGATCAAGCCATGGAGGGATCATGGGATCCCATCCCAATGCCATTCCCACCCACCACAGAGAACCCACTGAACTTGGTACCATCCAATCAATCATCGACCCTTCCACCAACCCGTTGACCAACATCTGCCATCATCCACCATCATCTTCATCATTCCCCATCACCATAATGATCCTCACCCATCAGCATTATTCTCATTCATCATCCATCAACATAATCATCATCATCCATCTTCATCCATCATCCACCTTCAATCCATAATTGACATCATCATCATCGCCCATCCATGATGTATCAAGAACTGAATGGCTGAATGGATTCCAGACTGGATGGTGAGTGGGTTCCTGCCCAGATGGATGGAAGAAGCTGGATGGGTGGATGAGTAGTTGGATTGAGGTGGGGCAGCTGAGATGGACAGAGGATTCCTGGTGGCCATATTACGATTTCTTATGTGTGGAAGAATTTCCATGGGTAATGGGATGGCAGGGGTGGAGGCCTGGGGGGATGTGAGGAGGAAAATCCAGACATATGGATGTGGGATTAGGTAGGGAGTTGGGTTGAGTGTTGGGTGGTAGATTGGATGGATGGATGGATGGATGGATGGATGGATGGATGGATGGATGGATGGTTGTTTTTGGATGGAGGAAGACATGGCTGAATGGATGATGAATGATGGATAATTGGGTAATTGATGGATGGACACATTGATGGACACATGGATGGCCATGGCCATCACCATCCCCTCTATTGCACATGCAGCCGAGCCAGAGGAGCCGCTCCTGTCCTCAGAGGAGCCCCAACCTGAGCACCCCCAAACTGAGCCTCCCCCATCTGAGGCCCTACCAGCACGGGCAGTGCTGGGGGAGCTGAGGGTCTCCAGCATCACCCCCAGTACCGTGGGGCTGCAGTGGAGCGTCCCCGAGGGCCCCTTTGACTCCTTCACGCTGCAGTACCGGGATGCCCAAGGCCAGCCCCAGGCCCTACCCGTCGATGGCAGGTCCCGCTCGGTGACAGTGCCGGGGCTGTCCCCATCCCACCAGTACCGCTTCCACCTCTATGGCCTGCGGGGCGGGAAGAGGATCGATCGTGTCTCCACTGAGGCTGTCACAGGTGAGGGGGAAGGTCAAAGAGTTGAGGATGGGCAGATGGATGAATGGAGGGATGAAGCAGGGAATGGATGGATGGATGGACGGATGGAAGCTGGAATGGATGTGTGGATGCTCAGGTGACTATCTGGACATTTAATGACTTATTGTGTGGTTGGACCCAAAGTGGATCCTAAACTTCATGGATCAATGAATGGGTGTAAGGGAGAAAGGTCATGGAGAGGGGATGGGTCCTGTGGGGTGGGAAGTAAGATGGATGGAGAATGGATGGGAAATCCTGAATTGGATGGGTGGATGGGTAGTGGGGTTCCTGGAATGGGTCAATGGGTGGCTGTGTGGATGGGTGATTGGTGGATGGATGGACGGATGAATGGATGGATGGGATGAACAAAATAACAAGAGGAAGGAAGTATGGATGGAACAATGGAAGAAAGTGTGGGATGGAGCGATGGATGGGTGGTTGGAGAACGGATAGATAGTTGGGTGTGTGGATGGATAGGGGTCTCATGGGTTGGAGGGATGAGATGGATGGGTCAATGGATGGATGGGTGGACACGTTCATGGAGGGGTGGACATGTTTATGGATGGGTGCAGGTTGAGATGAGTCTATGGCTGGTTTGTGCCCTGGATGAGTGAAGCAGGGGAGTGGGGTTGAAGATAGAAGAACAGACAGGGGGCCTGTGTGTGGCTGATCAGATGACAGTTGGACAAAAGGACAGGCAGGTGGTTATCTCCATGTCCTGCCTTGTCCCATCTCTGCACAGCACCAGCCTCACTCTCGGAGGCTCCCCCAACTGAGGACTCCCCAGCTGAGGACCACGAACATGAACATGAACAAACTGAGGCCCCCCCAGCACGGGCAGTGCTGGGAGAGCTGAGGGTCTCCAGCATCACCCCCAGCTCTGTGGGGCTGCAGTGGAGTGTCCCCGAGGGCCCCTTTGACTCCTTCACGCTGCAGTACCGGGATGCCCAGGGCCAGCCCCAGGCCCTGCCCATCGATGGCGGGTCCCACTCGGTGACGGTGCTGGGGCTGTCCCCATCCCGCCGGTACCGCTTCCACCTCTACGGGCTGCGGGGAGGGAAGAGGATCGACCGTGTCTCCACTGATATCGTCACAGGTAAGGGGGAAAGTGAGAGGGATGGATTGATCAAGCCATGGAGGGATCATGGGAAACCCATCCCATCTCATTCCCACCCACCATCGAGAACCCAGTGATCTCAGTACCATCCAATCAACCATTGACCTTTCAACCACCTAATGACAAACACCTGCCCTCATCCACCATCATCTTCATTATTCCCCGTCACCATAATAATCATCATCCATCAGCATTATTCTCCTTCATCATCCATCAACATAATCATTATCATCCCTCTTCATCCATCATCCATCTTCCATTTGTAATCATCATCATCATCATCATCATCGCCCATCCATGATGTGTCAAGAACTGAATGGCTGAATGGATTCCAGACAGAATGGTGGGTGGGTTACTGCCCAGATGGATGGAAGAAGCTGGATGGATGGATGCATATTTGGATGGATGTGAGGAAGCTAGGATGGATGGAGTGTTCCTGGTGGCATTACATGATTTCTTATGTGTGGAAGAATTTCCATGGGTAATGGGATGGCAGGGGTGGAGGCCTGGGGGGATGTGAGGAGGAAGAGCCAGAGATATGGATGTGGGATTAGGTGGGGAGTTGGGTTGAGTGTTGGGTGGCAGATAGGATGGATGGATGGATGGATGGTTGTTTCTGGATGGAGGAAGACATGGCTGAATGGATGATGAATGATGGATAACTGGGTAATTGATGGATGGACACATTGATGGACACATGGATGGCCACGGCCATCACCATCCCCTCTGTTGCACCTGCAGCCAAGCCAGAGGAGCCGCTCCTGTCCTCAGAGGAGCCCCAACCTGAGCACCCCCAAACTGAGCCTCCCCCATCTGAGGCCCTACCAGCACAGGCAGTGCTGGGGGAGCTGAGGGTCTCCACCATCACCCCCAGCTCCGTGGGGCTGCAGTGGAGTGTCCCCAAGGGCCCCTTTGACTCCTTCACGCTGCAGTACCGGGATGCCCAGGGCCAGCCCCAGGCCCTGCCCATCCATGGCGGGTCCCGCTCGGTGAAGGTGATGGGGCTGTCCCCATCCCGCCGGTACCGCTTCCACCTCTATGGCCTGCGGGGTGGGAAGAGGATCGACCACGTCTCCACTGAGGCTGTCACAGGTGAGGGGGAAAATGAGAGAGATGAATTGTTCAAGTGATGGAGGGATCATCCGTCTCATCCCATCCCCATCTCATCCCCACTCATTGTCACGCACCCACTGACCTCGATACTATCCAATCAACCATTGACCTTTCCACCAACCTACTGTCGAAGACCTGCCATCATCCACCATCTTCATCATTCCTCATCATCATAATCATCATCAACCATCATCATCATCGTTCACCTTCCATCATCATCCATCCATGATGGATCAAGAACCGACTGGCTGAACTGATTCCGCATTGGATGATGGGCGTGTTCCTGCCCAGATGGACGAAAGAAATTTAATGGATGGATGAGTGGTTGGGTGGATGTGGGGCGCCTGGGATGGATGAAGGGTTCCAGGTGACCGTATGAATGTCCTTATGCATGGAAGATTGTCCATGGAAAATAGGGATAATAGAGATGGAGGTCTGGGGGGAATGCGGGCAAAAATAGCCAGAAATATGGATGTGGGATTAGGTGGGGAGTTGGGTTGCATGCTTGGTGCTAGACTGGATGGATGGATGGAAGGATGGATAGATGGATGGTTGTTTATGGATGGAGGAAGACATGGCTGAATGGATGATGAATGATAGATAGTTGGGTAAATGATGGTTGTTTATGGATGGAGGAAGACATGGCTGAATGGATGATGAATGATAGATAGTTGGGTAAATGATGGATGGACACATTGATGGGCACATGGATGGCCACAACCATCACCATCCCCTCTGTCACAACCACAGCTGAGCCAGAGGAGCCGCTCCTGTCCTCAGAGGAGCCCCGACCTGAGCACCCCCAAACTGAACCTCCTCCACCTGAGGCCCCCCCGGCACGGGCAGTGCTGGGGGAGCTGAGGGTCTCCAGCATCACCCCCAGCACCGTGGGGCTGCAGTGGAGTGTCCCCGAGGGCCCCTTTGACTCCTTCATGCTGCAGTACCGGGATGCCCAGGACCAGCCCCAGGCCCTGCCCATCAATGGCGGGTCCCGCTCGGTGACGGTGCCGGGGCTGTCCCCATCCCGCCGGTACCGCTTCCACCTCTATGGCCTGCGGGCTGGGAAGAGGATCGATCGTGTCTCCACTGAGGCTGTCACAGGTGAGGGGGAAGGTCAGCGGGATTTAGGGTGAAATGATCGATGGATGGATGGAGGGATGGATGCGTGTAGCGTTTATGAGAGGGATGGAGAGTGGGACGAAGGCTTGGAGAGATGGAAGATGGGTGAAGGATTGGATGGAGAGATGAAGGGGGTGATGGTTGAGGGTGATGATGGGTGAATGATGGTTCGATAAATCTCCAAATGATGGGTGAATGGTGGTAGGATAAAGAAAAGGGGTGGTCAGAAATACAAGAGGAAGGACAGATTGATGGAACAGTAGAAAGAGATTTGGGATGGAGTGATGAATGTATAATGGATGGAAGTGTGGATGCATGGATGGATGGATAGACGGATGGATGACTGGAAGCAGGGATGGATGGGTGGGTGGTCAGGTGACTAATTGGACATTTAATGACTTAATGTGTGTTTGGAGCCTAAGTGGATCCTGGGGTTCATGGATCCATTGGCTGGTGTGAGGGAGAAGGATCATGGAGAGGGGATGTAGGGAGGGAAGTAAGATGGATGGAGAACAGATCGGGGCTCCTGGATTGGATGGGTGGATGGGTGGAATGGGGCTCTCAGGTTTGGTCAATGGGTGGCCAGATGGATGGGTGATTGATGGATGGATGGACAGATGGGATGAACAGAATAACAAAAGGCAGAAAGGATGGATGGAACAATGGAAGAAGGAGAGGGATGGAGTGATGTGTGCTTGGAGAATAGATAGATGGGTGGGTGGGTGGATGTGGATCTCCAGGGTGAGATGGATGAAATGGATGGGTCAATGGATGGATGGGTGGACATGTTTTTGGATGAGTGCAGGTTGGGATGAGTCTGTGGCTGATTTGTGCCCTGGATGAGTGAGGCAGGGGGGTGAGAGTGGAAGGACAAGACATGGGGGCTGCCTGTGGCTGGACAGATGATGGATGGAAACAAAGGTCAGGCAGGTGGTGGATCTCCACGTCTTGCCTTGTCCCATCTCTGCACAGCACCAGCCTTGCCCTCAGAGGCTCCCCCAACTGAGGACTCCCCAGCTGAGGACCACGAACATGAACACCAACAAACTGAGGACCTCCCAGCACGGGCAGTGCTGGGCGAGCTGAGGGTCTCCAGCGTCACCCCCAGCTCTGTGGGGCTGCAGTGGAGCGTCCCCAAGGGCCCCTTTGACTCCTTCATGCTGCAGTACCGGGATGCCCAGGGCCAGCCCCAGGCCCTGCCCATCGATGGCGGGTCCCGCTCGGTGACGGTGCCGGGGCTGTCCCCATCCCGCCGGTACCGCTTCCACCTCTACGGGCTGCAGGGTGGGAAGAGGATCGACCACGTCTCCAATGAGGCCATCACAGGTGAGGGGGAAGGTCAGAGGGATGGATGAATCAAGTGATGGAGGGATCAAGGGTTCCCATCCCCATCCCATCCCAACCGGGCATTGAGCCACCACTGACCCTGGCACCATCCAGTCAACCATCGACCCTTCCACCCCCTATTGACCAACATCCTCCATCATCCACCATCATCTTCATCATCTGTCATCCATCATCATTATTTTCCACCATCCATTATCATCATCATTCATCCGTCATCATCAGCTTCCATCATCATCATCATCATCATCATCATCCATCCATGACGGATCAAGAACTGAATGGCTGAATGGATTCCAGACTGGATGGTGAGTGGGTCCCTGCCCAGATGGATGGAAGAAGCTGGATGGGTGGATGAGCAGTTGGATTGAGGTGGGGCAGCTGAGATGGACAGAGGATTCCTGGTGGCCATATTACGATTTCTTATGTGTGGAAGAATTTCCATGGGTTATGGGATGGCAGGGGTGGAGGCCTTGGGGGATGTGAGGAGGAAGAGCCAGAGATATGGATGTGGGATTAGGTGGGGAGTTGGGTTGAGTGTTGGGTGGTAGATAGGATGGATGGATGGATGGATGGTTGTTTCTGGATGGAGGAAGACATGGCTGAATGGATGATGAATGATGGATAACTGGGTAATTGATGGATGGACACATTGATGGACACATGGATGGCCATGGCCATCACCATCCCCTCTGTTGCACCTGCAGCCGAGCCAGAGGAGCCGCTCCTGTCCTCAGAGGAGCCCCAACCTGAGCACCCCCAAACTGAGCCTCCCCCATCTGAGGCCCTACCAGCACGGGCAGTGCTGGGGGAGCTGAGGGTCTCCAGCATCACCCCCAGCTCTGTGGGGCTGCAATGGAGTGTCCCCGAGGGCCCCTTTGACTCCTTCACGCTGCAGTACCGGGATGCCCAGGGCCAGCCCCAGGCCCTGCCCATCGATGGCGGGTCCCGCTCGGTGAAGGTGATGGGGCTGTCCCCATCCCACCGGTACCGCTTCCACCTCTACGGGCTGCGGGGTGGGAAGAGGATCGATCGTGTCTCCACTGATGTCGCCACAAGTGAGGGGCTGCAGGTCCCCCCCCGGGCCTCTCAGGGAGCGGTGCTGGAGTGGGGCCCAGGGGTAGCCTGGAGGACCTACGGGGCTGGGCTGTACTGGAGGGAACCAGAGAACTGGGGGCAACTGGGAGGATCCAGGGCACTGGGGAGGACTGGCAACTGGGTGATGTAGGGGCAACTGGGGGCAACTGGGGGCAACTGGGGGCAACCGGGGGCAACCAGGGACTGGAGAATACTGGAGACTGAGGGGAGCACAGCACTTGGAGGGACTGGGGGCAATTGGGGATTGGGCAAACTGGGGACAGCTGGAAGGAACTGGGGGTTCTGGGCCCTGGGGGGCTGGCGGGAACTGGGTAGAACTGGGGCCTGGGGGAAACTGATGGGAACTGGGGGACTTGGGGGAACTGGGGATTCAGGGGGAATGGGAGAGGAACTGGTGCCTCGGAAAGACTGGGAGCTGTGGAGAACTGGTGTGAACTGAGGAGTGGGGGAACTGGTGGGAACTGGGGACTAGGGGGAACTGGGAAAACTGGGTACCGGGGGGAGCTGGGGCAAACAGGCTGGGGGAATTGGGGACTAAAGTGGAGCTGGAGACTGGGGAGACTGGAGGAAACTGGATACTGGGGAGAATTGGGGGGCTGGGAGAAACTGGGTGGATCTGGGGGGTAGGGGGAACCAGAGGGCTGGGGGAGACTGGGAGAACTGGAGTACAGGGGGGACCTGGAGCAAAAAGGAGACCTGGGGGGACTGAGGGGAACTGGGGGGAACAAGGGACTGGGGGGGACTGGAGATTAAGGGGAATGCAGCACTGGGAGAGACTGGGAGAAGATGTGGAGACTTGGGACAACTGAGGGGTGTGGGAAACTGGAGGGAAGAGGGGACTTGATGGAACTGGGGGAACTGGGGCCTGAGGGAAACTGAGGGGCACTGGGGCCTCTCTACTGGAGTGCAGTGTGTGGGTGGGGTGGGGCCATGAAGGTTTTGGGGTGTCAGCAGTTCGCCCCCCCACAGGTGCCCCGGGGACCCTCTGGGTGGGCTCCGTGTGGCCCCGCAGTGCCCAACTGCACTGGGACCCCCCCCTCATCCCCCCCGATGGCTACGAGCTGGTGTATGGCCCCCCCGGGGGGCCCCAGCAGGTAATGGACCCCCCCAAGCACCCCAACCTCCCTCAGGGACCTCCCAGGGGGACCCCACCAGGTAACAGGCCCCCCCCCCCAAAATCCCCAGGAGACCCCTCAGGGGCACCCCAAAAATCCCCAGGAACCCCCCGGGGGGCCCCAGCAGGTACTGGTCCCCCTGACCCCCAAAACCCCTGTGGGACACTGCTGTGGCCCTCTCAATAACCCCTTGGGGGACCCCAACATGACCTCAGGAGACCCCAGTATCCCTTGGAGGACCCCAATAACCCCGTGGGGACCCCAATGCCTCCCTGAGAACCCAAATAATGCCTTGCAGGATCCCAGTAACACTCCTGGTGATCTCAGTACAACACTAGGCGATCCCAATAACACCTCAGGGGTTCCCTTTTAGCCCCCTTTGGGCACCTCAATACCCTGGGGAACCCCATTACACCCCCCGGGGGACACCAATAACCCTTTGGGCACCTTAGTAACCCCCCTGCGGGCCTCCAATACACCCCTGGAACCCCAATCCCCCTCTGTGCCCCCCAGACCCTGCAGTTGCCTCCTGAGGCCACGTCGCAGCAGCTGTGGGGGCTTGAGCCGGCGGGACATTATGGGGTGCAGCTGTGGGGCCGGGGAGGGGACGCCCAAACCGCTCCCCTCGAGGCCACCTTTGACACCCGTGAGTGGGGGCATGGGGGGATGGGGAGGCTCCCTGGGGGGGCACCTGGACCCCTGGGTCCTTTTGGGGGCTCTGGGTCTTTGCGGGGTCAAATGGATGCCCGGGGTGGGGGGTTCATTGAAGGGGTAGCTGGGTACTTTATTGGGGGGGGTTGTGTCCCTTGGGAGGGGGAAGTGGATCTCTGGGGAGGGCACCTGGAACACTGGGTCCCCGGTGGGGAGGTGTTTATTGGGCAGGGAGGGTCTGGGTCCTTCTGGGGAGGGGGCACCCGCACCCCTGTGTCCCCAGAAGCCCCTGTGGTGCCTGAGGGACCCCCCCGTGCCCCCCAGCCCCTCTCCCGCACCCCCACCCCCGGGACTGTGCCGAGGAGCAGCGGAATGGGCCGGGCCCCTCGCGGGAGACCCTCGTGTTCCTCGGAGGGGACCCGGCCCGGCCCCTCAGGGTCTTCTGTGACATGGAGACGGACGGCGGCGGCTGGCTGGTGGGACTGGGGCACCGGGAGGGACTGGGAGACTTCTACAGGGGGCTGGGGGGGGGGATGTAGGGAGTTCTGTGGGAGCAATGAGGGTCTTTGGGGGCAATGGGGGCGTTTGGGGGTGACAGAGGAGCACAGGGGCACTGGAAAGGGGCTGGGGGGTCTTCCATAGAGCGCTTCACGGATGTTTATGGGAGGAAATCAGGGTCCTCGGGGACAACAGAGAGTTCTGAAGCAGGATTAGGGGGGCTTGGAGGGCAGTGGGAGGGGACTGAGAGGTTTTGGTGAGGAACTGGGGGACACAGGAAGAGAGACTAGGGGGCACTGGGAGGGGCTGGGAAGCTTCTCCAGGGGTTTCTGGGGAGTATTACAAGAGTCACTTACAAGAGTATTACTAGTGCCACTGGGGGGTCTGGGGTGGAACTGGGGGCCCCTGGGTGGATTTTGGGGTGCCCCTGACCACCCCCCCCCCAGGTGTTCCAGCGCCGCCAGGACGGGGGCACCGATTTCTGGCGGGGGTGGGAGTCGTACGCCCGCGGCTTCGGCAACATCAGTGGCGAGTTCTGGCTCGGTGAGGGGGGGCAGGGGTCTGGGGGGTCCTGGGGGGGTTTGGTGAGGCCTGGGAGGGTTTGAGGGTCCGGGGGGGCTTTGAGGGGACCCGGAAATTCCAGGGGACACGGAAGAAAGCAACCCACAGGGGCACCCCGGGATGTGGGGGGAAGACTTTGAGGAGACCCAGCACCTGAGGGGGCACAGGGGGAACTCGGGTGGGCTCCAGCAGCTGCGGGGTGTCCAGGGAGGACTCGGGGGATCTAAGGGTGGTCCGGGTGGTCCCCAGGAGTTGAGGGGGTGTCTTGGATGGTCTTCGGGGCACGGAGAATGAGGTGCTGACTTGAGAATGGAGGGGGGGATCTGGGGGAGGAATTCGGGGGGTCCCCAGGGGTTCGGGGGGTGCCGGACGGTTTTGGGGCGCAGGGAACGAAGCGCTGCACGCGCTGACGGCCGGGACCCCCACGGAGCTGCGCGTGGACCTGCGGACCCCTCGCGACTCCGCCTTCGCGCACTATCGCGACTTCGCCGTCGGCGGCGCCGAGGAGCGATATCGGCTCCGAGTCGGGACCTTCAGCGGCACCGCCGGTGCGGGGCGGGGGGGCCGTGGGTTTGGGGGATCCCTGGTGGGCTTTCGGGGGGTCCCTGCTGGGGTTTGGGGGGGTCCCTGCTGGGCTTTGGTGGGTCTCTGGGATGTTTTGGTGTTCCTGGATGTTTTGGGGGTCCCTGGTGGAATTTTTGTGTCCCTGATGGGATTTGGGGTTCCTCGGGGTCCCTGATGGGTTTTGGGGGTCCCTGGTGGATTTTTTGCGTCCCTGATGGGATTCGGGATTCCTCGGGGTCCCTGACGGGTTTTGGGGGTCCCTGGTGGATTTTTGCTGGGGCTTTTAGGGGTGCCTGGTGGGTTTTGATCCCTGACAAGTTTTGGTGTTCCAAGGGGTCCCTGGGGGGGGGTTCTCTGTGGGGTTTTGGGGTCCCTGGGGGTGCTGACACCCCCTCCTGCAGGGGACGCCCTCTCCTACCACTCGGGCAGCCCCTTCTCGACACGGGACCGGGACCCCCGGGACCCTCGGGGCCCCCGAGAGCCCCCGGGGCACCCCCGGCCTCCCCACTGTGCTGTGGCCTATGGAGGGGCCTGGTGGTACCGGAACTGCCACTATGCCAACCTGAACGGGCGCTACGGGGCCACCCGGGACCACCAGGTACAGGGGGCTGGGGCGTACGGGGAGATTTGGGGGCATGGGGGGGGGAATCCCTGGGGTCTATAGGGGTCTGTGGGCATTCTGTGGGAGTCTGTGAGGGTCTAGACGGTCAAGGCCTACAGGGCTCTGTGGGAGTCTGTAGGCATCTCTGGGGGTCTCTAGGGTCTGTGGGGTCTATGGCAACCCGTGGTGGTCTATAGGGATCTATCTATAAGGGTTTGTGGGGGTCTATAGGAGTCTACAGGGTTTATGGGGGTTTTTAAGTCTCTGTTGGGTACTACAGGGCCTGTGGGGATCTAGAGGTGTCTATAGGGTCTGTGGGGATTCTATAGGGTCTAGGGGGTTCTAAAGGGATCCACAGGGTCTATGGAACCTGTAGGGGTCAATATGGTCTGTGGGGTTCTGTGGGGGTCTCTGGAGGTCCTGACCCCCCCTCCCCACAGGGCATCCACTGGTTCCCCTGGAAAGGCTTCAACGTCTCCATCCCCTTCACCGAGATGAAGCTGCGGCCGCAACGTGACTGAGGGGGCTGGGGCAGCCCCCTGTGTGTGGGGGGAGTTTAGGGGGGCAAGGGGGCCTCCCTGGGTGCTGGGGGGCCCCAGGTGGGACTTGGGGAGAGGGTGGGGGGTCGACGGTGAAACTTTCATTGAGGGTTAATAAAAGCTGACGGTGACCCTCCTGTCCCGCGGTGATCCTGGCATCCAGGGGGAGCAAGGGTCAGGCTGGGAGTGGGGGCAGGGGGCACCCAGGGGTTCAAGTCTGGTCTCTCTATCCATTGAAATGCTGGACTCAACCCCCCACTGGCCCTGGAGATGCTGAGATGTCCCAACCTGGGCAACACAAACACGTGTTGTCATCAGCAGTGGGCAGAGGTGGGGTAGGGTGGGATGGGATGATCCATCCCCTGAAGCCAAAAATAGAGGTTGTGGAGTTGGGTAAAACAACTCCTTGGAACTGGAATGCCCTGGGCATCCTCCCAGGACTCAGAGATGGAGTCAGGTCACAGTTGTGTCACAGTCATGGTCATTGTCATCTCCTGGTCACAATCGGGTCATGGTCATCTCATGTTGTTTGTGGTGCTGCTCAGGGAGAGGAGTGGCAGTCCCTGCTCCAACATGGGTCCCTCCCGGGAGGGAGGGAGACAGTTCTTCTCCAACAGGAGTCCATCCCATAGGCAACAGTTCTCCACAAACTGCTCCAACGTGGGCCCCTTTCCACACGGTGCTGTGGGACCTCCTTGTCACCTCTGACAGGGAAGGGCTTTGCCAGCTTCCAAATTACAGGGCCTTCCAGACCTTTCCAGGGTAGGAAGAGGGAAGGCTGCCTCCTTTGGATTACTGAATATCCATCACATGGGTTTGGTTTCCCCCCCTGAGCTCCCCCAGCTGCTCAGGTCTCTCTGCCTGTTTGTTCCCTGAGTGTAGGGAAGGGGCAGGTGGGAAACATGGATGGTGGCTCAAGTGGCTGATGACCAGCACCACCCATCACTGAGGGGCTGGGGACCAGCACCCACCATGTGACACAGGACCTGCACCATGGGCAGAGGGATGGGCAGCACCCTCCCCTTGGATAAAGCCCCATAATATCCCTGTGACCCCCGCCCTGCTGCACCACCTCCTCCCAGGAGCAACCTGGGGCTCGGGGGCTTTTCCCCGTCCGAGCCTGGATGATGAGCAGTGTGTCTCCCAGGATGCAGATGGAACAAATCACAGGCTGTGATAACAACAAAAGAATGTTCAAATCCTCTTTATAAATATGAAACCAACTGCCAAACCTGCATTTTACAGACACAAAAAGACCCAATCTAACAAGTGCCCCTGGCGTGTTTTCTTTCTCACCCCACGGATCAGTCTCTCGGGAGCTGACAGGTGCCCAGGAAGCACCAGGGAGCTGCACACATGCACCCACACCTTTCCAGCTGGCTGGAGACCCGTCTGGAGATCCAAACGCCCTGGAAGAGGGACCTTGCCAGCAGCTGGGTCACCCCAAACCTCACCTGTCGTGCCCCACCGGAAGCTGCAGCGCTGCAGACTCTCCAAAATGCTGGCGCACAGCTCTGGGCCAGCCAAAATGGCACAGCCCTGGGCTGTCCCAAAGACCTGGGCGGGACAGAAAACATTCTGGTTTTAGGGCAAAGCTGATGGGAGGTGCCAGTTCCCTCCTGCCCACTCCCACCCAGAGCTGCACCAGCCCGGCTGCACACGTGGCACTGCAGCGCACGTGGCACTCAGGGACACCCCGAGTCAACATTCCCCCCTGGATATGGCCACAAAGCCCCAAACAATGGAATTCAGGCCAGGGGAGAGCCCCCCCACGCACAACAGCCAGGACTGAGCCCAGAACTGCTCCTGCCCAACGTGGGAACCGAGCAAAACACAACCTGTGCCCCCCTCCCCCTCTCGCTGCGTCACAGTTTGGGACGATGGGAACTTGATCCCACAGTTTGGAAAAGCTCCGCACTAACCTCCCAAGGGACCGGGAGCTTGCCGGGCCTCAGAGTAATTCTAGAGCTAAAGCGGTGAGAGACATCAGCTCAGCTCAGCTAATACATGCCAGCACTCATCCCCGGCCCAGGCGGTGCCTCCTCCGGCCCGGCCCGGCCCAGCCCACACACCCTGTCCCCAAAGCAGGACGCTCCCGCCTTCAGCCGGGACCCCGGAGCACAGCCCGGGGCTGGAGCCATCGCCGCTGCGGGCAAGAGAAACCCGCCCGCAGCTGCTTCCCGGAGCCGGCAGGGCTGTTCCCGCAGGAGCCGCTCGGCTGGGCCGGCATCGGGCTCAGGATCCTCCCGCGGCCGCCTCGCCCGGCCCGGACGCTCCGTCCTGGGCCCGCCGGGCTCGGGGCAGCGGCTCCGGCCCCGCGGCCTTGGGGCGGCACCTTCGACACCCCCAGCCCGTGGGGCAGCTCCAGGGCCGGGGGGTTTCGTGCCCGCGGCATCCGCCGCCTGCGGGGAACGAGCCGCCCAGCAGCCCCCCCCGGGACCCCCAAACCCGCCGGCACCTCTGCACCCCCACCCCGTCCCGCACCACGCGGCCGCTCCTACCCTCGGTTCCGCTGGAAGTGACGCCCGAGCGCGGGTGGGGCAGGAGGAGCTGCCGGCGGGATCCTCCCCCGTCTGGCTGCGTGCTCACCCACCGCTCTCCAGTCCGTCCAGTCCCCATCCCATCCTCCCCCATCCGCCTCCATCCCCATCCAGTTCGCCCAACCCCCATCCCATCCTCCCCCATCCGCATCCATCCCCATCCACACGCCTCCATTTTCCTTCATCCGCCTTAATCCCCATCCGTCCCAAATCCCATCCCCATCTGCCCGCCCCCATCCGTCTCCTTCCACCTCCATCCGTATCCATCCCCATCTCATCCACCTCCATCCGCATCCATCCCCATCCTATCCGCCCAATCCCCATCCCACCCACCTCCATCCACCTCCATCCCCATCCCATCTACCTCCATCCCCATCCCATCTACCTCCATCCCATCTACCTCCATCCCCAGTCCCATCTGCCTCCATCCCCATCCCATCTGCCTCCATCCCCAGCCCATCCATCCCCTGTCCACTCCCACCTGCCAGCCCCACCTGGGGCCCATCCCATGCTGGGACCCACACACTGCACCGGATCCCACCGGAGCGTGCAACGAGTGTGGGAACAGCCACCCCTGTCCCGCCTGCACGACAGCTTTTATTGGGATGCAGCAGCGACTCCCAAACAGCCCTTTTCCAGGGAAACCCGCTGTGCTGGGCAGGCCCCATCTCCAGCCTGTGTTGGGGTCACCCCAGCTCAGCCCACGCTGCGATGCCCAAACCGAGCCCCTTTCCTGCAGGCTTTTCCCATGGGATCAGTTAATCCACATTCCCATTGCCCCATCCCGCTCCTTTGGCCCCCGGACACGCGGCCCCTGTCAGGCACCATCATTGCCGCTTGCCTGTAACAAGGAAATCCAGCTCAAGGCACAAGAAACGGATTCACTTTTGTTTTCCTCTCAAATTGGCTGATGAAAGGCCCCAAACCCACAGTGCTTCCTATGGATCTGGAGAACTGGGGCCCTGCGTTCCCTGTGCCAGAGCCAGCTGGGCCCTTCCTCAGGAGGCAAAGCCAGTTTTTTAGGTTCCCTGAGACTGATCTGTTTGCTCAAGCTCCAGGAGTAAACACTGGGAGCCGATCAGTGCCGTTACACACGTGGAAACCCCCCAAATCCGCCCCCTGGGATGTGCTGGATTTTTTGCCTTCACGGGAACAAATCAACAAGAAGTCAGAAATAAATAAAAAAATCCAAATTTTGTTCACTTTTTGATCACGCAGGTTTGCCAGAGAAGGTTTTTTCTTCCTCTGCTGCCAAAAGGAGAGTGGGCAAGGGAGACACCGATCCCTGTGGGATTCAGGGATGTTTGAGATGGTCAGCTGGGGGGGATGGTGAAGGGACGGATAGGGTCCTAGAGCCTGTGCTGGATCAGGCACAAGAAGAGGAGTTTGGAGGAAAAGGGATTTTCCCAGATGTTTCTAACGGAGAAATGCAGCAAAATCTCCTTCCCCGGAAGGCAGGACCCAGAGCTGCCACGTCCCTCAGGCCCTGTACCTGCCCAGGTGCTCGCGGGCGATGATCACCCGCTGGATCTGCGCCGTGCCCTCGTAGATCTGCAGGGAGAGCCATGGCTGGGGGAGCCGAGTGCTGGGAAGGGGGCTCAACCAGAGCTCTGCCCACCCGGGACCCTCCCAGCGCCGAGCCCGGGGGCAGGAAGAGAGAAAAGGAGGAAAAATGAGTGTGACCATGACCCACAACAGGCAATAACCGCGTACAGGTGTGTTTGCCCAGTGCAGGAGGGATCCAGGGATCCCAGGTACACAAACACCTGTGTGTGCAGCGCAGGAGGGATCCAGGGATCCCCCAGGCACAGCCTGTGGCAGCTCCAGTTCAGCAGAATTTGGGGGTTTCAGTGTTTCCGCTCCCAGTTCTACCAGAAGTAGGATTGGCAAATTGCTCCCACTCCTGCAAATCCACTTTCTCTGCAGTCTCAAAATCAAATAATCTTCCCCAAACCACACGAACCTTTTCCAGGTGAAGCTGCCTGAATTGTAAGGCCCAGTGCCTTTTCTGAGTTCTTGCAGGGATGGAGGGAGCAGGAAACACACCCCAAAATTCATACTAAATCAGAGTAATTGGAACAATTTCAAGGTCCCAGCTTCCCTGGCTCTGCATTGAGGATTGATCTGTGTGATGGAGAATTGGATAACTGGGATCCCGGGGAACAAAAATCCCAGAAGAGGAAAAGAGCCTGATCTTGACAAAGGCCTGCGTCTCATTCAGTTCCTCCCTGGCAGGACTGAAATCAGGACTGATAATTTTTAGATTGCAAACAGCTGCTTTCTGTCCTTGGGGAGGGAAAAATTCCTAGCTGGTGAGAACAGTTGGAATTTTAAAGTCAGCTGTAAAAGGAATGTCAACTACCCAGAATCAACAGTAACAACAGCAGCTGTGATGCGTGTTCTCTGAGACCTGTTTGGATCTCTTCCATCCAGTCATGGGTAATGCCAGAAAGAGGGGAAAGGTGAAGATCCCTGGGTTTGCTAAATGGAATTCAATCTTTCCTGCTGAATAACGAACTGGAGTCAAGAGAGAAATTCTGGCCTGGAATAATTTCTTGGCAATAATACTGCAGAAAAACCGCTGGGGATTAGGGGTGTCTGTGGGCCAAAAATGAGGAAATATGACCGTGTTTGTTCTTTTGGAAAAAAACCCAATAAATAAATACCTAAAGAAGTGAATCACCACAGGCTGAGCCCCACAGCTGTTCCTGCAGCCCACACAGGGTAATTAATGCTGATTAATTAATCTGTGTTCCTTAGTGCTCGTGAGAGCTCAGCTGAAGCACCTGCCCGGTGTGTATTTGAGGATCTCAAATTTAAGGCCTTTCTGCCAATGGAAGGATTGTTGCTCTCAGCCTCCAAATCTTTTCATCCCGTGTCCATCCTGATTGCAATTACTCAGCTGTTAATTATTCTCTATAGAACACCTGTGTCGCTGTGGAGGCCCCACGCTCTGTCCCACTCACCTGGTAGATTTTGGCATCCCTCATGAGCTTCTCCACGGGATATTCTGTGTTGAACCCGTTCCCCCCAAAGATCTGCACGGCATCGGTGGCCACCTGGTTGGCGACGTCCCCGGCAAAGGCCTTGGCGACGGAGGCATAGAAGGTGTTGCGGCGGCCGGCATCCACCTCCCAGGCCGCGCGCTGGTACGCCAGCCGGGCCAGCTCCACCTTCATGGCCATCTCTGCCAGCAGGAACGCCACGGCCTGGTGCTGGGAGCGGGGAGACCCACCGGGTGAGCTTCAAAGGGCAGGGACTCTTCTTCAGGGACTCAAGGAGTCATGGAATCGTTGAGGCTGGACAAGAGTGTCAAGATCACCGAGCCCAACCCTCGTCCTCACCACTAAACTGTGTCCCCAAGTGCTACATCCACATGGTGAAACCCTCCAGGGACGGGGAGTCCCCCATAGCCCTGTGCCAGGGCTGGAGAAATCTTTCTGGGAATAAATTTTTTCCCCATAATCTGATTTTATATCTTCATTTCCTAATTTGCAAATTCAATACGCTTGGGAAGTTGTGCTTGAGGAGTTCTACAGAACTGGGATCCATCCCTCAACTCCATGTTGAATTAGACTGCCATTTTTGACGCCCAATCCCTCGGACCCACCTCTACGATGGGTTTCCCGAAGGTTTTCCTCTCCAGCGCGTACCTTGTGGCCTCGTCGAGCGCTCGTTTCGCCAGCCCCACGGCCCCCGCTGCCACCTGGGGCAGGCACAGTGCAGGATGAGCGGCAGAAATCCCCAGCTTAGGTTAGAAACAGCCCATTTCTGGCACTCACGGGGGGCCTGGTCTTGTCAAAGGCGCCCATGGCGATCTTGAAGCCAGCACCCTCCGCGATCAGCATGTTCTCCTTGGGGACTCGGACGTCCTCGAAGACGATCCCGCGCGTGTCCGAGCAGCGCTGGCCCATGTTCAGCTCCTGGAAAAGGGAATTTACAGAGGTGCCACTAAATCAGATTCTTCTGAGATTTAGTTTACTCAAAGCAGCTTTCTTTTCCCCCCAAACCACTTCAATTTTAGCTAAAACCAATCATAGAGACAAGAAATACCAACTTTGCCTTCCCAGCCCAGCAAGGCCCTGACCTGTCCCACTGTGTGGGATATCAATCCTGGGGCTAGAATCTCTCCTTTGGCTTTTTCTGGTTCAGTTTATCCTTTGGAGGATTCAGTTACATGTGTAATTCAATTCTACCCTCTGACATGGGATAGGAAACAGCCAAGAACCTCAGTGAAGGCAGCTGTGAGACCCAGCTGTGCTGCCAACAGACAAATTCCTAAATAAATGAGGTTTTCAAGTTCCAAATGTTCAATCTCTAGTTTTGCTGCTACTAAAAATGGCAGTTTCTTTGTTTTGTTTTTGTTTCCCCCCCCCCAAAGAGAACTCCACAGCGCCTTCCTGGGGCAGGAGCAGGCGAAATTCCAGCGAACCGTGAAGTTTTGGGGGAAGTTCTCCACCTGGCTGCTGACACCTTCACCCCCCTGAACATTAATCAGCTCTTGCCAATTCACCTTCCTGCCGATCTGGATGCCGGGGCTGTTGGCCTCCACAATAAACCCCGTGAAGGCTTTGCTGGCCGGGGCTCGGGGGTCGGGGTCAGTGCGGGCAAGCAGGAAATACCTGTGGGGGAACAGAGACGGGGGCTCGGCTCATCCTCAGCAAGCAGACACTGCTGGGCATAAGTGTCCCCAGTTTTTATCTGTGTACCATACAGGAAACCTTTTTAATGAGCCCTTCCAAAAAAACCCCCAACCAACGAGGAGGGAGCAGTGTAAGAAATGTCAGTGTTCTCAGGGCCTCTCTTCCTGCAAACATCAAGACTTAATGAAATTCCCTCAGATCTACCTGCAAAGCTTCTCTGCCTTCTCCATGAGTTGTGTCTCAATATCACACTCAGCCTCACAAGTAGCCCCAAATAAACCAATTCTCAGAACATCCGTAAGGATTATTGCTCAGGGAATACAGTATTGTGTGCAAAGCCTTATCCTTTCAATTGCCAATATCTCAATTTTACTCAGTATCACTTGTAAATGCATTTTTTTCTGTTAGTAATTGCTGAAATCCCATTGCTGGGGGTCAGGAACGTGCTGGGAGAGTCTCTGTGATGGTTCTGCTTCAAGCAAGGAGTTAAACAGTGAGAAACTCCAATTTTTGTAGATACTTTTTGTATAAAGTTTTTCCTCTTGAACTGTAAAGCCTTGGTGTGTTGGGGTGGGGAGGGATGGCGTGCTGAGCCCTGGGGAAGGGTCTGTGCTGCCCTGCTGTGCTGGGCAGGCTCTGGGACTCCTTGGAAATGCCTTCCCTTAAGGAAATTCAATGTAACTCCCCAGTTCCAGAGTTTTCCTGTTTTCCCTGGAGAGGTTCGTGGCTGAGTCAGAAGCAGCTGATCCCTGTCCCAGAGCCAGGGCAGGGCTGGGTAACCTGAGCTCTCTGTGAATGAACGCTGAGTAACTCCCTGTCCCAAGGGGAAAGCAGAGCGGATTTGGTTTGGTTTCAGCCCAAATCAAGCTGCATTCCTGACTGGGGCTTTGACATCATCGAGCCATGACGTCACCGAGCTGTGACGTCATCACCCCATTCCCTGTTTGGGCACCCACAGGGGCTGCTGGTGCCTCGTCCCGATGAGCTGGTGACAGAGCGGAGCACTCAGGTTGGTGACAGCCCCTTCCAGGAACACCAGCAGAGCCCAGTGGGACTGCGAAGCCACACCGGTTCCAGCCAACGCACCAGTTGGCCTTCCCGCCGTTGGTGATCCACATCTTCTGCCCGTTGATGACGTACTCGTCTCCCTTCCGCTCCGCCCGGGTCTTGATTCCGGCCACGTCCGAGCCCGCGCCAGGCTCCGTCACACAGTAGGCCTGGAGGAAACAAACGCCAGCATCCCGAGGAATCAACGGCCTGAGTTTGGGCAGCCATGAAATTACTGTGGAATTGTGGGCACCGATGGATCCCCGGTCACGCTCACACACGTCAGGGACTCCTCTGTCATCAGCTAATTAATTAACTAATTATTGTCACTGCCTGGTCACACTCACACACATGAGGGGCTCCTCTGTCATCCTTCCCAAGTATTTCTTCTGCTGCTGCTCATTCCCAGCGATGATCACCGGCATTTGCTGCAAGGCAACGTTCAGAGCATTAATCCGTCACTTCAAGGGCCCCAAACCCGGTTTGGAGGACCGAGCCCGGTTTGGAGGGCCTAGATCCCAGTTCTGAGGGCTGAAACCCCAGTTTAAAGGACGCAAAGATGAGTTTGAGGGTCCCAGAGTGCAGTTTGGGGCTGAGCAGGACTCACCCCCAGGGAATTGGCCTCGATGGCTGTCTGCACCCCGGTGCATCCGTAGGCCAGCTCCTCCGTGATCAAACATGCCTCGAAGGAGCCCAGCCCCAATCCCCCTGTAGGGGACAGGTCAGAGCTCAGTGGAGTCTCAAGCGGAAAATATTAGTGATTTACAAGCTTTTATTATCCAAACATCCCCCATGTGCACTGCATTCCATTGGACATCCCCCCACAGGCTCGGGAAAGAATGTGCTGTCAGATTTATATTTTTGTTATTTTATTTCTTTATTTTCATTTCAGTCAGATGATTTAAAAATCCCATTTTACGGTTCTGGGGGAGTTTTGCGCTCAAGGTGGAACAAGTGGCACAAAATGGCCAGGAGGTGACACTAGGATCTGTCACTGCTTTACATCCAAGCATTCCCCCAGAAGCTCTTGGGAAGCAGAGGCAGGGCCATGAGGGCTCTGACACCTCACAAAACTACCTATTAGAACCCCCAACTCCCTTTTTTCAGAGGCAGGGACTGGTGCAGCAGACACCATTTTACCTGGGAAGTCTGGATCACTTTTCCCCTTTCCTGTGTCAATCTCTTTTCCCATTTTTAATTTCATTTTAACACCCTGTTCCATGACCTTCTCCCACAGATCTTGGGAGGCATCAGTCTCTATTTTTCCACACCCACTAAGTCAGTCTCACCAGTGACCTCCTTTTCCAGGTTATTTGTGGGTATCCCAGCCAGACTGTGCTGATGATTTTCTCACCATGAAACATGATTTTTCAAATCCATTCCTGAATTTCGAGTGTTTAACACCCACCTGGCCCACCTGTGTGTGCCCACCTGCCCATGGATCCTTTTGGGATTACTCCAGGGTGCAACTGGTAATTTTACACATAAGCCACAATTTCACACATAAATCCCCTCCAAGGCCTTTTCTTTGGTTTATTTTAGGGATTAAAATGGATCATCACTCACCACAGCTCTCTGGGATGTGGGAATTCATCAGCCCAAGCTCCCAGGCCCGTTTGATGAGTGGCACAGGATACTGGAACAGGAAAAATCACGACTGATTATCACAGGTAACATTTCAAAATTCACATTAAGAGAAAAGTCTGTTTTTCCCCTGCTGTGTGGTGGATTTACCTCGCCAGTCTTGTCATACTGAGCAGCAACAGGAATAATCTCCTCCAGAGCAAATTTCCGGGCAGTGGCTTGGAATTCCTTCTGTTCATCTGTCAGTTCTAGTGGAAAATAAGAGGTAAAAAAATCACAAAGATTTTCAATTTTCTCCTTCCCTTTGAAACTCTCCTGAGCTTTGAGCAATGCCCACAACAGCATTACTTACCAAATTATTCAAAAAATACTGAAAATAGAGCAGGAAGTGCCAGGTAACAAAATGTTTTAGTAAAAACACCTGTCAAACATCTGCTGCTGCCCCACAGAATTTGCTGTAATAGCTCAAGTGAGGAGGAATCTGTGTGTCACATCCCTGGACCCACTGCGTTCCCCTGATGCTACACAGGGTTCTTTTAACAGTTTAAAAGCCAATGCAGGATCATCGTTCAATGCTGAGGTAACTTTGGCAATGAAAAGAGCTCAAGACAGGTAAAAGAAGGTCTCAGAAATATCACACACGTCCCCCCAGCAGTCCTGAGCTGGAAAGGAAAAGGGATTTCGGATTTCAAATAGTTTTTATAAAAAGAATAGAAATCTATTCCAAATAAACACCTACCTTGAAATTCCTCCTGAACTCCAATGCCGTTGTTTGGCTTTTTTGGGGTTGGTTGGGGTTTTTTTGGGAGAGGGTCTCTGGTTTTTTGTCTCGTTTGCTGCCATTTGTCCCTCCCTGTTCCCTCCCTCCCCAGCCCTGCCACACTCACCGAAGCTGAACCCGGCCCCAGGTTTGCTCAGGTGCACATTTGGGGCAGGTTTGCTGGAGCTCGACCTCCAGCCATGCCAGACCACGGTCCGAAGCAGCTGCTGCAGGAAAAGGAGTGTGAGAATGAGGGAATGTCCCGGGCTGAAGCGAGGGGCACATCCCAAAGGTGCTGGTGAGGGACACAGGCTGTGACAGGTGTCACACAGGCAAAAAAGGTATTTTCAGAGAATACTGAAAATACCTGTAAAACCAAAAGGTGAAGAACTGTGGGAAGAACTGGGATAGAGCCTGGAAGGCAGAGCTGTGGAGTCAGTGATGCACAGCTCAGGGAATGGGGGGGGCAGCTTCCAGAAGGTGAAGTGTTATCCGTGGGGTTTTCACAAGCCACAGATGTTGTAAAATGATATTTTCCCTTCTCATCCAGGTTTTCCCTTCTTGCCTGAGCTTTCTTGCCAAACTGCTGCCACAGGAAAATAAAACAAATAATACCAGGAAACCTCCAGACAAACCTCAACCCTCCCAAACATTTTACACGTTGTTTAAGCTAGAACTGACAGAAAGATGAGGTAGAAAAAAACCAGGGAATTGCAATTGTGGGAGCTTTGTTTGGTTGGTTTTTGTTTTCCTTTGGGATTTGCTGGGTTTTTTTCCTTAAGGATGATCCAGTCCTATGCAGCTTGTCCACCAAAAAGTTTAGACGAAACTAGGAAAAGCCCTGAATTCCTAACAAGGCTGAAGGTGACACCCTGTGGAAAGGAGCTGTCAAGTTTGTGTTAGAGACGTTCGGTCTCGTGGTTCTCCTGTCCCAGGGCTGTGCAAGATCAAGGACATCGCTGAGGTGACTCTGGAAACACCAACACCCTCAGACAGGTGGAGGTGAGGGTTGGGCAGAGGGTCACAGCAGGAGGCACACAGAGGAGGGACAAAGGACCAAAGGTCACACACAGAGGATGAGATGCTGGAGCAGTTTATGTGCCCCATCCCTGCAAGTGTTCCCAGGCAGGTCAGACAGGGCTTGGAGCAATGTGGTCTAGCAGAAGGTGTCCCTGCCTGTGGCAGGAACTGGTGGAACTGAGTGGTCTCTAAGGTCCCTTCCCACCCAAACCAGTCTGTGATTCCGTGTATGGATTTGGGCGAGCACCTGCCCGCTCGGTCACCTCTCTGTGCCCTGAGCCTAACCCCAGCTCCTCGTGCCTTCCGCCCTCTCTGGCCCCGCTGCCGGGGCCTGAACCCCAAATCCCGGTGCCTGGAGCATCCCCTGTGAGAACCGCAGCCCCCGCCGCTCCCGGACGGACCCCCCCCCCTCTCCCCCCCCCCGGTCACCGTGACGCTTGGGGCAGGTGGCCATGGGGACACTGGAGCGGCACCGGAGGGACAGCGCAGGGACACGGCCGGGCCGGCGCCCTTCACCTTTCCCCCAGTTCAGGAATCACGGGGAGAATTGGAAGCGCCGGCGCAGTTCCTGGGGAGGGGGCCCGGTGGATCCCAACGTAAGGAATGTTCCCAGTTACCAACGGCACGGGCAGCCCTCGGGGAGCAGAGGGCACCGACCCCTGGGAGGGGCAGCGGGCACTGATCCCGGGGGCAGCGGGGGCAGCAGCTCTGAGGCCGCCCCTGGGACGAGACCCCCGGGGTCGGGGCTGGCAGCGGCGCCCCTGCCCCAGCACGAGCCTGGCCCTCTCCGTCCCCTCCGAGCCCCCCGAGCCCCCTCACCCGGCTGACGCTGAGCGCGGACATCGCGGCGGCGGCTACGGCAGTGTCCGGCTTGGGGGGGGGCGGAGCAGAGTGGGACGGTCCCGGCCCCCTCCCGCCCACGGAATAGGACGGTGCCCCCCCACATCCCCGAACAGCCCCGTGCTTCCCCCGAACAGCCCCGTGTCCCACCGAACCAGCCCCGTGCCCCCCCCCCCGAACATCCTTTCCCCCCCGAATATCCCCTTGCCCTCTCGAACATCCTCGCCCCCCGAACGTCCCTGTTCCCCCCCCGAACAACCCCGTGCTCCCCCCGAACAGAGCGGCCCGGGTTCCCCTCCGCGCCCCTCCCCCGCCGCTGCCCCGTTTCATCGGGATGACACTTTAGGGAAAGAGCTGCTTTGATTTCCCTGGGAAAAGCCTTTTTCGGCGGGAAATTTACCCCACGCCCTCGGAGCCGCGCTGGGCTCGGGGCTCCCCGGGAGCTGGGTTGGGTGGATGCGGCCGGGAGAGCCCCGGGCCCCTGCCCAGGGCGGAGGTGGGCTTGGGTAGACGCGGATCGGGTGAAGGCACCTCGTTAAAAGCAGCCGATCGTGGTCTCGCACGGGCTTTGTTCAGACCGCGGCTGGTTTTTCACTCCGGTACGGGTGGAATAGGGACGGGAGTTGGGGAAGGGGCTGGAACGTGAGTCCTGTGAGAAGCGGCTGAGGGAGCTGGGGGGGCTCAGCCTGGAGAAAAGGAGACTCAGGGGGGACCTTCTGGCTCTGCAACTCCCTCTGACAGGAGGGAGGAGCCGGGGGGGGTGGTCGGGCTCTGCTCCCAGGGAACAAGGGACAGGACAAGGGGAAACGACCTCAAGTTGTGCTAGGGGAGGTTCAAGTTGGACATCAAGAGGAGTTTCTTCATGGAAAGGGTGTCAGGCATTGGGAGGGGCTGTCCAGGGAGGTGGTGGAGTCCCCATCCCTGGAGGTGCCCAAGGAACGACTGGACGTGGCACTCAGTGCTCTTGCCTAGTTGACAAGGGGGGGATTGGTCACAGGTTGGACTCAATGACCTTGGAGATCTTTTCCAACCTTAGTAATTTGATGATTCTGTGACTTTTCTCCCTGCAGCTGAGTTAAAGTTAATTTGTAACTTTATGTTATTCCAATGTTTAATGAAGATTTTCACGTTCCAGTTTTAAATCCAGTTTCAAGGCCACGGGACATGTGATTTCAGGGCTGGGAAACACTCCCTCTCCAGCTTGTGTCCTGTGCACCACAGGTTCTGCTCCACAGGTCACATTCCTGACTGAAGCTGGGAGTTTAACTGCTGAGTAGCCCAATTTCTGTCCATGGATTATTCATCCCTTATTTGCATGGTTCCTGCACACCTAATTCCTCAGTGCTCCTCAGGTGATTTATTATCACCACAGCTCCAGGATGCAGAAACATTTCTCCATCCCTTTTAAGAGAAAGGTTCTAACAGGTGGGGTTTCCAATGAGCAGAGTGGATTTTACTGGAGTTCACTAACTGGGATCTTCCCCCCCCATACACACAATCCCAGAGGCAGGAAGGGGGGGTTGGTATCCCTATGGAAAGGTAATGGCACAGGTAACATCTGTCACAAACAGGTGCAGCTGCTTCAGGAGCCTGAGCAACTGCAGGGTGTTCCTGCTGCGGGGAGGGATTTTGGGACAGCATGGACAGAACTGAGACATTATTTCCAGGGACTTCCAAGATCAGAATCAATAACCCTTTGGTAAGGAACAAGCTCCTGAGATCTGTGACCCAGGAATGAGCTGATATGGGGAGGGTTCAAGAGGGTCAAGATGCAGAGGGGGGTAATGTGGCTGGAAACAGGAATGCCAGGGTGAAGCTTCCCAAGGTGGTGAGATAAGGAGAAGCCTGGCCTGCAGCCTTCCTGGAAGGTGGTGACTCAGGGGGATCACCAGGAAGGGCTGGGGCTGGACCGCAGCAGGGGGCACTGGTCCCAGAGTGGATCACACTCAGGGGATGGGTGCTGGTCCTCGGATAAGGGATCACACAGCATGGGTGCTGCTCCTGGGATAAGGGACCAGACTCATGGGATGGGTGCTGATCCCAGGATAAAGGATCACACTCACAGGGTGGGTCCTGGGATGGGATGGGGTCCTGTGCAGGGGTGACAGTGCCTTGCTGGTGGCAGTAATTTATGGCCAGATTTCCTGCTCATCCCTAACCCATCCCCTGGGGTCCGAGCCCCTTAAACTGGGCTCTGGGCCTCTGAAACTGGGGTTTAAGATCCTTAAACTGGGATCTTGGCTCTCCAGGCTGGGGTCTGTGCACCTCAAACTGGAGTCTGTGCACCTCAAACTGAGATCTGGGTCCCTCAAACTGGGCTCTGGACCCCTCAAACTGTTGTCCTGAACTCAGACTTGTTCCCCAAGCGCCAATTTCCACAAAAGGCTGGATCCCACTCCCTGATTAGCAGAATTTCCACTATTTTGAGTAGGGGACTCAAATGGGTTGGCGGTCGTGACACCCTTCCCTCCCCCCCCTCCCCCCCCCCCCTCTATTTTTGATCGGTATAAAGCGGATGTTTTCACACTCACTGGTGGGGTTTGGGGAGCAATGCCCCCAAAAAATGTTGGGGAGACGTGGGGGGGAGGTGTGGGAGGGGTTTATTTGGGGGTACAGAGAGAAAAGGGGGGTGAGGAGACTCCAGGATTGAGATCCAGGGTCACCCCTGGAGGGGGGAAGAGTTTGGGGGGACCCTGGGGACGCCAGGATGGGCATTGGGGTCCTCTCTGGGTAAGGGAGACCCCAAGGTGAAGATGTGGGGTCCAAGCATGTGTTTAGGGAGGCCCCAGGATGGATTTTGGGATCCCCTGGATATTGGGGCGGGGGGGGGTCCTCAGCCGTTGGCGCCCCCTGGTGGCTGGGAAGACCCACTGCCGGATTTCGGGGTCCCCCTCCCAGGGGGGGATTTAGGGGGTCCCAGGGTGGCTTTCCGGGGCCCAGGGATGGATTTTAGGGTTCCAGCACCCGCAACGCGAAGTCCAGGGCGGGGGCGCTGTGAGTCAGACACCCCATGGACACCACGTCGATGTGGGGCCCCAAAAACTGGGGGAGGGTCCCCAAAACGACCCCCCCGCTGGCCTCCACCGTCACCCTGGGGTGCGCAGCCTTGACCTGCGCTGCCGCCAAGTGCAGCTCCTGGGGGACACGGGGGGCACCACGTCAGCGAGGAGCCCCTCACCCCCAAAACTGGAGGTGTGCAAGGCAGAAATCTACAAGTTACCCACCCGCTGACCCCCAAAATCGGGGTCCCCTCCACTCAGAAACCTCTCAAACTAGGGTCCCCCCAACCAAACCCACGAGTTACCCACCCGCTGATCCCCAAAACTGGCGTTCTCCAACCCACTGACCCTAAAAATGGGGTTCACCCCCCCCGTATCTATGGGGCTTCCCCACATTTTATACAGGGGGTTCCCCTATTTTCGGGGTCCAGTCCACACCTGGGGCTGCCTCCCCGGATTTTGGGGGCTCACCTGGGGGGAGAGGTTGTCCAGGAGGACGATGTCGGCCCCCGCCCCCGCGGCCTCCAGCGCCTCGGCTGCGTTGGAGCACTCGACCCCCACCCGGCGGGTGAATCCCCCGGCCCGGCGCACCCCCCAAAACCATCTGGGGGGGTGAGAGGAGGATGAGGGGGAGGAATCCCAGAGGGACCCCACCAAGCCCCGATATGGGCTGGGGGTGAGGTAAAAGAGAGGGTGCCCCCACCCAGAGCCCCTCAAATGGGGTCATCCCCCCCAACTCGTTGACCCACAACTGGGGTCTCTCCCCACCCCCCCGCACTGATCCCCCCAAATTGGGGTCCTCGCTTCTCAAATCCCCCAATTCGAGGATGTCTCCCAATTCCCCCCAAAATTAGGGTTCCCCCACCTATTGTCCTCTGAATTTGGGATCTCCCAACCCAGGACCTCCCAATTCAGGTGTGACCTCCCCCCCCATTTCCCTCCCAAACTGGGAGGGGTGAGGTTCCCCCACCCATCCCTCCCCAATTCAGGGGTCCCCCCACATCGCCCCTCACACAGAACCCTCTCCGGGGGTCCCTCCCACTCATCTCCCCCCCAGTTCAGTGCCCCTCTCAAATATTGGGGTCTCCTCCCCCCCAATATCAGTGTTCGCCCACCATCCCCGAAGTTTGGGGTCACCCAAGCTATAACCCCCCAAAATCGGGCCCCCACCTCCAACCCCTCCAGTTCAGGAGTCCCCCCTACCCAACACCACCAAAACTGGGGTCATCTCTCCTCCCACCCAGAACCCATCAATTCAGGGCCCCCCCCCATTTCCTTCCCAAATTGGGCTCCTCCCCCCAAATATTGGGGTTCCCCCACCCATTTCCCCCTAATCCAGGGGTCCTTCTGTCTGCCCTCCACCCATTGTCTCCCAATCAGTGTGTCCCTACCCAAATTCGGGGGTCCCTCCACCCAGAATGCCCGATTTAGGGGTCACCCCCCCAAATCGATGTTTCCCCTCCTTCTCCCCCCTGAAACTGGGGTCCCCCACCTACCTTTTACCCCATATCAAGCCCCAAATACGGGTGCCCTCCCCACAAAATTTCGGGGTGCCCACCTGCTCCAGCCCCCCAAACCGGGGTCCCCCCTCCTCCCCTCCCGAAAATATCGACACTCCACCAAATTTCGTGGTCTCTCTACCCAGAAACCCCCAATTTATGCATCTCTTCCCCCAAATCGGAGTTGCCCCCTCGTCTTTTCCCAGACTTTGGCCCCCCTCCCCGAACCCCCCCCAATTCAAGGGTCCTCCGACCCATTACTCCCCCAAAAATTCGGGGTGCCCACCTTCTCGAGCCCCCCCGCCGCCGCCGCCAGCGCTCGGTGATTGTCCTTGAGCAGGAGGAGCCCCCCCCCCCAATCCTCCCCGGTGGGGGTCGGCGCCCCCCACCCCAGCGCGTATTTCTCCGCCAGTCGGAAGCCGGGGGTGGTTTTTCGGGTGCCCGCCACGACCCCCCCCCCACCCCTGTCCCCCGAGCCACCCCCACGGCCCTCGCGGCCATCGAGGCGACCCCGCTGCAGCGCCCCAAAATATTAAGGGCGACCCTCTCCCCCGTCAGGACTCCCCGGCCGGACCCTCCACCTCGGCCACCAGCGCCCGCCCGGGGGGCAGCGACCCCCCCTCGGGGACCCTCCAGGTGACGCGGCACCCCGACACCCCGAACACGGCCTCGGCGAAGGGGGCCCCCGCCAGGACGCCCCCCGGGCCGCCCCCCGCCCTTGCTGAGGAGGTGGGCGCGGGTCGGGGCGTCCCCCGCGACCCCCACGGTGGCGTCGGGCCAGGGCAGGTCCTCGTCCAGCCACGCGCGGGCGAGGGACACGAGGCGGTGGGGGGGCGGCAGGGGGGCCCAGAGAGGGGGCGGGGGGCTCGCAGGTCATGGTGGGGGGTCCTGGGGAGAGGGAGAAGGGCGTTATTGGGGTGCTCGCGGGGGATTTGGAGGGAGTTATTTGGGTCCAGGGAGGAATCTTGGGATCTTCAGGGCGGGGAGAGGTGGCTCGGGAATCGCGGGGGGGGGGGTGGTTTGGAGGGTTACTGGAGTCGTTGAAGGGGGATTTGGGGGGATATTGGGGGTTTGGGAGGGGGATTTGGGGGGGCTTATTGGGTGCTAGGGAGTTCCTGGAGGAGATTTTGGGGTCCTTGGACAGATTTTGGGGGGATCTGGAGGGGGGATTTTGGGAGGTAATTGGGGTCCTGAGGGGTTCTTGGGGGGATCTTAGGGAGTTATTGGGTCCTTGGAGTGATTTTGGCATCCTGGGGGAGTCGAGAAGGTTCTGGGGAGGATCTGAGGGGGCATCTGGGAGAGAGGTTGGGGGTTCTGGAAGGGGTCTTGCAGGGGATTTTGGGGTCCTGCAGGGACTTCGGGGGGTTATTTGGGTCCGGCAGGGGGAAGTTGTGGTCTTCGGGGGGGTGGGGAGGAGGAGTCTGGGGGCTTTTGGAGGTGGTTTGAGGGCTTATTGGGGTTCTGACAGGGATTTTTGGGGGGCCCTGGGGGGTTTATTGTGGTCCTGGGGAGAGATATTGGGGTTTAGGGGGAGTCCTGAGGGGTCCGCGGGGGGATTTCGGTTGGTTATTTGGGTCTTCAGGGGTCCGAGAGGGATTTGGTGGGGGGTTGTGGTCCTTAGAGTGGTAGAGGGAAGGATGTGGGGGCTTTGGGGGTTACTGGTGGGATTTTGGGGAGTTTTTTTGTGTCCGAGGGGGGAATTTTGGGATCCTGAGGGAAGTTGGGAGGGGGGATATTGGGGTCCTGGAGGGGATTTTGGGGGGTTATTAGGGTCCTGGGGGGCATTTGGGGCCCTGGGGGTAGGGCAAATGTGGGTCTTGCCCCACAGGAAACCCCCAAATGTGGGTCCCACTCCACCCGGACCCCCTTTAAATGTGAGTTTCCCCCCAAAAATGACCTTCCCACCCCCAAATCCACCCCCTCCACATATGGGTCCAAACCCCCCCAGAAACACCCCCAAATCTCGCACCCCCCAACCCCCCCAGATGTGGGTCTCCCACCTGCCCCTCCTCCCCAGCTCAGGGGGGTCCAAAGTCTGGCCCTGATTGGCCACATCCCCCCCCCCCCCTCCCCCCGCGCCCAAGTGGGGGATGGGCACCTCACTGACCTGTCACGACTTAGGGGGCAACTGAGCGGAACTGGAGGGGGGTCAGGGGAGTTCTTACCTGTGGGGGCGTGCCCAGCCCCGCCCAAAGACCCTCCCCCTTTGCTGTGATTGGCTGTCCCGGGGTCCCCACCCCCCACCCAAAGGTTTGGGGTGGGGGAGGGAAAATTCTCTTTATTGGCAATAAATAAGCGATGCTGGGGGTGGGGGGAATGACTGGGGGGAATTTGGGGGGCACCCCATGATCAGGAGAGGTGCTTGGAGGACTTGGGGGCTCAGGGTTCTTGAAGGGCACTGGGGTGGTGCCCCAGGGACGGGGGTGGTGCCCCAGGGACAGGGGTGCTTGAGGGGCCTCATCTCCAGCCTGAGGAACCAGGAGCTCAAGGACTCCCTGAGGCAGCTGATTCACTTGGTCACGTTCCAGCAGGGCTGAGGCACCCATCTCTCTTCCCAAGTGATTCCCAGCTACTGTCCAGCAGCTTCTGTGCTTTGGGTGTTTGTCCTGTGAGTATTGGGTTTCTACAGCCACACCAAGCCATCCCTCTGACCCCAAGGCCTTCTGTCAATGTGTCCTTCTTTCTGGCAGAGCTGCCCTCCCGTGGAGCCTCTAATGAACGGGGGATGTGCATGGAGTGCAGTGCCCAAAGACTGGGATTGCCAGGAATAATCCACATGCTGTCAATGTGTGTGGCCTGGGGTGCCTCTGGCAAGGGAACAGCCCGAGGCACTGCAGGGTGCTACAGACTATTAATGAAGCGCTTGTTGGATGATCTTGCTCCCCAGGGTGCATGTTCCTGTGATGCCAAGTGGGGCCAGGAGGGAAGGGCAAACAGAAACGGGCTGTTTGCAGGGGGAGATACAGGGATGGTCAATGGCAGCAAGTTGTGAGCAGAGAAAAAGGAAAAAGACAATATGAAGCAAAGGAAATGCTCAGGGCTGTTTGGGGGGAGCTGCCAGGCAGCCCTGGATCTGAGCAGCAATGTCTGCAGTGGGACAAGAAACTCACAGGTCACCTGAGCAAACTTTCTCGTTGACTTCAAAGGTCACTGGGAACCTGAGTGGTTTTCCTCCCGTCCAGAAGAGAAGGTCTGTGGTCAATGGACATAGACAATTGTTCATGTGCATCACAGTAGTGTCCCAGTGCTGGGCACAGAGGAATGACAACAGTGACTGGCTGCCAGGACAGCTCCAGACCACTGGTGACTTCTGGGCCTGGTCATCCAGCCAAACTTCCATCCCCTCATCATCCACTGCTTCAGTCTGGCTGTGAGATGATGGGAGACCATGGCCAAGGCCTTCCCAAAGTCCAAGTGTACCCCGTTTCCTCCTTTGCCCTCCCAAACACTTTGTGCTGTGTTTTTCTTTGCCTTCAAGTGCCCGGGGATGACTGTGGGAGGGCTTGTCCTGTCACCTTCCCGAGGACTGAGGTGGAGCTGACCAGTCCCTCCCCACATGGCACACTTCCAGGGCAATGCCTGGCAAAGAGTGCAGGTCCTCTGGGCCTGATTAGAAGACAATCAGAAGAGATTTCTTCCCACAGGATCACAACTCCAGCTCAGCTTTTCTGAGTGTTTTTCTCAGAGTCATGAATTCTCTGTTCCACGGGCTGTAGATGAGCGTGTTCAGTGGGGTCTTGAGGAAAGGGAAGACAAGTATTTTTCTGAAGGCCAATGTCACTTGTGCCCGCAGAACTCTTCTGAGTGCACAGGTGAGAAGCTCCCCACGTGTGCCTCCCCAAAGGCTGTGCATCGGCAGGCACCAGCCAGAGAGCCAAGGAAGGGGATCCAGCAGAGAGGCCTTTGCAGTGGTTGCTTCCAAGGCAGATGAGAGAACTCCCATTGGGACTGGGGAGGGGGGTGAGGAAGAGCAGCAGTGTGTGTGTGTATCAGGGCTCTGTGAGGTGTCCACACCTGAGCTGGGCTCATGCCCTGCCCACATGCCGGGGGGGTTAAAGGCACAAGTCCTTCCCTTGCACACACAGACAGTTCATTGCAGCAGGGGCAGGGTCTCCCTGGCTCCTGCTGCTCCCAAGGGCTGGAGTCACCTCAGCCCTGCGGGGTGTCACCTGCTCTGCCCTGTCTGAGATGCCCCATGGCCTGAGGGATTGACACAGGGAGCTCTGTGCACAGAAGCACATCCCAATGCTGCACTAAGGGATTTCCCAGGAAATGTTACTATCAGCTTCTAGGATCTTTCAGCAGGACTCTCTCAGTTGCTGCAGTGCAGGGGAAGTGGCCATATGGCAGAGCAGGGCAGGAGCTGCAGGCAGCAAGGGCAGAGAGGAGAAATGAGCAGGAGGTTCAAGGGATTCTGGGGTGGGAGGACAGGGCAGAGCTGCTCAGGGGAGGAACCTTGCCAGCCCTTTGCCACAGTCAGGCTCTGGCTGCAGAGCAGTGCAGGTGAGTTCCTGCAAGTGCCTCTCCCAGCTGCCAAATGGCAGCAGTGCCAGGAGCTGCCAGGATGGCTCTGCTGGATTTGCTGGGGTGCAGCAGGAGAAGCTGCTGCAGAGCAGGACTTGCTGCTGCCCCCTCAGAGGCCCAGGGCAATAAGGTTCCCTGTGGCAGGGCTGGCTGTGGGGTGGGAAGGTGGGGGTGCAGCCAGGGGTGCCCAGGGCTGTGGTGCAGAGCAGGGTCCTGCCCCCAGGGCTCTGTGTGCTGGGGCAGGGACTCTGCTGCCTGCCAGGGTCAGCTCTCAGCCCGGCCAAGGAGCTGCCACGGGGCTGGGGGAGAAGGGGTGGGTGGAAGGAGTGACCCCTCAGGGCAGGGCAGGGCTGGGCAGGGCCCTTCAGCTGCAGGCTCAGGGCTCCTCACAGCTTCAGCTCCACCTCCTGCCATTTCCAGGGGCCCTTCTCAGGAAGCACATCCCCCCAGAACACCCCCCCTTCCCAGCCACCGCAGGGGTCTGGGATCTGCTCTGCAGCCCCTGCCCAGGCAGAGCTGCCCCTGGGCACTGGGCTGGGGATGGCTCTGGCAGCACTGGCAGGGAGCTGAGCTGGGCACAGGGAGGGGCTGCTGGCAGGAACAGCTCCTCACCCAGAGACAGGCAGGCAGGAAGAGGGAGCTGCTGCCAGAAGTGCTGGGCAGGGGGATGTGGGCCCTCCCTGCTGTCCCTGTGGCACAGACCCCTTCCCTGAGCAGCTCCTGCCTGGGCTCCTTTCCCAGCCTAAGCAGAGCCTGTGCCCTCAGGCCATGGCCCCTGGGCTGTGCATTGCCCTGCAGCAGCCAGAGCCCAGGCAAGGACAAGGCCCCCATTGCCATCTCTCTCTGTGTGTCCCTCCTCCCTTGGCAGCCGCATTGTGGCATTTCCCTGCCATCCCCTGTTGTCTGGGCTGTTCTTCTTCTCACCATTGGCTTTTCTCAGGCAGTGCAGGGGCTTTGGGGTGGTAGGTTCCTGTCCAGACACAAACCCTTTGGGTGCTGCTGTGGGGATGTGTCTGTGGGAGCAAAATGCCCAAGTGCCCTCCAGGCAACTTCAGGACATTCAGCTGCTTCCCCGGGTGTCCTGCAGGGTGTCCTCCAGAAGGGCACAGCTCTGCCATAGTATCTCTGTGCTGCCTGGGATCCCCATGGAGAGGACACCTCGATGGTAGAGCCATAGAAATGCTCTGGACAGCTGCAATGATCCCTCTGTGTAGCAGTCTGGGAGAAGAAAGAGGAGATCCTAATCAGGCACCCTGAGAAAAGACAAGCAGTCTGTCAATCTGCCCTTTGAGCCCAGATTCCTCTGCTCCCAGAAAGGCCCTGTCTCTTTTTAAAGGAGCTCCTTAGCGTGATCCTCCCTCAGCTCCAAGCTGCCAGCGAGGGGCGGCTGAGAACAGGAGTGATGGCCAGCGTAGTTCTTCTCTCTGCACTGAGAGACCATCCCTTTGCCTCCCAGGACCCACGAGATTTCACTTGGAGAACATTAGAAATGTCAGGGATTTCAGCCATCCAAATTCAATCCTAAATGTGCCAAGTGAAACTGTAAAAAACTACAGCAAATCCCCTCAGCTCTGCTCTGCAGTTGGGCAAACTGTGAACAGCAGGGCTGGAGATGCTTTGATGTGTCACAGGCTTTGATGTGTCACATTTAATCTCGGATCACCCCGTGTTCCGAGTTGCCTCTCACAGCAAGAAGGATTCCTCAGGACCCCGTCACAGAATCCCTGCTCTCAAAGCCCCCATCAGCCAGCAAAACCCAGAGCTCAGGGGAGGAGGATGCAGAGAGGTCTTCCTAAAAAGAGAGACACATTTTGCCAATAGAGTCTGACCTGACTCAGTCCTGCCTTTTCCTCCTCAAGAGAAAACCACACCCTGAGACAGCCCCAGAGCTGGAGGCAGCACTGCAGGAGGGGTCTCAGCTGAGCGGAGCAGAGGGGGCAGAACCCCCCTCCCCTGCTGCCCACGCTGTGGGATGAGCCCAGGACACGGGGGGGTTGTGGGCTGTGAGCTCCCATAGCTGGCTCCCATCCTGCTTTTCATCCCCCACTATCCCATGGCCTTGGATGCAGGGCTGCTCTCCATCCCTTCAGCCCCGAGCCTGGCCCTTGAGATCTGGGGGCATTTGACACCCGCTGGCTCCTTTGATCCCCTTTCCCATCCCTCCCAGAGCACAGGGAAGGACTGAGGGGCCTTGGCTGATTGTCCCTGACCCTAACCCTAACCCTGCCCCGACACCAAGCTGTGCTCCTTGGGGACGGTGCTTGGACAGCCCCAGTCTGACCCTGTTTCCCGCTGTGCCCCCAAACTGTGCCAGCAGTGCCAGGGCCTGTCCCTGCCTGTGATCCCAGCACGGACACGCAGCAGGACTGTGACCAAGCTGCCGGAGCACTCAGGCCTTGCACCCACAGCAGGGCTGGCAAGGGGAGTGTGGAGCTGCAAAGAGCAGCTGTGGAAAGAGCAGGAGCCCTTGGCCCTGGCCCTGCTGCTGGGCTGGGAATCTCTTCCCTCCTCCTCTGCACAAAGGCACTGCCCCTGCAGCTCCACAGAAGGGCTGAGGAAGCATCTTGGACACACAAGTCAGTGCAGGGCACTTGATTTTCTTGAAATTCACAGTGATCGTGGCACCTCAGTGTGTCTGTGCACAGCAATGGTAGGTACTGGTGTAGCAATAGAATGACTAATGACAGTCCTTTATGGAAAACAGTAACACAAGTTAAAAAAAAAGGAATGCAAATATAAAATACACCAATACAAGAACAAAATAGACACGTGGCACAAAGCAGTCTGACATCCTGGATGCTATGAAGAAGAAAAAAGGCACTTCATTGCTTCTGAAAAGCATCCAGTCATTTTCCTCCAGGCACCCTTGAGGTCCTAGTTCCTCCTGGGGGGGTTCAGTGCTGGAGGCACCAGCAAGTCCAGAACTGACCTCAGCAGTTCCAGCAGCGGGGAGGAGATGGAGGGGGGCTTCAGGTGGGCAAACCTGACAGTGCTGACAAACAGGGAGACCACAGCCAGGGGAGGCAGGCCCGTGGAAAAGGCTCTAAAAAACCCTCCCCGAAGTTCACTCCCTCTGCTCTCTGCACTTTGGGGTTCTGGGGGTCCCCCCGTTCAGGCTGTTGCAGGTCCCTCGTGTTTTGGGGGCCCCCTCTCCGGGGTTCTGCCTTTTCCGGGCTGCTGCAGATGCCGGGAATCCCAGGGGTCCCCCCTCTCGGAGCCCCCTCTTTCAGGGGCCGGGGGTCCCCGGCCCCCCCACCCCTCTGGGCTCCCCCTCTCCGCGCTTCCCCTCCCGCCCCCCAGGCTGCCGGGGGTCCCCCAACTCCGCTGTCGCCCCTCTCTGCTCTCCCCACTCCGGGGGCCCTAAAAAAGGGGCTCGTCGCGTCCCCCCCCGCCGGCACCGGGCTGACAATGGGGGCGGCGGGGCCTGACCCCGCAACACCGACCCCCACCGCGGGGGGGTCCCCGCATCCCCCCGCCCACCTCCCGTCTCTGCCGGGAACCCACCCCGGGATCCCCCCAACAAAACCAAACCACCTCCCGGGGACCCCCCGAGGTCCCCCCGAGGGCCATTTGCGGCTCAGCCCCAAACATCTCCCCCAAAACCCCCCGCACACCCCCAACCCATCGCACCGACCTCCCCCTCCCCGCCCACTCAGGGGGGCGATGCTCCTCCTCTTCCTCCTCCTTTGCCTCTGCCCGCTCCTCCTCCCCCCGCTCCATCCCCCGAGCCGGGAGCTCGAGGTGAGTTGGGGGCCCCGATGGCAAAGGGGCAGAGGGGAAGGAGAAGAGGGGCTGGGAGCCCCAAAGTGAGCGAGAGAGGGGGTGGGTCACTGCCAAAGCAGCGGGGGGCGACGGGCAAAGGGTGGGAGAGGGGAAGAAGGGGAGGTGGGAGAGCGGCAAAGGGGTTCCCGTGGGGGTCCCTTCGTGTCCCCACAGCTCGATCCCTGGAGAGGAGGGACCCCCGGGCCCCAGCGGCTGATGGGGGCCGGGATGTTTGTTGGGAATTCCCGGCAGGCCGAACAAAGGCCCCGGCCACGCGTCGGGAACTCTTTGATTGTCCCCAACAGTGGCGGGAGTTCCCCAATTCCCGCCCCCCAAAGTGGGGAGATGGGAGAGGGGGAAGGCTGGGAGTGTTTTTGGGGTGAGTGTTGGGGCTGTCGGGGGGCAGAGTGCTGGGGAAGGGGGTTTTGGGGGATGCCAGGGCCGAGGAAAGGGGAGTGCGGGGCTCTGGAGAGGTGGGATGGGGGGTCCAGGGAGATCCCCTGGCCAGGGGTCGGCGGTGTGGGGGAAAGGGAGGTCCTGGGGGTCGGGAGAATGGGCAGAAACCGGGGTTCAGGGGGTCCCCCCGTGTTCCAAAGAAAAGGGTCCTGTGGGTTGTGGAAAAGGCAGGCCTGGGGGTGCAGGGGGTAGCAGCGTGAAGGGAAAGCAGGGCCTGGGGGCTGGGAGAGGCGGGCTGGGCGGGAAAGGGGGTTGCAGGGGGGTCTTAGTGCAGAATAAGGGGGTGCCAGGGGGTTCCTGTGGCCAGGAATGGGGGTTTGGGGTGTCCCAGAGGGAAGGCAAAAGGGGGGATGTAGGGATTGGGAGAGGAGGCCCAGGGGGTCTCTCGGGTCCTTGTGTCCAGGAAAGGAGGGTGCAGGGGCCTCCAGTGTGAGGGAAAGGGGGTTCAGTGGGTGGGGAGAGCCGGGATGTGCAGGAAGGGCAGTTCAGGGGGTGCCGGGTGTTGAGGAAAGGAGGGGTTGGGGAGTGGGAAAGGCAGGAGTGGGGGTGGAGGGGGTGGCAGGGTGAGGGAAAAGGGAGGGTGTGGGGACTTGGAGAGGTGGGATGGCTGGGAAAGGGGGTGCAGGGGGGTCCTGGAGCTGAGGAAGGGGGTGAAAGTCCCAGTGGTGGAGAGGAGGTGCAGGGGGATCCTGATGGGCAGGAATGGAGGTCCAGGGAGTGCCAGGGTAAAGGAAAAGGGAGTCTGGGAGAGGTGGGATGGCCGGGAAAGGGGGTGCAGGGGGTGGTGTTCTGGATAAGGGGGTGCAGGGGGGATCTGTTGTCCAGGAATGAGGTGTTCAGGGGGTCCCTGGGACACTCCAGGACCACTCTACAGGATATGCCAGGAGTGGGGAACTGAGGAGACAGGGAGATTTGGGGGTCAGAGTGGTCCCAGGGTCAAGGAAAGGGAGAAACGGGGAGAGCTGTGAGAACTGGGAAGGGGCTCCAGGGGGTCCCAGGGTCAAGGAAAAGAGGGTCTGAGGATGAGATGAGGTGGGATAGCCAGGAATGGGGGGCCAGGGCTCTCCAGGGTGAAGGAAACAGGGGGATCGAGGGACTGGGATGAAACAAAGCAAGGCCTGAAGAGTTAACTTAGAATGCATGCTCTGAGCCAAGAAACAAAGAACTAAGTTTCAAGGACTAGTGGAAGATAACACATACATAAATCTGACACACTGACACAAAAGAACAGAAAGTAAGAGCTTCAGAGATGCTAGCACACACATAAATAGACGTATGGAAGGAACACAGGGAGATAAGGGGAAAGAGAAGGGCCAGAGTCCAGAATCTCCTGCCAAATATCAGAAACTCCTGCCAAATACATGTTGGAGTCAGCCAAATTAAGGAAAGTTCAAAAGTTTACCCAAGAAAGAGGAGTAAAGCGACGACCCCTGAAGCTGAAGTAACAGGATGTACCCCCGAAATTCTCCCCAAAATGATGACCGCGCTCCTGCCTCCACCTTAACTCCTCCTGCTATGAATATTATAACTAGATGTTGCAATAATATGAACATGCATAAAATGATGATGTAATCTCTCGCACAAATTGTATAAATAGTCTGGCTTTTCACTGAGTGCTTTGAAACTCTTTGTCCAGCGCGAGCAGGGAGTTCCCCAGTGTTGCATAAAATAATTACCTCGCTGCTTAAAGACTAAACCTTGTCTCTGAGCAGTTCCTTTGTGCCTTTTGGGGCACAAATTCGGCATCAGGGAGAGGTGGGATGGTGAGGAAAGTGGGAGCAGGAGGGTCCTGGAGTCAAAGAAAGAGGGGTGTGGGGTCTGGAAAACTGGGACTGGGCAGGCAGGGGGGCCCCAGGCCCAGAGGAGCAGGAAGAGGAGGAGGAAGAGGCGGTGGGGGCTGCTGAGACCCCCGGAGTGGGGAGAGCGGAGAGGGGCGATCCCGGCACCGCAGGACCCCTGTCAGCCTGGAGAGAGGGGGGGAACCTGCAGAGAGGGGAGGGTTGGGAGTGCAGGAACCCTGAAATGGGGGCCTGGAGAGGGGGTACCCTTGGGAGCCCTGGGACACTGAAGTGGGGAGCCTGGAGAAAGGGGAGTGCTGAGACCCCCGTCAGCCCAGCCAGGGGGACCCCAGAGAGAGGGGAGCCCAGAGAAGGGGGACCCCTGGGATTTCTGGGACCCACAGCAGCCTGGAGAGGGGGAGACTCCATAGAGGTGGGACCCCTGAGAGCCCCAGCACCCCAAAGCAAGGAGTCAGGGGAGAAGGTACCCCTGGGGCCTCCAAAACCCCCCTCATCCCTAAGCAGGGGGACCTTGGAGAGGAGGGAACTGCAGGACCTCCAGCAACCCAGAGAAGGGGGTCCCCCAGAATACCAAAGTGGGAAGACCCCCAGTATTCCTGGGACCCCCCGCAGCCCAGAGAGGGCGGGACCTTGGAGAGGGGGGACTCCCAATACACGTGGGACCCCCAGCAGCCCAAACGGGGGGCCCCCAGAACCCCAAAGTGGAGAGACCTGAGAGGGGGAACTCCTGGAAGGGTTATTTTGGTCTGAACCTTGGAGTTTCGGGGGGGGGGGGTTGGCTGAGACTTGGTGTTTAGGAGTTTTTTATGGACACGAGGTGCTTGGTGACTTCTAGAGATGGACTTGGGCGGGAGGAGCCCCCAACCCAACGTGCTCAGCCCTTGTTTTTCCCCCCACAGCAGGACTTCTTCCCAAAGCTTGGCCAGATGAAGGAAGCTGCGAGGAAGAGGAAGATGCCATGGGCCCTCCAAGCAGGTGAGGAGGAAGTCAGTGCCCCTTTGCCCTGTCTTGTCCTGTATCTCCCAGCCCAGCATCGCCCCCGGCTGCAGGACAACCCCGCTGCTGCCACTGTCCTGCCGGGGCCGGATTTGGGGGGATGTCCTTGACCTTCCCTCTGGGCCGGAGGCAAATCCCCTCCCTGAGCTTCTTCCTTCCACTCCTTGTTCCTTTTCCTTCCTTCATCCTTCTTGTTCCTCCCTCTCCTTCCTCCTTATGTTTTTTCCTTTCTCTCCTTCTTCCTTCTCCTTCCTTTCTCTCCTTTTTCTTTCAGTTCCGTCTTCTCCTTCCTTTCTGTCATTCCTTGTCTCCTTGCTCCTTCCTTCTCTCAGGACCAGCGTGGCCGGCAGGACCAGGGCAGTGGTTCTTCCCCTGTACTTGGCACTGGTGAGGCCACACCTCGAGTGCTGTGTCCAGTTCTGGGCCGCCTTCTTGCTTCCTTCCTTCTTCCTTCCTCTCCTTGTTGCTTTTTCTTCTTGTTCTTTCCCTTCATCTTCCTTCCTCTCCTTTTTCCTTCTCTACCCTCCTTCCTCTCCGTCTTCCTTCTCCTTCCCTCTGGGCCGGAGGCAAATCCCCTCCCTGTCCTTCCTTCCTGCCCCAGGCCCCGAGCTGAGGACGGAGGGCACGGAGGACAAATCCCCCCGGCAGACCCTGGTGGGAGAGGCCGTTTTGAAGGGCTCCACGGCACAGGAAGGCAGCAGGCAGGAAAAGGGCCGGAGATCCCCCCGCAGGAGGGGCTCCAAAGCCAGCCCAGGGTGCTCTGAGGAGGAAAAAACCAGCCTGTGCCAGGAAGGCGGCCAGAGCTTGAGCTGGAGCTCCGACCTGGTGGTGCAGCAGCAGCTTCACACCAGCGAGAAGCCCAACAAGTGCTTGGAATCTGGGAAGAGCTTGAGCCAGAACTCCGAGCTGGTGGTGCAGGAGCGCATCACTGCCCTGGGGAAGCCCTACAAGTGCCCCAGCTGTGGGAAGAGCTTCTGCAGCAGCTCCAACCTCCTTGCCCACCAGCGTGTCCACACGGGGGAACGGCCCTACGAGTGTGCGGAATGTGGGAAGACCTTCATCTATGGCTCCCACCTCTTCACCCACCGCCGGGTGCACACGGGGGAACGGCCCTACAAGTGCTTGGAATGCGGGAAGGGCTTCAGCGTCAGCTCCCGCCTGATCCGCCACCAGCAGATCCACACTGGGGAACGGGGGCCCCAGCCTTACAAATGTGGGGAATGCAAGAAAAGCTTCACATACAATTCTCAACTCGTCACCCACCAGCGCATGCACACGGGGGAGAAGCCCTACAAATGTGGGGAATGTGGGAAGAGCTTCAGTGTCAGCTCCCATCTGACCCAGCACCAGAAGGCCCACACGGAGAAATGGCCCTACCAATGTCTTGAGTGTGGGAAGAGGTCTCGGAGCAGCTCGGACCTCCTCAAGCACCAGCAGACACACACGGATGAGAGGCCCTTCCGCTGCACTGACTGCGGGAAGGGCTTCAAACGCAACTTCACCCTCGTGAAGCACTGGCACAGCCACAACAGGGAGGGGCCCTACAAGTGTGAGGAGTGTGGGAAGAGCTTCACCCACAGCTCTGCCTTGACCACACACCAACAGAGCCACCAGTAAGGGAAGCCCTGCGAGTGCCCGACTGTGGGAAGAGCTTCATCTGCTGCTCCAACTCCATCACCTGTCGGAGGACCCACGTTGGGAACAGGCTTGGTGACCCACATTCCCAGTGACCCACGTTGGGAAGACCCCTGGCTGGTGGACTGGCAGGATAGTCCCAGCCTGGCCAGACCCAAGGTCCAATCAAGCTCATAAGCAAGCTGTCACACAAGATCAACTGCTGGAGCCAGGCTGTTGTCTCGGTGTTAACTCTGCTCAAACCATCCTGGTTGGTCCAGCGTTGAACACACACCCTGCTGGTTGAAGTCTGAGTTGACAGATAAGCTGAGAGCTGGCTTGGAAAGGCGGGCCTGGCACTCAATCACTTTATCCTATAAAAAGTCCTGTCCCCCCTCATGCCGTAAGGTTCTTCCTGACAAAACCCTCCCTGGGGAGTGTGTGGAGATTCCTCCCTTGGCTGGGGATGCCCTCCAAGGTCACTCCTCGAGGTTTAGGGAAAGAGATCTCCCCACAGGCATTGGTCTGGACGAGTTACATCAGATCAGTTTGTCCAGCATGAGCTGCCTTGCTCCCAACGTTGAAGAAACAAATACCTTGCTGCTTAAAGATGCAAAGTCTCTGAGCAGTTCTGTTATTCCAAGGTTTTTCGGCATCAGTTCATATCCCCCCTTGGAGTCTGTTTTACCTGGGAAGGTGATCAGGAAGTGACCTCTGCCAGCTCTTGGCTCATGAATGAATCCTTGGCTGCTTTTTTCTCTCCTCTGTCCAGTTGCAGAGGGGAGTGAGAGAGTGGCTTTAGGGGGTCCCTGGTGTCCAGGCAGGGCCAACCCACTCCACCTGCTGTCTGTGCCCTGTGACTGGACCTGGTGACAGTGATGGAACGGAGCACGATGATCCTCCCTCCCTTCCCTGGGTGCTGCTGGACAGACCTGGTGTCTGAGCCCAGCGGGAACACCTGATCCCTGTCTGTGCACTTGTCCCTTGAGGGGACAGGCATCCCTCTCGTGCCCAGTCCTTCAGCCCCTCTGCCACCCACCACCACAGCAATAATTCCTCCCGTCAGACCCCAAAGCCAAACCCCAAAGCCGCCGAGTGCCGGCAGCGCCGGGAGCCAGACCCGGCAAAGGGCTCCTGCCCCTGCGCTCTCCCGGCGGGCGGGAGAAGCCGTGCCTGGAGCCGCTCGCTTTGCGCTGGGCTCTGCTGCCTCTGCCCCTTCCCACCACCCCACCTGCTTTTGGACAAACCTATTTCTTGATCCTGAAATGGGGGGCTGGGGTGTGATGGTGTTGCCAGGCCTTCCCGGCTCCTTAGGTTTCTCAGCTCTGCCTGGCTCCGGGGCACGGCTCGGCCTTTGGCTCTGCCTGGCTCTTTTTGGCCTTTGGGTCTCCCTGGCTCCTTCCAGCCCTCAAGAGTTCACAGTGACATCGCTTTTGGGTCCTTTGATATCGGCCCAATGCTGCTCCTCTGTGGCACAGCGGGGCCTCCTGGAGCCATGGGGACATTGGGACACTCTAGGGACACATGGAATCAAGGCTGCCCCTTGACCCTGCGGGACCTCCTGGTGCCCTGGGGCACCTCTGACACTTCCTGGCCTCTGGATGGCAAGGAGGAGCCTGTGACAATGCAGGGCCTCAGGGACCCAAAGGCACCCTGTGACACTGGGGCACCTCGTGGTTATCGGTCTCTTCTGACAGTTCTGTGCAACCACAGAGAGGCAAAACAGTGGAGCCTGAGCGTGTTGATCCAAACTATTCCCATCTCACCTGAAGATGTCCCTGCTAACAGAGGTCCTGTGTGTTCCCTCTGCTCTCTGGGCACTTGCATCCTTTGAGAGCTGCCCATCACTGGGGTAGCCAAGAGCACAGGGCGGGGGATCCCCTGGAGGGGGAGCAGAGACATCTTTCCTAGATCACCTTGCTCAGAGCCCCATCCAACCTGGCCTTGAATGTTTGCAGGGATGGAGCATCCACCACCTCCCTGCAAATGTGTTCCTGTGTTTCAGCATTCTCACTATAAAATATTTCTTCTTTATCTCTAGTCTGAACTTAACCTTTTTTAGATTAACTCCCTCACTGCCTGTCCTATTGTGACAGGCCCTACTGAACCCTTTGCCCACATGTCTCTAAAAAGCTGCCTTGAAGTACTGGAAGGCCCCAAGGAGGTCTCCCCACAGGCTTTTCTTCTGCAGGCTGAAGAGCCCCCACTCTCTCAGCCTGTCTCCATTAGAGGGGCTGCAGCCCTGGGATCCCCTTGGTGGCCTCCTCTGGAAGTGCCCCAAGAGGTGCGTGTCTTTGCTGTGCTGAGGAGCCCATGGAGCTGCAGGAGATGCCAGGGCTGGCAGGGGAATCCCCCCAAGCCATTGCCATTGCGGGCGGGTGCGTTGCAGACAGCCAGAGGAGCCCAGAGCTGGAGGCAGCACTGCAGGAGGGGTCTCAGCTGAGTGGAGCAGAGGGGCAGAACCCCCCTCCCCTGCTGCCCACGCTGTGGGATGAGCCCAGGACACGGGGGGTTGTGGGCTGTGAGCTCCCATTGCTGGCTCCCATCCTGCTTTTCATCCCCCACTATCCCCATGGCCTTGGATGCAGGGCTGCTCTCCATCCCTTCAGCCCCAAGCCTGGCCCTTGAGATCTGGGGGCATTTGACACCCGCTGGCTCCTTTGATCCCCTTTCCATCCCTCCCAGAGCCCAGGGAAGGACTGAGGGGCCTTGGCTGATTGTCCCTGACCCTCCCCTGCCCCGACACCAAGCTGTGCTCCTTGGGGACGGTGCTTGGACAGTCCCAGTCTGACCCTGTTTCCCGCTGTGCCCCCAAACCACCGGGTGCCCCCGTGGATGTGGGAACACACACCCACAGACAGACACAGAGCATTTGTTTTGCTACAGGGGTTTATTGATTCTTGCAGGAAAATTGCCAGGGCACCCAGGGGATCAGGGGGGTCCTCCAGGGATGATCATCTCCTCATGCCGCTGGAGGGGGCCAGGACACGGGTGTCACCACCACTTCCAGTCCTGAAAGACAGAGCCCCAAACGTCACCCCCGGTGTCCACAGGGACATGGCAGGGGCCTTGTCCCCACCCGTCTGTCTGCAGGGAGCTGGGGCAGGAGAAGGGAATTGGATGCTGAGATCCATGTGGCCCCCAGAGCCCCTGAGCCCAGGATGCTCTGACACCTCCCCGAGCCCCTCCCTGCCCTCCCGGTGAGCCTGGGGGTCTGCAGAGCCCCCAGTGCAAGGCAAGGCTTGGGGGCAGCTCTGTCCAGCTGCCCCGGGACACGGAGCAGGGACAGCCCCCTGCGTGTCCCTCTGCTGTCCCCAAGCTCTGCCCACTGCAGAGGGCTCAGGGACCCCCCAGGGCCCTGCCAGGCTCCTTTGGGGGGCTGAGGAGCCTCCCATATTTCTCACCTGGACATGCAGAGAGGCAGCCGAGCGTCACTGGCGCATCAGCTCCACCTGGTCAGCCACGGGGGGCTGGGGACAAAGGCAGGGTTAGAGACACACTGAGGTGTACTGGGACACACTGGGATGTACTGAGACACACTGGGGTGGACTGGGGCAGACAGGGCTGTACTGGGACACACTGGGATATAGTGGGGCATACTGGGGTGGAATGGGACACACTAGGCTGGACTGGGACACACTGGGATGCCAGGGAGAGTCGTGGCCATGAGAGGATAGGGTCTGGGCCCAGCAGAAATCGGGGTACCCACCTCAGACCTCTTCACTCAGTGGACATCCATGCCTCCCTGGAGAGAGAGTGTGAGGTGTCACTGGTCACTGGGGTGTCCCCAGGCCCAGGAGGGATGGGGGGACTACATTTCCCACACTGGGGACATCCCAACTCCAGAACTTACCCCAACACATCCACCTCCTCCTTGTCCCGAGATTGGCTGAGGAAGGAGAGCAAAGGTTTAAGCAGGATTGGCCCCTGTGGGGCTGGGGGAGGGACACGGGTGTCCCCAGCACCCCCATCCCATGGTTGGCCCCGTTCTGAGGGGGAAAATCCCTCCTGCTCCCCCAGCCCCACTGCACCCAGTTTCCCCTGGGATCCCTGTTCCTGCAGGGCCCAGGGTGGGGATGGAGACAAGGAGAGCCAGGGGAATTCAGGGCCTGCAGGGAGGGTGGGGGGAGGAGGAGGGGACCCAAAGAGGGTGAAGTGGGGGGAATTGGGGATCCAACAGGATGGGCATTGGTGTGTGGAAGGGATGGGCCTGTGGGGGATGCGGGTGAGGAGGAAGGGATTCCAGTGGAGGGGACCCAGGGAATGAAGCACGACAGGGGTGGGGGCAGGAGAAATGGGGAAGGGGAGAAAAGTGGAAGGGATTGGGAGGGGCTTTGGGACTGGGATGTCAAGGCAGGGGATTTCTGGACACGAGTGTCATGGGCAATAGGAAAGGGAAAGGATTAGAGGAGAAAGAAGGGAAGAAATGGTGTGGGAATGATGGCCTGTGTGTGTGTGGTGGGGTGGACTGGGGTGTGTGGGAATAGAGTGGGGGCCCTGAGGAAGGGCCTCCCCGGGGCACACTGGGGTCAACTGGGGAGCACTGAGATGGCCTGGAGGGTGGTGGCCACCAGAGGGGAGGGTCTGGGCCCAGCACAAGCCCTGGTACTCACGCTGGTCAGGGTTCCCTGTAGAGAGACAAGGAGACGTCACTGGTCACTGGGGTGTCCCCAGTGCCAGGAAGGGATGGGGGCCCAAAGTGCCCCCCAGTTCCCACACTGGGTGCCCCCAACTCCCAGACTTACCTCCCCACATTGGACGCTGCCGGCCTGAACGGGCTGCAGGAGGAGAGCAAAGGCTTGCTTGGGGTTGGCCTTGTGGGGCTGGGGGGGACACGGGTGTCCCCACCCCCTCCAGCCCCGGCTGCCCCCCGGGCTGAGCGGGGCTCTTTGGGATTGCGGCTCCCAGGCAAGTTGGGGACACCAGTGCAGGGGGAAAGGCAAGGCATTGAGGGCAAAGCCTGGAGGAAAGGCCCTGGGAAGGGGTCATGCATGGCAGGGCATTTCCCAGTTGGTGCCAGTTCAGCCTGGCCAGGCCTTGTCCCACTTGAGCCCAGTGTGGAGCTTGGGCCTGTTTGTCCTCCTTGGACTCCAGTGGGGCTTGGCCCAGTTCCACCCAGTTTGGGTTGGGCCTTTGCCTTGGCTGGGAAAGAGAGGAGATGGTGGGGAGATGTCCCAGGGGACCAAGAGGATGGGATGGGGAGGCCCAAAAAGGTGGGATTTGGGGTCAGAAAGAGCAGGAAGCGTTGGGACTCTGCCAGGACGGAGCCGGGTGCAAGCATCCCGTGAGGAAGCGGAGCTGCAGCAGCAGGAGTTGAATTGTGGGGAGGGGAAGGAGAGAGGGAATTGTGGCCAGAAGAAAGTGGCCTGGCCCGGGGCTGGGGGTGCTGGGGAGTGCTGGGGGAGCCCCTGGATTGGGAAGGGGCCCATCCCTGAGCCCATGTCTGCCCCTGGAAGGGCCTAGGCACCTGGGGGTGCCAAGGGGGTGGGCAGGGAGCTGAAAGCAGCTGCATATCCTGTGGGGACAATCCCACAACAACACAATCCATCCTCCAACAGCCCCAAAAGGCTGATCCGCCCTTGTCCTCCTGCCCATCCCTTGCCAGAGTTTTCCCTCTGGGACACCCCAGAGCTCAGCCCAGCCCCAAACCCAGCATGTCTGAGCACAATTGTCCCTGTTCCCACTTCAGCCCCTTGGATGAACACGGGACTGGCACTGACCCCCTTCTTGGGGCACCAGGGCCCCGGGACTGGGGAAACAGGGAGCTGGGAGATAAAGGGGCTGACGGGCAATGGGCACAGGCGGGTGACTGGGATCTCCAGTCTGGGCAGGCACTGGGGAGCACTGGGCAATGCTGGCCCTGACACACAAGGGCTGGGCCCAGGGAAGTGCTGGGGTGGTGGCAGTGCCCGGCTCCAGCCCATTTGCGGGCACTGCAGCCCCCAAGTGGTGCAGGCCCAGCCACGGCCTCCCCGAGCAGAGCCCAGAGGGGCAGATGCCCTTTGCTGGCCCTGCCCCTGTCCCAGCTGGGCACACCGTGTCCTCCCGCATCAGCCGGGCCCTGCTCTGCTGAGCTGGCCCAGGCAGGGGGGGCCAGGCACTGGCAGCCCAGCAGGGCTCTGGCTCCACACTGGGCTGGCCCTGGCACACAGCTGCCCCAGTGCCCCTGTCCCCAGGGATGGCCCTGCCCTGCCCTGGGCCCAGCGCTGGCCCTCAGCAGGATGGCACCTTCCCGCCCCACTCTCCCTCCCTCCCCACCCGCCTCACAGGCCCCTCTGGGCTGGGACCCCCGTGGGCACAGATCAAGGACAGGCACTGAGCGGGGGCTCCCGGCACCTGCCACAGCCTCAATTCTCCACTCACCTTTGCCCACAGTTCCGCAACACCTTCCATCCTTACGGGCCCCTGACCAGACACAAGAGAACATTGTGGGGCAGCTGGGAAAACATCTCAGCTGAATGACTTGACTATTTGCCTTGCATTTTCCCCAGGAGCCGGCAGTGACCTGGAAGATTTTCCTTTTGCCCCTTTCTGCTTCGTGCCTCCTTTCTTGGATAACAGGAATGTTGACAGAGGATGGGCCCAGGGGAAGCGAAGCCCAGCAGGGGTACCCACTCAGGGGTAGCTTTTACAGCCCCTGCATCCCAAGGGGATGTGATTGCCTCCACCACAGGGAATTCCATCTCATCCTGGGCACCTCCTTCACTGGGAGTTTGCAAGATCTTTCTCAAAGCCATTCCTGTCCTTCCCACTCTGCAGGAGACACCTCCAGAGGCTGAGGACTGCTGCCCCGTTCCCAATCCCGCTGTCCGTGCCCTTATCCCCAGCAAGGAATCCCCAGCTGGACTCCACACCCTCCAATTCCTCACTCCTGGCCCCAGTATCCGGCATCTTCCTTAATGATGGAGGCCAAGGGATGGAGGGCACCCTGAGCCTGTGACACTGAGCTGAGTGGGGCAGGTGACACACCTGAGGGACAGGATGGCATCCAGGGGGACCTGGACAAGCCAGAGAAATGGTCCCAGAGTGTGGAGAGAGAGATAAGGCTAAAAGTTAACCTAGAATAGGAATTAGAGAGGAAAACCAGCTGCTGCTTCCCGGACAACAAAGAGACTCCAGCTGCTGCTTCCCGGCTGGGATAAGGTCACGATCCCCCGCAAAGCTCCCCAGGCACCCAGAAACAATTGTAGCACTTCTCATTAGAAACCCTCAAACTCCTCCTAAACCTAAAGAAAGAGCATAAAAGACAGTTGGAAATGGGAAAGGAAATGGAGGGAGATTTCCATTGAACCTGCTGGGATCAATGGAGGGGTTGAACCTCCCTTCCTCCCCTCAGGGACGCTTGTGCTGGGTGGGAAGTGTCAGCTCTGTGTGTTAGTCACTGCTTGGAAGGACTAGAGCTGGCTTTTGCTTCCTAATGTATTTGTGGATTGGTTTGGTTTAGAGGTTGTGCTTTGCTTTGCTTTAACAACAATTTGAGATTGTTTGAAGCGTGTTTTTGCAGCCAGACCCTGTCCCTGACCACCACGAACCTCTAACCTGTGCCAATTTGTATTAATAAAGAGTGTTATTCTGCAGACTGTTGGAGGAAGTCCTTTATAAAAGTGCTGCCAGTTTTGTTGATATCGGAGTAACTGGTGGAAATATCCACTGAGGGGTTTTCCTTTGGCTGTGACATGTCAGTCCCCAAAAAAGGGCCCTGGAATTCCCCCCACCTGGTGGATCTGTTTGGTGGAGGGTTCCTGGGTGGAATATGGGACAGACTCGATGGGACTGCCAGGGTTTTGTTTTTCCCTGAGGCACCAGCAGACAAACAAATCTCCAAGAGTCGGGTGAATTCCCCTTCCCCCCGTTTCCCGGCACACACGGGAATCTGCTGAGGTTGGACAAGACCAAGGTGGTGCAGCCGGGTCAGGGCAACCCCCGGGATCGGTGCAGGCTGGGGGAGGAAGGGATGGAAGTCCCTGCTGGGAGAGGGCTCTGGGGGTGCTGGTGGGTGACAAATGGGACACGAGCCAGCCCGGAAACCCCCCGTGTGCGGGGCTCATCCCGGGGGCAGGGGAGGAGGGGAATGTGCCCCTCTGCTGCCCTCAGGTGAGACCCCACCTGCAGTGCTGCCTCCAGCTCGGGGGGCCCAGATCAGGAGGAATGGACCTGTTGGAGTGGATCCAGAGGAGGCCACAAAGATGCTCTGAGGGCTGGAGCCCCTCTGCTCTGGGGACAGGCTGGGACAACTGGGATTGTTCAGTCTGGAGAAGAGAAGGCTCCAGAGAGGCCTTAGAGCCCCTTCCAGTGCCTCGAGGGGCTCCCAGAGAGCTGCAGAGGGATTTTGGATAAGGACCTGTAGGGATGGGAGAAGGGGGAATGGCTTCCCACTGACAGAGGGCAGGCTTAGAGGGATATTGGGAAGAAAGTTTTCCCTGTGAGGGGGGAGGCCCTGGCACAGGTCGCCCTGAGAAGCTGTGGCTGCCCCATTCCTGGAAGTGTAAAGGCCAGGATGGACGGGGCTTGGAGTAACCTGGGCTAGTGGAAGGTGTCCCTGCCCATGGCAGGGGGTGGCACGGGATGAGTTTAAGGTCCCTTCCCACCTAAACTAGTCCATGATTCCATGATTCTGTGCTGAGACAAGTCCCTGTTGTGGACAGTGACTGTAAACCAGTCCATTATCCCAGTCAAAACCAGGACAACAGGACAGACACCTCCTGTTAAGTCTGGTCCTGCCCCCTTTTGCATCTACTGAGGGACTCTGGGAAGCTGAGGGCACCAGGAAAATGGGAAGGGAGACATAAATGTGGGGAGAACAGGGCCCCCTTTTCTCCTCCCCTTTCCCTCTGTGAGTTACCACAACACCTCTCTGTGGGTCACGGCCTGAGGAGAAAGGCCAGGCCCAAAATGCATTTGGATCCAGAGTGTGGGAAAAATCCCACAGAAGGGACTGCAGGAACAAGAGGAATTTCCTCAGGTGCTCCCAGCCCTGCTCAGGGGGAAGGAAGGAGACAGTCCAGGGGGGATCAGCTGCACCTCAGGCACCCTGGTCACGTCTCTCGTCCATCTCTCTCTCAAACACCAAACTGGGGACATTTCCCTCTTCCAATGAGCTGCTGCTCCCACAATTTGGATAGTCCAGAGTGGGACCTTTGGTGGTGAAGGGCTGTAAATGCCTCCTTCTTGAGCGGCTTCACCTCCCCTGGGCCCATCCTCAGTCAATGTTCCTCAGTTATCCAACAAAGGAGGCACGAAGCAGAAAGGGGCAAAAGGAAAATCTTCCAGGTCACTGCCGGCTCCTGGCGAAAATGCAAGGCAAACAGTCAAGTCATTGAGCTGAGATGTTTTCCCAGCTGCCCCACAATGGTCTCTTGTGTCTGGTCAGGGGCCCGTAAGGATGGAAGGTGTTGCGGAACTGTGGGCAAAGGTGAGTGGAGAATTGAGGCTGTGGCAGGTGCCGGGAGCCCCCGCTCAGTGCCTGTCCTTGATCTGTGCCCACGGGGGTCCCAGCCCAGAGGGGCCTGTGAGGCGGGTGGGGAGGGAGGGAGAGTGGGGCGGGAAGGTGCCATCCTGCTGAGGGCCAGCGCTGGGCCCAGGGCAGGGCAGGGCCATCCCTGGGGACAGGGGCACTGGGGCAGCTGTGTGCCAGGGCCAGCCCAGTGTGGAGCCAGAGCCCTGCTGGGTTGCCAGTGCCTGGCCCCCCCTGCCTGGGCCAGCTCAGCAGAGCGGGGCCCGGCTGATGCGGGAGGACACGGTGTGCCCAGCTGGGACAGGGGCAGGGCCAGCAAAGGGCATCTGCCCAGACTGGAGATCCCAGTCACCCGCCTGTGCCCATTGCCCGTCAGCCCCTTTATCTCCCAGCTCCCTGTTTCCCCAGTCCCGGGGCCCTGGTGCCCCAAGAAGGGGGTCAGTGCCAGCCCTGCGTTCAGCCATGGGGTTGGAGTGGGAACAGGGACAATTGTGCTCAGACACACCGGGTGTGGGGCTGGGCTGAGCTCTGGGGTGTCCCAGAGGGAAAGCTCTGGGAAGGGATGGGCAGGAGGACATGGGTGGATCAGGCTTTGGGGGCCATTGGAGGATGGATTGTGTTGTTGTGGGATTGTCCCCATTCTCCTCGGCACCCTCAGGTACCTGGACCCTTCCAGGGGCAGCTGCCCCGTGCAGGAAGCTGGAGGGATGCCGGGGAAGGTGGCTGGATGGGTGCCGCAGGCGGGATGGACTCTGTGCCAGGGCTGGGCTTGTGGCCAGGGCTGGGGGCTGTGCCCAGCCGGGCTTTGCCCCGGGGGCTCTCGGGGAGGGGGCAGGGAGGAGTCCCGGCAGGGATAAATGTGCTCCTGCCCTTGTGCAGCCTCAGTCAGCGCTGTCCAGGCCCAGAGGAAGATGAAGGTCGCTGTGCTCAGCGTGGCCCTGCTCTTCACCATCCTGCTGAGCCCCCCGGCAGATGCCAAGGTGAGGCCCCCATGCCACGACCATGGGCTCAGGGATGGGCCCCTTCCCAATCCAGGGGTTCTCCAGCACTCCCCAGCACCCCCAGCCCCGGGCCAGGTCACTTTCTTCCGACCACAATTCCCTCTCTCCTTCCCCTTCCCACAATTCAGCTCCTGCTGCTGCAGCTCCGCTTCCTCACGGGATGCTTGCACCCAGCTCCATCCTGGCAGAGTCCCACTGCTTCCTGCTCTTTCTGACCCCAAATCTCACCTTTTTGGGCCTCCGCATCCCATCCTCTTGGTCCCCTGGGGCATCTCCCCACCATCTCCTCTCTTTCCCAGCCAAGGCAAAGGCCCAACCCAAACTGGGTGGAACTGGGCCAAGCCCCACTGGAGTCCAAGGAGGACAAACAGGCCCAAGCTCCACACTGGGCTCAAGTGGGACAAGGCCTGGCCAGGCTGAACTGGCACCAACTGGGAAATGCCCTGCCATGGCCCCTTCCCAGGGCCTTTCCTCCAGGCTTTGCCCTCAATGCCTTGCCTTTCCCCCTGCACTGGTGTCCCCAACTTGCCTGGGAGCCGCAATCCCAAAGAGCCCCGCTCAGCCCGGGGGGCAGCCGGGGCTGGAGGGGGTGGGGACACCCGTGTCCCCCCCAGCCCCACAAGGCCAACCCCAAGCAAGCCTTTGCTCTCCTCCTGCAGCCCGTTCAGGCCGGCGGCGTCCAATGTGGGGAGGTAAGTCCGGGAGCTGGGGGCACCCAGTGTGGGAAGTGGGGGGCTCTTTGGGCCCCCATCCCTTCCTGGCACTGGGGACACCCCAGTGACCAGTGACGTCTCCTTGTCTCTCTACAGGCAGGCGGGATCGGCGGCCCGGTGGGTACCAGGGCTTGAGCTGGGCCCAGACCCTCCCCTCTGGTGGCCACCACCCTCCAGGCCATCTCAGTGCTCCCCAGTCCACCCCAGTGTGCACCGGGGAGGCCCTTCCTCAGGGCCCCCACTCTATTCCCACACACCCCAGTCCACCCCACCACACACACACAGGCCATCATTCCCACACCATTTCTTCCCTTCTTTCTCCTCTAATCCTTCCCCTTTCCCATTGCCCACAACACTTGTGTCCAGAAATCCCCTTCCTTGACCTCCTAGTCCCGAGCTCCCCCCCAATCCCTTTCAATATTCTCCCCTTCCCCATTTCTCCTGCCCCCACCCCTGCCCTGCTTCATTCCCTGTGTCCCCTCCACTGCAATCCCTTCCTCCTCAACCACATCCCCCACAGTCCCATTCCTTCCACACCCCAATTCCCCCCACTTCACCCTCTTTGAGTCCCCTCCTCCTCCCGCCCACCCTCCTGCAGGCCCTGAATTTCCCCTGGCTCTCCTTGTCTCCATCCCCACCCTGGGCCCTGTAGGAAAATGGATTTCAGGGGAAACTGGGTGCAGTGGTGCAGGGGGGAACAGAAGGGATTTTCCCCCTCAGAACGGGGCCAACCATGGGATGGGGGTGCTGGGGACACCCGTGTCCCTCCCCCAGCCCCACAGGGGCCAATCCTGCTTAAACCTTTGCTCTCCTTCCTCAGCCAATCTCGGGACAAGGAGGAGGTGGATGTGTTGGGGTAAGTTCTGGAGTTGGGATGTCCCCAGTGTGGGAAATGGGGGGAAATGTAGTCCCCCCATCCCTTCTGGGCCTGGGGACACCCCAGTGACCAGTGGCACCTCACACTCTCTCTCCAGGGAGGCATGGATGTCCATCGAGTGAAGAGGTCTGAGGTGGGTACCCCGAGTTCTGCTGGGCCCAGATCCTCTCCTCTCATGGCCACAACCCTCCCCGGCATCCCAGTGTGTCCCAGTACATCCCAGTGTGTCCCAGTGCATCCAGGTGTCTCTAACCCTGCCTTTCTCCTCAGCAGCCTGTGGATGACCCGGTGCCACTGCTGCGTGAGTGACGCTCGGCTGCCTCTCTGCATGTCCAGGTGAGAAATATGGGAGGCTCCTCAGCCCCCCAAAGGAGCCTGGCAGGGCCCTGGGGGGTCCCTGAGCCCTCTGCAGTGGGCAGAGCTTGGGCACAGCAGAGGGACACGCAGGGGGCTGTCCCTGCTCCGTGTCCCGGGGCAGCTGGACAGAGCTGCCCCCAAGCCTTGCCTTGCACTGGGGGCTCTGCAGACCCCCAGGCTCACCGGGAGGGCAGGGAGGGGCTCGGGGAGGTGTCAGAGCATCCCGGGCTCAGGGGCTCTGGGGCCACATGGATCTCAGCATCCAATTCCCTTCTCCTGCCCCAGCTCCCTGCAGACAGACGGGGTGGGGACAAGGCCCCTGCCATGTCCCTGTGGACACCGGGGGGGACGTTTGGGGCTCTGTCTTTCAGGACTGGAAGTGGTGGTGACACCCGTGTCCTGGCCCCCTCCAGCGGCATGAGGAGATGATCATCCCTGGAGGACCCCCCCGATCCCCTGGGTGCCCTGGCAATTTCCCTGCAAGAATCAATAAACCCCTGCAGCAAGACAAATGCTCTGTGTCTGTCTGTGGGTGTGTGTTCCCACATCCACGGGGGCACCCGGTGGTTTGGGGGCACAGCGGGAAACAGGGTCAGACTGGGACTGTCCAAGCACCGTCCCCAAGGAGCACAGCTTGGTGTCGGGGCAGGGGAGGGTCAGGGACAATCAGCCAAGGCCCCTCAGTCCTCCCCTGTGCTCTGGGAGGGATGGAAAGGGGATCAAAGGAGCCAGCGGGTGTCAAATGCCCCCAGATCTCAAGGACCAGGCTCGGGGCTGAAGGGATGGAGAGCAGCCCTGCATCCCAGGCCATGGGGATAGTGGGGGATGAAAAGCAGGATGGGAGCCAGCAATGGGAGCTCACAGCCCACAACCCCCCGTGTCCTGGGCTCATCCCACAGCGTGGGCAGCAGGGCAGGGGGGTTCTGCCCCTCTGCTCCGCTCAGCTGAGACCCCTCCTGCAGTGCTGCCTCCAGCTCTGGGCTCCTCTGGCTGTCTGCAACGCACCCGCCCGCAATGGCAATGGCTTGGGGGGATTCCCCTGCCAGCCCTGGCATCTCCTGCAGCTCCATGGGCTCCTCAGCACAGCAAAGACACGCACCTCTTGGGGCACTTCCAGAGGAGGCCACCAAGGGGATCCCAGGGCTGCAGCACCTCTCTCATGGAGACAGGCTGGGAGAGTGGGGGCTCTTCAGCCTGCAGAAGAAAAGGCTGTGGGGAGACCTCCTTGGGGCCTTCCAGTACTTCAAGGCAGCTTTTTAGAGACATGTGGGCAAAGGGTTCAATAGGGCCTGTCGCAATAGGACAGGGGGTGAGGGGTTTAACCTAAAAGACTGAAGGTTCAAACTAGAGGGAGGTAAGAAATGTTTTGTTGTGGGAGTGAAACACTGGAACACATTTGCAGGGAGGTGGTGGATTCCCCTGAAATGGAGCTAAGGCCTAAAAGAGTTAACTCTAAATATTAATCCGGAGAATCTCCTGCTCAGAAGAATGTAATGCTTAGCTAGAATGTACTGCTTAGCTAGAGATAGAAACCAGAGCTTAAGGATTACATGGTACTGTACACTAGAAGAATGTTCACACACCTACACAAATAAAGATAAGGGGCGAAATAGGGGCTTGAGTCCAAAAGTCTTGCAAAATTCACCACGGAGTCAGCAAAAATCCAGAAAGTTGAAAAGTTCAGCTGAGGAAGAAGAGTGAAAACACAACCCCCCCTGAAGAAACAGGAATGACCACTGAATATCACCCCAAAAAAGACGACTCCACCTCAAACTCTGTCCAGACTCCGCCTATTATGAATATTATAACTAGATGTTGCAATTCTATGAATATGCATGTGAAAATGTTGTAATCAATCGTAGAAAATACATATAACCCTGTCTTTTCACTGAAAAGGCAGAGCAGTTTGTCCAGCGCGAGCTGGCTGCTCTCCAACATCGCTTAAATAAATACCTTGCTGTTTAAAGGCTAAAATTCTGTCTCTAAACAGTTCCATTGTGCCTTTTTGGGCATCACCCCAACCCTGCAAACATTCAAGGCCAAGTTGGATGCGGCTTTGAGCAACCTGATCCAGTGAAAGATGTCTCTGTTCCCCCTCCAGGGGATCCCCTGCCCTGTGCTCTTGGCTACTGCAGTGATGGGCAGCTCTCAAAGGATGCAACTGCCCAGACAGCAGAGGGAACACACAAGACCTCTGTTACCAGGGACATCTTCAGGTGAGATGGGAATAGTTTGGATCAACACGCTCAGGCTCTGCTGTTTTGCCTCTCTGTGGTTGCACAGAACTATCAGAAGAGACTGATAACCACGAAGTGCCCCAGTGTCACAGGGTGCCTTTGGGTCCTTGAGGCTCCTCAGTGTCACCGGCTCCCCCTTGTTGACATCAGGTCGCGAAGTGTCCGAGGGGCCCCAGGTGAAACAAGAAGCTCAGCCTAAAGGTGTTAACTGAGATCTGGGCCTGCTAAAAAGCCCTCTAACATCTAATGGGTCTGTGTCACCACAGTTAGTTCTGTTCTGCTTACCGGACCAAAACTTAGAAGAATGCTAGAGGCAATATTCAACAGGCTCAGAGGTAACAAATTAGGATACAGGGAGATAAGGTAGAAATTTGAATAGCAGAAATAGGCCTGGAGCCAGGGCTTTCTCCAAGTTTCACTGAGCTGGTCGAGAACAATGGAAAGGTAAAGAGTTCAAGGCTGATGAAGAGGAGGAAAGACCCGAGACTCATGGGAGGAAGACCTAAACCCCTATCAGAACTGAGTACCAAGAGAAGCACCGCCCCAAACTCCGCCTGAGCTCTGCCTACACTCCGCCTGTTATTCATGTGTGTAGATAGATGTTGTAATCATATGAATATGCATTTAATCATATATGAAAAATGTATAAAAATCTCTGATTTTGTGTGAAGCCTTTGAGCAAGTTCTCTGTGGTGCGAACCACGCTTGTTCCCAATGTCAGCAAATAAATACCTTTGCTGCTCAAAAGAGCCAGAAGTCTCTGAGCAGCTCTTTAAACTGGATTTTTCAGATTCATTTGGTGACCTGCAGCACGACAATGACTTCTCCTCCTGGATGTGGAATCCTCAGATGTCGGGACCCCCTTGGGTGCCCTCAGGTGAGTCTTTTCACCTTAAGGGTGACTGTAGCAGTCTTTTCACCTGAAGGGGTTCCCTTCTTCAGTGGCTTCCTGCGGGGGCTGGACAAGAACGCTGCCTATTGGTAAAAGGCATTTTTATTTGGGTTTGTCTATTTTGGTTTTGGATTCCCATAAGACAAGGACGGGACGCCATCTCGCTGAGAGGGTAGAGGACGCTCTTCCTGGGGAATATCCCCTGGTATGTTCCAGTTTTGTTTGTATTTGGTCAAATATTGTTTCTTTTGAGGGAAATGAGGTGTCTAAGTTTCCTTTTGGTTGTTCTTTTGTTTATGGTTTGAGGTGCCTATAGTATTGTGTATTCTTGGAAAGTGGCAGTTGTCATAGTATTTGGTTTGTTTTATATTTCTTTGATAATTTTGTGTTTTCTCCTTTTGTGTGGAAGCAAAATCGAGCTTCTGAAGTGTCTGTTCATTCTGAACAAGCCATAGAGACATCTTGTTAAGGTTTTTATGGAGAGGGGGTCTGAGAGGTTGACTGTGAATACACCACATAGCCTGAAACCTAGAATTAGAATCTGTCCATTTTGTAATTGTTCATTTTATGTGCGTGCTTTGTGTAATAATTGTTTGAAATATATTCTTGGACCCCAGTCTACCCAAGAAATAAGAATAGATTGGACTTTGAATTTATATTGTATTAGATGTGGAGCTAATCAGACTTTGGAGGAAACTCGGTGTGCCAGATATTACTCTCGATGAACTCATAGCCATGTGTTTCTTTTGAGACATTTAGATTCATCATAGAAGGTGCATTTTTAGATTTCAGTATCTTTTAAAGCCCTTAGGTTTGTTATAGAGTGTGCATTTGGTGGTCAACAGCAGCTTCTTGTGAGAGCCAGGTATACTTGTGGTCTAAGGGGGACTTCTCGTGGAGTTTTGCATTAGTGCAGGTTGGTTGTAAAATTAGTGGGTTTAGGAGGTTTCTTATCGAGAAGTAGTACTTGGATTTGAAGGGTAGATATCATCTGGCAGTATAATAGTTGTGATTGTTAGGATATTATAGATTTAATTGTTTTTCTTCATAAGAGGGGTCAAAATGAGTAAAGAAATAAATGCCAAGACTCCTGTGGGGTGTATATTAAAACATTGGAAAGATTTTGGAGGTATTTCTGGAGGGAACTTATGTAAAAAGACCTTTTTAAAATATTGCCAGAATTGGTGGCTGCTCTATTTATTAGATGATGGCAAGAAGTGGCCTCCTCAAGGGAGTATTAATTATAATCCAATTTTACAGCTTTTGTTGTTCCTCTGTGTTGCCCGTAATCCGTAATCCAAAAGAAACACAAACCAACAGAGTGCCGGTTTATGCGGTGCTTTATTCGGGGCCCCGGGAACCTGCGGGCTAACGCCCCAAGTCAGGATTCCAACGACCCTCATTCTCAATTCAGCTTTTATACTCGAACAAGTTTACGTGCAGTTTCCACGGCAAAACGGTTACAGTTTCCACAGCAAACCAGGTGCAGTTACAAACAAACACAGCAAACCAGGTGCAGCACAGCAAACCAGGTGCAGTTACAAACAAGCTCATACTTCATACTGATAACAATTAATACTCATCTACTCTAATCATAAATCTGCTTAAGTTGTCTTATCCCTAGAAACTGTTTAACAGACCTTTACCACATCCTAGGTAACAAATCGTTATATACATGCTTGACTAGATCCTTTGATTATGGTTTCCACTCACACAAACAAGGTTGCTAACTTACTACTTTGGAGTGTTGCTTTCTAGGCCTACTCTTCTACTAAGCCTTAGCCATTCTACTACTAATTTAAATTGCTTTGCAACAGTCCCCCTTTTTGAGCATTCTTCAGGCTTTGCTTGCAAGGATGCTCAAATACAGCAATCTTCAGGCTGCAGTTTCTTGATGGGTAGGAGGTGATCCATTTTGCGGTGAAATTACTTCTTTTCTTGTTATAGCTTTCATGATGCGTCTCGTATGTTGACCTTCTTTTACAATCATTCCTAAAAGACACTTGTAAACAGTTATGGCTATGACAATAATTATCACAATCAATATTCCGTACTGGATAACAGAAGATATCCATCCTGACACATGAAGACCCAGGGAGCTGAATAATTGTCCTATCCAATTGTGTTCTGCTTCTTTTTGCAGTTCATGAACATTCTCGTCAATTTGTTCTAATTGACTAATATCTTTCTCTACTTCCTGAGTGACATTTGGGATGTGTACACAACAATGCTCGTCCTTTGCATGCAGGTAGCCGCAAACTCCATGTTCCTTGAGTAATATCAGGTCTAATGCCATGCGGTTTTGTATGGTCATTCTAGAGGTGGCTTGTAATTGTAAATTTAGATCTTTAAATCCCTTCTTGGTGACTACTGCTAATCTTTCAGTTTGTCCCATTAATTTAAACAACATTTCTCTGTTCCGGTATGTTGAGATTTAACTCCTGCTGATGGTTCATGCCAATCTCCCAACCCCAGGTCATCAATATCTTTACTAATTTCTCTTTTCCTTCGTGGTTGTATTTCTACTGATGTTAACTTATCCTGCTTCCAGAATGGACAGAGAGTAGGTATTCCTAGTGTGACAGGTACAACCGGGCCATCTATGGGCATGTGGGTAGTCCACTGGCCATGTCCCATTACCCACACCAAATTTCCTGGACTCCTAACTGTGGTGGTATGGCAATCAATGTTTTTCACAGATCCCTTAATCGTATGATTATATCCCCGACATTCACATCCTAACTGTAAGAGTGTTTTAACTGGCATTAAACCTATCTCATCGTCTGGGGTATCACATGTGTATATTCGAGTACAATTCCAATCCTCTTTTGTACGTGTTTCTGTCCTCCAATTATGATTTCCTCTATTTCCTGTAGAATAAGTTTGATTCTTTTTCCCTTTCCAGTGAATGCACCACTGTACTTTTCCAATATAACTATAAGTCTCTAGTAGGCTGGGTCCCCAAAGTGTTTGCCATTCTTCCATGGTTGTAGAATTAGTAGTATTTTGACACACTTCTTCTTGTTTTTCTCGTTTTATTTGAGCTTGTACTTTAGAACATGGGTGTGTTACTGAACCTGAGATCAAACAATTTCCTTCTAACTTTCCAATTTTCCCACTTTCTACCCAACGAAAATATCCAGGCATCTGTTCACATTGTTTTTTAGTCATTTTGTCTATCAATAAACATGCATCTGTCATTTCTTTCCATGTTCTAGTTACAAATCTGCAATTCCATGTAGTATTCTTAAACATTCTAGGGATTTCTGGTACTGGAATTATTCCCCATGGGATTGGGTCTCCTGCAGCATGAGGCATAGGGAGACATGCAGTGATTTTTGTGACATTCTGTACTTTCCCAAAATCACGAATTAGGCCTACCACTAGATTTTCTTGTTCTACTTCTCTATCTGGAATCTCTAGGTTACTTACTTGTCGGGTTATTCTTTCAGTCCTTACGTGGACGGCAGTCATTCCAGTATCCCACCAGTCATCTCTACTTATCCAGCAAGTATACTGGCCTTCATCTTCTTCTCTTCGTATTTCTTTGATTTTCAAAACTATTGTATCTGCTCTCTTTTCAATCTGATGTCTTTTTCCAATTTTCAAGTTTCGTCCCTTAAACCACCACCCATATTCAAAATACTGTTCTTCTGGAATCTTGCAACTTAGAATCAGATCTCTTCCTTCCTGGGCTGGATAAACACTATGTTCTGGCCTAACCCTTACTCCTTGATGTAGTACGGCTACTGCTGTCCTTATCCCGTAGTCTTTTTCTTCCCCACATGAGACCACACAAAGAAATGTACCTTCTGTCATTCCGATTCTGGGATTAGAAATATTTAGCCACCCTTTACCTCCCTTACTATTTGACCACCAGCTAACTCCTTGACTTTGTGATTCCCAAGATTGATTTGCCATATTCAATTTCCACCACTTTACTTTAACTGATTTTCGACAATCATCAAATTGGAAGGTACAATTGATTTTTAAGGGAGGACCATCCCACATGTCTGATTGTTTCCTAGTGGGTAAAACTCGCACTTTGGTCACCGTTTTTTGAGTTGTGTTTATTGTCTGTATTTCTATATGTCCATAATCAAAACTTTCCCAAATCCAAACTACACACATATATGTCCCTTCCATAGCTTTGGACACTTTGGGTACCTGCAGAACGGTGTAACCTTTTTGTTGTGTAGCATCCCAAACTGTTGTCACTCCTTCTGTCATGATTTGATCTTGATCTCTCCATCTCCACTTGACGTGGACATCCCTTAATTCAGCTCCCTGGTCATCTGAAAACAGACAAGTTAAATTTACATTAGTGTGTTCTGGTACAAATAAATAAGGATCCGGGGTCTCAATCCTCACGGTGGTCTCTGCTAAACTTATCAACCCCAGGAACACTACGATCCTCAACGGTTGGCTCGAAATACCATCCTTGTGGCTGAGAGAGGTTCTACTGACCACAAAACTGGAACTTTCTTGACCCGAGTATAATGGATCCAGCTGTCGATTCCTTCGACTTTTACTGCCGTGTAGGTCGTCATTATCACCTGGCGAGGACCATCCCATGTTTCCTTCAGCGGCTCCACTGACCAGTTTCTCACATAGACATAATCTCCTGGAGAAATATCATGCACTGGATTCTCCAGGGGCAAAGGTCGATTCCACTGCAACACTCCTCTGAGGGCTGTGAGAGTCTTGTTTAAAGATAACACATAATTAAACACTGCTTGATCACCCACTATATGAGGATCCCCTTGGTAGGTAGCTGCATGATAGGGTTTGCCATACAATATCTCGTATGGACTTACTCCTATTCTCTCCCTTCGTTTGATCCTAATTCTCAACAGGGCAATGGATACTGCTTGGGGCCACGGAATCTTTGCTTCCTGACAGATTTTCCTTAACTGACCTTTCAATGTCTGATTCATCCTTTCAACCTGTCCACTAGACTGTGGTCTCCATGGCGTATGGAGATTCCATGTTATTCCTAATACAGCCGACACATCTTGGACTATCCCTGCAATAAAGTGCGGTCCTCGGTCAGAGGACATCCCTAGAGGAACTCCAAATCTTGGGATGATTTCCCTCAGGAGAGTCTTTACCACTTCTTTTGCCTGATTAGTCCTACAAGGAAAGGCCTCAGGCCATCCTGAAAAGGTGCAGACATATACTAACAAATACTTATAGGATTGGGCCTTAGGCAACTCAGCAAAATCTACTTGCCAGTAATCTCCCAGTGACTGACCTATCAGTAATTTTCCCATCTGCACCTGCTTCCTGACTACTGGGTTGTTCTTTATACATGTAGGACACAGTGCATTTACCCTTTTTGCCATTGTTAACATCTGGTTTGAGAGAACTTCTTTTTTCAAAAATTTTACCAATGCTTCTGCACCCCAGTGGCACTTATTGTGTTCTGTTTCAAGCACTGCTTTCATTATTCTGACAGGTAAAATTACTTGTCCTATGGGGGAAATATACCACCCTTTAACATTTTTCCTTGCATTTGTCATTTGAGCTAATTTCTCATCTTCCTGTGAATAATGTGGTTTTTCTTCCATATATGGTATTGCTGGATTATTTCGAACAGGCAAAAGAACCATCTGAGTCCATACCTCTCTTGCGGCTTCCTTCGCTGCTTGGTCAGCCAGTCGATTACCTCGAAATTCTCGTCCGGGATCTCTCTGATGTCCTCTAACATGCATTATTGCCACTGCTGAGGGCTTGTGTATTGCCTCTAGCAATTGTAAAATTTCTTCCCGATGTTTAATTGTTGTCCCTTGAGAGGTAAGAAGTCCTCTCTCTTTCCAGAGCGCTCCGTGAACATGAACTACCCCAAAAGCATATTTGGAGTCAGTCCATATGTTAACTTTCTTTCCTTGGCTTAATATTAAAGCTCTCACCAATGCCCATATTTCGGCCTTTTGTGCAGACGTACCTGGGGGTAGTGCGTTTGCTTCTATCACTTCTTGTTCAGTGACCACTGCATACCCAGCATACCTGGTGCCATTCTCCACAAAGCTAGATCCGTCGGTGTACAGCTCCCAGTCAGGATATGTCAATGGCTCGTCCTTCAAGTCTCTTCTGCTCGCGTAGACTTGTTCAATGGTCTCTACACAGTCATGCTCCAGGATACCTTCTTCTTCTTCCTGTGCAGACCTAAGGAATTCTGCTGGGTTGAGATGGTTAGTGATTTTCAGTTCAACATCATCTTGTTCTCTTAACAAAGCTTGATACTGCAACATACGGCTAGATGAGAGCCAATGCCCCCCTTTTTGTTCTAAAACTGTTATGACCATGTGGGGCACGTACACTACCATGTGTTTTCCCAGAGTCAATTTTCGTGCTTCTTGTATTAAAATGACCATTGCTGCCACAGCTCTGAGACACCCTGGCCATCCCCCACTTACTGCGTCTAGCCGTTTGGAGAAATACCCAACCGGTCTCTTCCAGGATCCTAGACGCTGAGTGAGGACTCCTAAAGCCATTCGTTGTCTCTCGCAGACATAGAGCTGAAACTCCTTGGTTGGGTCCGGCAGTCCCAGGGCAGGTGCTTCCTGGAGGGCTCTTTTCAATTCCTGGAACGCTTTCTCTTGCTTCGTCCCCCAGGTCAGCTTGGGCTCCTTTACTGCCTCATATAAGGGTCTGGCAGTTAGTCCAAAGTTGGGAATCCACAGTCTGCACCATCCGACCATTCCTAAAAAAGATCTCAGTTCCTGATTATTTTGGGGCACAGGGATAGCACATATTGCTTGAACCCTATTTGTTCCTAAGCGCCGGGTTCCTTGGGAGATTTCACATCCCAGATAAATAACTTTCTGTTTTACTAGTTGTGCTTTTTCTTTTGAGACTCGATAGCCTGCTTGTCCTAGCATGTTTAACAGTTCAATGGTTAACAGACGACAAAGTCCCTCGTTCTCAGCTCCCAAAAAGATGTCGTCTACATACTGAAGTACTATATATGAAAAAGGAGATTCTTTTACCTGAGTAGTCTTCCATTCCTCAAGTTCCTTTGCTAACTGATTACCAAATATCGTGGGTGAGCATTTGAATCCTTGTGGTAACCGAGTCCAAGTAAGCTGTCGCTTCCGTCCAGTCTCTGGGTTCTCCCATTCGAAGGCAAAGATTTTCCAACTTTCCCGTGCCAGTGGTATGCAGAAGAAGGCATCCTTTAGATCAATCACTGTAAACCACTGAAATTTCTCAGAAACAGATGTTAACAAGGTGTAAGGGTTAGCTACAACCGGGTGGATATCTTTTGTGATACGGTTTACTGCTCTCAAATCTTGCACTAACCTATACTTACCATTTGGTTTTTTTATCGGAAAAATGGGAGTATTAAATTCTGACTCACATTCTTTTAATATCCCTAAATTTAAAAACTGTGTGATCATTGGAGCTATCCCTTTCCTAGCTTCTAAACTAATTGGGTATTGTTTCACTCTAACGGGTTGTGCTCCTTCTTTTAATTCTATTCTAACTGGGGTAGCAGCTTTGGATTTTCCAGGGACCCCTGTTTCCCATACCCAAGGCACTACAGCTTGTTCTATTTCCTGAGGTATCTCTTCTTTTTCTACTTCTTTCACAACAAAAATTTTTGCTAAGTTCTCCTCCGGAATTTCCAGTTTGACTCTCCCTTTTTCAAATATAATTTTAGCTTGCAAGGCTGAAAGCAAATCTCTTCCTAGTAAACATTCAGGACTGTTAGGCATATACAAAAACTGATGGTCTAGTTCTTTTCCTCTAAATTTAATATCTAAGGGTCGCAAAAACGCCTTTTCCTCTACCTGCCCGGAAACTCCTACTACCCATGCAGTTGAATCGCTTAGTGGCCCCATCAATTTATTCATTGCCGAAAAACTAGCTCCAGTATCTATCCTAAATTCCGTCGGCTCCTCCACTTCCAAAACAACCTTTAAATCTGAATCTAGCCGACTCTGTCTTCCGTAATTCCCTAACATAAATGCTTGGGCGACACCTTGTGGCGTGCCCATACCAACAGGGTTTTGTGGATTTGCAAAGCTTTGGGGACTCCACGGATTCATTCCATTTCCAGCATTCAAAGGGCATTCATTTTTCCAATGTCCTTGTCCTTTACAAAGAGCACACTGATTTGGTCCTATTCTACCACGTCCTCCCCCATATTGATTTCCAAATCCCGACTGATTGTTAAATCCTCTACCCATTCCTCCCCTTCCCCTATTACCACGACCTCTTCCTCTATGGTTACTGGCCCCATTGCTCTCTCTCTGAGCTTGCAGGAGTGCTAACAAATTTGTCTGCTGCTTCTTAGTAGCTTCCCTTTCTCTATTATTATACACCTTCCATGCCACTTCTAATAATTTTTCCAAATTCCTCGTCTCCGCACCCTCCAACTTCTGAAATTTCTTCCTGATGTCTTCTTGTGCTTGTCCCATAAAAATCAATGCTAATTGCAATTTCCCTGATTCAACTTCAACATCCAAATCTGTATATTTCCGAGCTGTCTCTTTTAACCTCTCCAAAAAGGCTGAAGGGGATTCCCCCTTATCTTGCTTTACTGAGTATAATTTTGACCAGTTCAGTGTTTTTGGTATCCCCTTTTGTACTCCCTCTACCAATAACTCTTGATAAATTCTTAACCTTTTATAATCTTTGTCTACCTCCGGATCCCACTCGGGATCCTCCCGCGGTACAAAATCATTCACGTTTCCCCGCACTCCCTTGGGCAAAGTTTTTATTCTTTCTTTCGCTTTTTCCACCATCACCTTTAATACCATCTCCTTTTCTGTTGAATCCAGAATTGTATCTAACAATACTTGTCATTCCAGTCTGGATTTTGAGTTTTTATAACCATTTTTATAATACGAGCCACCCGCTCCGGGTTTTCTCTATATGTTCCAGCAGACTGTTTCCAAATTAATAAATCACTAGGTGAAAAAGGAACTTTTACCATGACTTTCTTTCCGTCCGCTCCAATTGCCTCCCGTAAAGGGGCCATCAATCTAGGGGGTGAGAGCGACCCGTCTGCCTCCCTTCCCCCTCCCCGTCTCCTTTCTCTAGTCCTTCCCCTTTCTTTTCACCCCTTCCGAGTTCGCTCTGCTAGCGGAGTTCTATCAAAATAACATCCTTGTCCTTTCGTTTCTTCCTCATCCGAGGACGATTCTAACGGGGGCATGGAGGGTGACCGTGCCCTCTCACGTGAAAGGAGACTATCTCTCGAGGGCGCACTTGGAGTTCTACCGGGGCAGACTAACAAAGACACATCCTCCTCTGGTTCTGAAAACCGTATTTTCCGCTCACGTTTATCATCCAATCCTTTCAATATCATTATACTCTGCTCTTGACATTTTTTACATTTATCATCCTCCAGTTCCAATTCTTTCAACACTAAGATACCACATTCCTTTTGCCACTCAGTGTTATGTTCTAAATAATAAAACAAATCCAGATACGGTATTTCATCCCACTTCTCATTCTCTCGTAAAAATCGCATCAAAGGGGTTATAATTTCCAAAGTCAATGAACCATTTCTAGGCCACTGCATTCCTTCTGTCTCATATTGAGGCCATACATTATTACAATAATCAATCAATTGTTTCCTGCTTAACTCCTGTCCAAAATTTCCTTCCTTCCAATGTTTTAACAAGCAACCAAGCGGAGAATCGCTAGGGATATCTTTTTCTGCACAAGACAGTGCTCTAAAAGTTTTAAACGGCATCATACTGACTCACACACACACACCACAATCTGAATTGAACATCAAATTCACAATAACACAACGATACAAAACAATACTTTTAACGACCAGCACGATAACACAACAATATAAACCAGTAACATATTCCAAAACCAAAACCAAAACCAAAACCAACTCGCCAATTCTCCCTCTGAGTGGCGAGTGCTGGTACAGCGCGGCTTTCGCTACGTCTTACGACCAGCGCCTAGGCTTCCCAACCGAGGTACCTTTAGCCCAACCCAGCGGGACACTTACTATCCCGTCTTATAGGCAGGCTCCCAACCAACAACCTAAAAGAATAAAGCACCTCCGGGCTTACCTGGATGGTTGTCCGGCGGGCGCAGGGTCGGGCACGGGTCGATGTCTCCCCAGAAATCACCTGGTTGCCGGCATGGAGTGGATCAGCTCGTGAGCCGCCCAGCTACCCCCGGAGTCCCATCTGGGTCGCCAGAAAACTGTTGCCCGTAATCCGTAATCCAAAAGAAACACAAACCAACAGAGTGCCGGTTTATGCGGTGCTTTATTCGGGGCCCCGGGAACCTGCGGGCTAACGCCCCAAGTCAGGATTCCAACGACCCTCATTCTCAATTCAGCTTTTATACCCAAACAAGTTTACGTGCAGTTTCCACGGCAAAACGGTTACAGTTTCCACAGCAAACCAGGTGCAGTTACAAACAAACACAGCAAACCAGGTGCAGCACAGCAAACCAGGTGCAGTTACAAACAAGCTCATACTTCATACTGATAACAATTAATACTCATCTACTCTAATCATAAATCTGCTTAAGTTGTCTTATCCCTAGAAACTGTTTAACAGACCTTTACCACATCCTAGGTAACAAATCGTTATATACATGCTTGACTAGATCCTTTGATTATGGTTTCCACTCACACAAACAAGGTTGCTACTTTGGAGTGTTGCTTTCTAGGCCTACTCTTCTACTAAGCCTTAGCCATTCTACTACTAATTTAAATTACTTTGCAACATCTGCAGGGAGCAGAAGTGGGATGAAGTGATGTATGCAGATATGTTTTTCACTTTAAGACATAAGCCAGAATGGCAGAAAGGTTGTGGAATCAATGTAGCCCCCCAAGATCCCCTTGTGTTGGCATTGGAAAAGAGTCAGAAAAATAGCAAACTGAGAAAGCACTGCTGTGATGCCTGTAGGATAGGTCAGAGGTGCTTTAAGCTGGGAGAGACAGTGATGAGGAAAGTACCCCAGACCCTCAGGAACTGCAGCCGACACATTTTAGAGGAGCAGAGCCGGCTCGGCAAGGATCAAGCAGCCCACAGGAGTGGGGATTGGATGCAGAAGACTCTGAGAGTGTAGCAGAGAGCGTCGAGGACCCCGAAGAGGGAGTGAGTAGCAAATATGGTGGTTGGACTGCGGGACAGAAAGCCAAGAGCAAGACTGGGGGTAGAACAAAAGCTAAAACCAAGACGAGTCCCACAGTAGCTCCCCTGTAGCAGGTAATAACACCCGCAGGTAATCAGACAAGAGGGAAAGCACCCTTTTCAGCGAGTGACTTGAATAGCTGGAGAGAGGAAGCTAAATTTTTTAGGGAAAATCCTGAGAAGGTAGCTAAGAGATTTGAATTCATTGTAAAAAATCAGGACATTGATTGGTCAGACATAGACTTGATGTTATCGGAGTTGACAGAAACGGAAAAAGAGCTTGTAATAAGAACAGCTAGATAAAATGTGGAAGGAGAGATTGCAACAAGAGTCTTAACAGGGAACATAGATGTGTAACAGTTTGTTAGGATACATACCCCGAATAAAGACAAGTGCAACAGACATTCAAACACACAAAATATCTTTTATTACAGTGAGAATAATAATAATAATAAACTTAGCAAAGAGAATCAAAAAACTTAAAAAGAATACAAAATAACTACCTTATCAGTTGGCATTAAAACAAATACTACGAACAGCATTTAATACAGTATTAACTAGTAGAAAGGCAGTTAAAGAGACACCAAAAAAGGATCTTAACACAATATTATGGATAACTATTAATGCGATATTGGTTAGTAAAAAGGGAAATTAAAGGGAAATACTATGGACAATTTATTTATGTAACAGTATTAATTAATAAAAGGGGAATTAAAAGGACACTAAAAGGATATTAAAAAATTTGCTTTCTCAGTTGCTTCCTATCAATAAACTGTGCTTACCCACACAGACAGGCCAGGGCTATCACGATCTGCAGTGGTCGGTGCCCATGCTTAGCGGGCATCCCTGCAGAGCAACACAGTCTCGATGGAAGGATGAGGATTGCTCAGCTCAGCAGTCCTGACACCCCATTTTTATCAGCTCCACATTACACTACATAGGGCCAGTACATATTGTAAGGTGATGCCTGAGTGGCAGCCAAACCCCACCTGTTCATTACCTGATAGCAACAGTCTGTGCGTGCCCTGCTGTAGGGCAAGGGGCGAGCGACCCCTGCCCACATAATCTTCCTCTCACCATCATCTTTCTCACCCCTATGTATGACCTCTACCACTGTGTTTCAAGGGTAGATGCAGTATGTAGCAAAACCAAGGAAGAACTCAGCTCTGATAATAGGGGATATCAGGCTGACTTGCTAAAAAGCACTTGTGCCATGAAGTTACATTGTACCATACTCTAGCTGGTTTCACATCTTAATATGATTTCTTTCTCACATCTCTATACTCCACTGATCATCTAATTCAAAAGTACCCCCTTACACACTGACAACTCTTGAGACCCTCCTGTCACTCCAGAAACAGAAACGGTCTCTGTACTCTTATGCTCCCACGGCATTAAAGTGCACTGGGCACCAGTATCTATCAAAGCCCGGTATCTCTGAGGATCCGATGTGCCAGGCCATCAAACCCACACAGCCCAGTAAACCCGATTATCTTCTGTGTCCTTCTCCTTCTCCTGGCAGAAGGCAGGGCCCTTTTATTGGTCTTGATCAGAGCATTCGTTGTTGGACATTGACTTGGGCTTTTTAGAGGCTTTTTTGTCATCGTCAAAGTGACCTCCATCTTCTTGTGTTCCAGCAATTGCAGTTTCTTTTCTAAGAAGTTTGTGTCTACCATGTAGACAACCTTCTTGTCAGTATCCTTTTGTTTCAGCTCCCTTACTCTAGCTTCGAGCTTGGAAGTGGGTTCACCATCCCACTTTTTCATGTTTTCTCCCTTGCTGCGTAGGTAAGACCACAGCTGACCACGTGATCTACGTCTGGGATTTTCTCTCCTTCTGTGTATAAGGGAAGGAGATCTTGAATGAGACTGGCACCAAGATCGAGGTCGAGGTCAAAATCGTGGTTGAGACCGTTCTATTGGTCTGTCTCTGTCATCTCTGTAATCTCTCTGTAGTCGTCCTCATATTCTTAAGGCCTCTCCATTCTCTCCCTAGGGTGGGTGTGTCAGAAGTCAGAAGAGTCTTCCAGATTTTCTGCTCTGCTTTGTATCCAACCGCACATCATTTCCATGGTCAGTTCAGTTGTCCTTGGATCGTATATTGTTATTAAGCAATTAACATATGATGCAGGGGCACCTTTAATTACTTTCTTCCACATCGGCTGCCTGCACGGAATGCTCTCTGGCTCTAGCCACTGGTGGTATTCTAGGTCACAAGAAATGATTTCCAGCATAGCCAATTCCTGTAAGTACTGGATGCCTTCTTCTGCCGTAGTCCACCTTCTTGGAGAACTCACCAGCTCTTCTCTAAATGGGTACCTCTCCCTCACAGCATTGAGGATCTGGAGCCAAAGACTGTGTGAATGTCTCTCTCTTCCCATTTCCTGTTCAATGACTCAGTCTCAAGCCATAGATCCCAACTGCTGTGCTTCAAAATCTTCTAACCTGTGGCTTCGAGCCCATTATCCCAGCATCGTAACAGCCAGGTGAGAATTGGTTCACCAGGTTTGTGACTGCAATCTCTTCGTAGGTCTCGGAGCTCTGCTGGGGTCCTTGCCATCCAGAGACTGGCCTTTCCAAGCCCCCTTCCCGAAGCTCCAGCGATTCCTTTTGAGGTTCGGCCTTTCTTACAACAAGGGGACCAATGCAGCACCACCTCTCCAATTTTAAGTAGCATTTTCGCTGCCTTCACCACTAGGATCATTGTCCCTGAACAATGTAGGGATGGGTTAGAGCTGATCTTGGAGTCTTTGCTACCAAACCTTGAAGGCCACCATTAAGGAAACTGGCTACTAGGCTGTGGATGTCGAAATTAAGGAAAGGAAGCAATTTGTTCCATCCATCTGAACGGTCCCTTAGAGGATGTCCTGGGACAGGCACAAAACCAGCAAGAATCAGGAAAAAAATTAGTAAAAAGGTGATTGTTATTATTTTTCTTTCTCCTTGTTCCTAAACAAAGCTATGTTTAGATAAACAAAATCCTTCTTGGCAGCTCTCCCGGTAGTGTCCCAAAACAATGGTGGATGTTGTCATGGTTTGAGATAGTCCCAAAATCCAATCCCCTAGTTCCATCCCCCCTCCCACATCTCAACCCAATGTGAGATGGGCTTTTCCAGACAAAACACACCAGACTCAAAGTGGGGGAAAGGGAATATATTACAATGACTGTACAAATAAATACCATATCACATTATACACATGATCACAACTATCTCTACCATGACATATAGTATTTACAATGGTCCAGATCTCTTCTCCCCTCCAAATAAAAGTCCAGGAGGGAAAGAAGGACAGATCCCTTCCAGTCTCTGAGCAGCAGCATCTTCTGAGGCAGCAGTCTGTCTGTCTTCTCCACATGCAGCAGCTGATAGCTGGCTTTCTGCCAGCACTCAACGAGGGAGATATCCAATCTCCCTTGGCCCCATCGCCTCAACCGAGGGGTCTTCCATGGGCTTCGTAACCCCAGACAAGGTCGTATCACCACGTCATATCACGAAGACACAGGGGGGTCTTCGTGACTGTCTGGTATCTCTTGCAGGAGACTCAGCTCCTTCTTGCAGGGCCTCTGTGCCCTGCCTCTCAGGCTGCCACCGTGGCAGCAGTGCAAGGGAGGGGAAGCCAAGGTCAACTCCCCCCGCATTCCATCGAGCCGTCCCGGTCCAGCTCCCTGGACACTCTGAGCTTCTCAGCTCCTCTCTCTTCGGTGCTGCATACTCCAAGGCTCCTCTAAAATAGGAGTCCATGTCCCTCTTCTCCAAGGGAGTTTTGGGGGATCTGGTACAGTCTCTTACCCCAAACTCTGTCTCTCTGCTGCTCTCTTCTTCTCCTCCCTTTCCAGGAGTCTTCTCTCCGGTGCTGCATGTTGTTTCTGCTGCTTCTTCAGTTCAGGTGTTATCTCTGGCTCTCTGCCACTGTTTCTCTGGTCAGTCCCGGCTGCTGTTCTGTGCCCATGGAGAGAGAAAACATTCTCCCGGCATAACTACAGGCACCTAGCCCAGCTTTATGCTGTTCCAGGTCCCTGCAGCCCCCCAGCCGGGGCTGGGAGGGGGCCAGAGGCCCCAAGGGGCTTAGAGCCCCTACCTCGTGGCTCACAACATGGCCACCTCTCCTCAACAACCAAAAACTACAACTCTTCTCTTCCGGTCTGGTTGTGGTATGTTTACATTTCCGCAGGAGCGCCCATTGGACAGAACTTCAAAACTTCAGGGGTTTCCACCCCTTGGGGTCTACCACTTCTCTTAGCCTCTGGGGGAAAACAAGGTCCAATCCAGAAGTGGACTTGCAGCCAGAAGTCCGCTGACAGTGCTGCTTGGGACTGCAGATCTGCTTCTGTGGCGCTCCAAAAAGAGCTTGGTGTTGGCCTCTGCAAGTCTCTCAGTAGCTCTGAAACATTCCCAAGCACACACAGAGTCATCTTTGGCAGGAAGGCTTTCGCAAAGTTCCCCTCCACAGCCTTGGCTACTACTCGACTTCTAAAAGCCAAGGGCATGAAGAGCGTCCAAAACCAGCACATCCTTTGATCTGAGCTTGTTCACAGGGCCTGTTTCTAAGAAATCACACCAAGTGCAAGGAGCAGCCAGTGTCACCTCCAGAAGAACTCTGGCCTACCCTGGCCTTCTCAAGGAAAGCTCAACCCTCAGACCCGCTGCCAAAACAGAAGCCAAGAAAGAGCCGCCTTATTTTGGATTCCCAGAATCCAACTCTCTTCTCTGAGAGGTCTCTCCTTATTCAAACAGGAAAGGGCACAAGATTCATCTTCTCTGTCACCCACGGGATGAGGAGAGTAGAGACTGGCAAAAAGACTGCCTGCTAAAACAACCTCAACTTGAAAAGACACCAATAATGCCAGAGTGGTGCTGCTGTGGGGTTACTGCTGGAACTCTAAAGAGAAAGGAAGACAGGTCTGAGGAAGGGAAGGGTCTGAAGGAACTTTCCCCACAAAGATGCCACGTTCTGCTTTCACACCTGACGCTGGCCACATGCAGAAAAGGGATTTCCAAAGAAAATGCAGGAGGGAAAAGGAGTCTGTTCTTACCAGTCCAAAAAAGCAGGGACTTACCTTTCCAGTTTCTTGGCGAGGCTTTTACTTCTTTGGGCTTCCACCAGATACAGCTCTTTGTACTTATCCACTTCTGCCTGGGGGGATTCCTTTTGAAAAGGTCTTTCTGCTTGGTTGCTTTTTGTCCTTCCCAGTGCACGTTCCAGATCTCTAATTCTGTCTTCTAACTGGTTTTTCAGTGAGTCCACATGACTGGTTCTGATTTCTTCTAATGTGTCCTGGTGGGCTGCCTGTGCCTGAAGGAGACAGTGCACCTTCAACCACCACAAGAAAAAGAGAGCTCTGCCCAGCACAAAATTGCACACACCCACTTTCAAGGGCCCAGCCTTACTCAGAGAGGAGGCTCTGCCTCCTCACTCCCAGCAGCAACCAAGGCAGAACCCAGGAGCTACCAGGGCAAACAATTCTTTGCAGTGGGAAAGAAGCCCAAATGAGCACTCTGCTTCAAAGCTACTAATGAAGAGACACTGGGGCTGTAGGACAGGGCATGTCCAAAAGGATTCTTCAAAGACAAGAAGAGCTTCCACCTCCACCTCCACCCCCTCACCCACACCACTGGAATTTCAGTGACTCCTTTTCTGAGCACCTTCCGCCCTACAAGGACAAAGCACCTGTAGGTCTGGCCATGACAGCTGGAAGTTGCCAAACCCATTCAAGGATGAGCAGTGAGAAGCAGAGCAGCGCACAGAGATCCCCCCAAGCACTGCAAAGTGGGAATCTGCCTTGGGCAGCCTTTGGATTCAGGGACCTGCCGCCACATTCCACACCCATGACAGCACTCCTGCCCAACCATATTGCCTTCTGCCACTGCCTTCAGCAAAGACAGAAGCTAACCCACAGAATACAGGAGCAAAAGAAAAAGACCAAACACCATGGCCACAAGAGAAGTTTACGTAGCACCTGTGGACACTGGGGAGAAACTCACTTACTTGCAAAAACTCATTGACTTCCTGGAGTTTTTGTCTTATTTCCTGGTCTGCTTGTTCTTCCACCTCTCTTTTACACTGTTCGAGTTGGCTGCGATCCACCACGTTGGTCTCCAAATGATGGTGGAGTTTTGCCAGCTCTTCTTGCAGCTGGCATTTGTCCATGGCCAGGTTCTCGCACTCCCCACGCAGGGCAGACAGCTCTTCTTGCAAAGCCTGATTTTTGGCCTCCAGCTGCGTGCACTGTTCACGTTCCCTGTCCAACTGCTGGGAAAGTTCAGCAACCTGCAGACAGAAAGAACAAAAAAGGAACTCAGCGTGGTGTAAAGGCAGTGAATTCTGGGAAAACCCCAAAAGGGGGTGCCCAGAGAGACTTTATTCATCATCTGCTGGCTCAGGACTAGACACAAAGTGCAACCAGGCTTTTCTTTTCCAGCAAGAACAGCTTTCCCATCATTTGCCATAGGATTCCTCAGCTTCCCAGCCTTTTGGAGTTCCTCATGCAAAAATGCTCCAAGCTTCTGGACTCCAAAGGAATGACTGCAAAGGCAGGAAGCCATTCTACAGGGATGCCTTCAAACCCAAGCGTGACTCTGACAGACGCCGCTTTAGCAACGGATCCGAGTGACGAGCGGAGAAGGGATCAGAGGTTCTGTGCCACTGCTGCACAGGCACAGCAGCCTCAACAGCACTGCTGGGAACAGTCCTTCTGGCTCCCCGCCACAGGATGGGCTGAAACAGCTCCCCGTGAGCAAGAAGGGACAGATTTTCCCCTGGGAGGCCCCTGTCCTCCTCGTGCCCTGGGCAGCAACAACACTGTGGAGAAAAGCCAAACCTCAAGTGCCTCCTGCTCAGCTCGTGCCTGAGACAGGGCTCAGGGGCTGATGGTGCCCTGCCAGTGACAGCGCTGTTCCTCCCCTCTCTGCCAGGGCAGCAATTCATCTGGCACACCCAGAGGACGCTGTCACAGCCTCCCTCCAGCTGCAGCCAGGCCTGAGCTGGGCCCCACTGCTCTCAGCCCATGCACGTGATGTCCTGCCAGGACGGCAGACCTGCCCATCCCTCAGGCCCAGCAGGGGGATCTGCACTCTTGGCTGACCCCGCTCACTCTCAGGGAACCTGTTCTGCTCTTCTTGCTCAGGGCCTGTGGGACGGCTCCCTGGCCCCTCAGCTCACGCACCCTGCCAGGCTGGCTGCCACTCCTGGCTTGCCCCTCCTCTGCAGGACAGCCTGGCCTCCATCAGCCCTTACACCTACTGCTTTGCCCTCAACATTTGCATCTTTCCCCAGAAGGAGAACTACCTCTGGATTAGTTCGAGTCATCTCCCACTGGAACAGCAGGAGGAGCATTAAGAAAAGCCCATCACACCCAAAATGCAGCCAAGCGAATAAAAACATCCACATGACAAGAAATAGAGGGAAAGCATCTCCCAGTTTTCAAAAGAAGGAACACCACAACCAAAGAGCCCCACCCAGAGTGCAGCCCAACTCTCTTTGGAATCTATCAACTTCCTGGACCTTTTCAGAATATCTCTTCTTCATTTCTTCCAGCTGGGACTGACTTCCTTTCTCTTCATTAACCCGGAGTTGCCTCCTCTCTATCCTCAGAAGCTTTTCCAGCCTGCACAGCAAATTAGTGAAGAAAACCATGAAACACAGGAAGAACCAGCCTTTCCCCCACAGTCTCACAGAAACAGCACAGACAGCATCCAAGCCTAGAATGGCTTGGCTTGGCAGGGACCTTAAAGATCATCCAGTTCCAAGCCTCCTGCTCTGGGCAGGGACACCTTCCACCAGACCAGCTTGTTCACAACCCCATCCAACCTGGCCTTGAACACTTCCAGCCATGGGGCATCCACAGCTTCTCTGGGCAACCGGTTGCAGTTCCTCACCACCCTCACAGCAACCAATTTCTTCCCAGGATCAAATCTAAACCTACTCTCTTTCCATTTGAAGCCATTCCCCCTTGTCCTCTCACTACCTGCTCTTTTAAATGCACTCTCTTCATCCTTCTTGTGGGCTCCCTTCACACCCCAAAAGGCCACAATTAGGTCACCCCAAAGCCTTCTCTTTTCCAGGCTGAAGGGTTGCAATTGTCCCAGCCTTTCCTCCTAGCAGAGGTGCTCCATCTTTCTGAGCCCCTTGGTGGCCTCCTCTGGGCTCAGTCCAACAGCTGGAGGTCCTTGCTGTGCTGAGGAGCCCAGAGCTGGATGCAGCCCTCCAGCTGGGCTCTCCCAAGGGCAGAGCAGAGGCAGAATGCCCTCCCTCCACCCGCTGGCCACGCTGCCTTGGACGCAGCCCAGGACACAATTGGCTCTCTGGGCTGCGAGCGCACATCGCCGGCTCATGTCCGGCCTCTCCTCCAGCCCAAGGGCTTCTCGGCAGGGCTGCTCTGCCCCTCTTCATCCCCCAGCCTGCACTGATACAGGGGCTGCCCTGAGCCACGGCCAGCAGCTTGCACTGGCTCTTGGTAAACCATCAGCAGATTGCCATGGGCCCACTTCTCCAGCTTGTCCAGGGCCCTCTGGATGGCATCAGCTGTGTCAACCACACCCCTCAGCTTGGTGGCAGCTGCAAATTTGCTGAGGGCGCACTCCATCCCTTCCTCTGGATCATTAGTGAAGAGATTAAAGAACACTGGGCCCAGTCCAGACCCCTGAGGGACACCACTCGGCACTGATGGCCCTCAGCACTCTGAGCCATTGATCACCACCTCTGCATGGCACTGTTCACCCAATTTCTTATCCATCTAACAGTCCACACATCCAATCTGTCTCTCTCCACTTTGGAGAGAAGGATGTTGTGGGGGACTGTGTCAAAGGCTTTCCAGAATGACAGGGAGATGACATGGGTAGCCCTTGTCCACTGAGGCAGTCACTCCATCTTAGAAGGCCACCAGGTCGGTCAAGCAGCACTTGCCCTTGGCGAAGCTGTGCTGGTGCTTCCAATCACCTCCCTGTCATCCACGTGCCTTGACAGAGCTTCTAGAAGGATCTTTTCCATCACCTCCCCAGGCACAGAGGGCAGGCTGACAGGTTGGCAGTTCCCAGGGCCCTCCTTTCTACCCCTTTCAAAGATGGGCACAGTGGGGTTCCCTTTTTCCCCTCACCTGGGACTTCCCCTGACTGCCATGACTTTTCAAATATCAAAGAGAGTGTCTTGGCAACTCCATCAGACCCTGTTGGCCAATGGAGGGCAATAATGCTGGCCAGATGGAGAAGATGGATTCCCAAGGAAAATGCAGGAAGAAAAAGGAGTCTCTCATTACCTCTCCAAACAAGCATGGACTTACCTTTCCAGTTTCTTGGCAAGGCATCTTCTGGTTTTCACTTCCTCCACATACAGCTCTTTGTACCTTTCCATCTCTCCCTGCGTTGCTTCTTTACAAGAAGCTCTCTCTTGTTGGGTGGTTTTGACCCTCTCCAATTCACTTTCCAGATCTCTAATCCTTTCTTCCAACTGGATTCTCATGGAATCACAATGAATGTGTCCAGTTTGTCCTAGTGGGGCCTGGTGGGCTGCCTGTGCCTGAAGGAGACAGTGCAACAGTTCAACCACCACAAGAAAAAGAGAGCTCTGCCCAGCACAAAATTGCACACACCCACTTTCAAGGGCCCAGCCTTACTCAGAGAGGCGGCTCTGCCTCCTCACTCCCAGCAGCAATCAAGGCAGAACCCAGGAGCTACCAGGGCAAAGAATTCTTTGCAGTGGGAAAGAAGCCCAAATGAGCACTCTGCTTCAAAGCTCCTAATGAAGAGCCTGTGGACACTGGGGAGAAATTCACTTACCTGCAAAACGAGGCTGACCTCTTGTAGCTTCGGACTTCTTTCCTGGTCAGCTCCTTCGGCCACCTCTCTTGTACACTGTTCTCTTTGGCTGCAATCCAGCACCAAAGTCTCCAAATGATGGTGGAGTTTTGTCATCTCTTCTTGCAGCTGACATTTGCTCTTCTCCAGTTGTTCACACTTCCCAAGCAGAGTGGACAGCTCTTCTTGCAAAGCCTGGTTTAGGGCCTCGAGCTGCATGCCTGTTACAGGCTCCATGTCCAGCTGCTGTGCACAGAAAAAAAAAAAGAAAAGGAAACTCAGTGTGATCTAAAGGCAGTGAATTCTGAGAAAATCTCTCAAGGGGGTGGCCATGGCAACTGTATTTATCATCTACTGGAAACCAGCCTAGAAAACACTTGAAAGATTCCCCGACAGAAAGAAGAAACTTTACACCTACTTAAGAATTTGGGAGACACTTCTGGCAACAATACTTCTGGGTCCCTTGGAGCTCATGATGAAACTCCTCATTTAGAATCTAAGAATTCCTCCAGTGTCCAGCACACCAAATACCCTCAGGGCTTTTGTAGCAGCTGGGGAAAGGACCAGGCTGCTTTCTGAGCAGCCTCTGCTGAGGAGAAGGCAGAAACTGAGCTCCCCAGGCTCTCCAGGAAAACTTCATCTGACAATTGCCCCACAGAAATAGGCAACTAGGCTCAAGAGTCACAAAAAGGCAAATTTAGCACCAGCTTACTGAGGCAGAGGCTTGCAGGGCTCTCGGAAGGGCTTCAACGCCATCGCTTGGCTGCTGGACAGTGCCTTCCAATCTGCTGTTCTCACTGGCAAAGCTTAAGAAGAAATACAGCTCTTATTACCAGAAAATCCAATGCCAGACAAACTATGCTAAGGAACAGAAGCCACAGCAGAAGTGTCCTTCAAAATCCCACTGACTGTCCCCTGTTTCCACCCAATCCCCCAAAGCCACAGACCCCTCGCTTCACTGGGTTACTCTCTTACTCTTGCGCGTCTTCTTCCAGGAGGTCCTGCAGTTCCTGGGAGGAAGTTATTGCCTCTCTTTTCTTGGCATCCAAGGCAGTCTTCAAGTCAGGAACACAATGCTCAGACTGAAGATGCTTTTCTTCCTCCTCCTGCAGCTGTAAATTCACGGGAAGAATCCACAGTTGTCAGGGGAGCTTTTCCAGAGAGGAGCCAGCTGCTGCTGAAGAACTCAGGTGCTGCATGTCTGTGTGCATCCCCTCTGCCCAAAGAACTGCAATCCATTCAAGTCCCTTCAAAGCTTCACTTCTACTCCCCAAGGAACACAATGAACACTGTTTTGTCCGTTTTCAGGATGGATAGGAAGCAACAGGCACCCCCAGGTTTCTCCCTGTGGGGACAGGCTTTCCATACCTCCGCGCCAGCCCTGTCCAGCTCCTCCTGCAAGCGCAGATTATCTTCCTCCAGGTGAGCCCCATGGCTTCCAGGAACCACAAGAGCACTCCTAAAGCATGCAAAATTTCATCGGAAACGTGTCTGATCCTGCATCAGTTTTCCCCTGCTTGCTCCCAAAACAGCTCTTCCCCCCTTTCCTACAAGCTCCGGGAAAGCAAAGCCAAGTCCATGGAAGCATTGGAGAATTTCTCTTCCAAGGGGCCTCCCTAAAGCAGCCTCAACTACCAGCTCAGGCCATGCTGTTCAGGGCTCCTTGCACTGCTCTTCCAAGTCCCCCCGATGCGGCTGCACAAACTCCCAGGGCAAGCCCTTCGACCCCCTGACCATCTCCATGGCAGGAAGTTTTCTCCTTCTGTGCTCGGAGCCCCTCGTGTCCCCTGGGACAGTGTTGCTTCTCTTTCCCCCAACGCTTCCCTTCAGAGCACTGAACGCCCCAACTCTGCCGTGCCTTAAACCCCCCTGGCCTGCAGAGCAGCCACGCTGCTGAGCTACTGGCAAGTTTCCCCGGGGCTCTGGCTCTGGGTGGGGGGAGGGCACCACAGACAAGGCTTTCTTGCAGACCTCAGCGGGCAAAGGACGAGATCCCCTGAGGTACGAGAGCAGCCAAGGGCAGACCTGCATTCACCAGTCCCACGGGGAACTGCTTCCACGGGGCTGCTCCTTCTTTTTCCCAGCTCATTGCCACGCCCCTCGTCTGGGTCACACTTGCAGACTACCCAGAACACCCGGGGGCTGTTTTGACAAAGCCCTCACCTTTCCCCCTGGCCTTGAGCAGGCCTGTCAGCTGCTTTGTTCACAAGGCACTCCAGAATCTCCTCGTGCTGTTGCAAGGCTGCAAGTTTCAAGGGGGTAAATCCCCACTAAAAGGAGAAAGAATCCCCACTAGAAAGACACAGACAAGCTCTGCAGCTGTTGGAAAGAGCAGCTTTAGCCACGTGCCAAGGTTACCTGGTTCTGAGCATCACTGTTGGCATGATGCTCCAGTAACAGCCCTGCTACAGCTGTGTTTTTAGAGAGCACAGCCAGGTGAAGGGCAGTGTTGCCGTCAGCGTCTGCCAGATTGGGGTCGGCACCGTGTTCCAGCAGAACAGCAACACATTCCTCCTGCTCCTGCTGGACTGCCTGGCAACAACACACCAAAAGGGAAAGGCTTCCAACTTTTCCATCCCCCTCTGTCACAACGCCCTCAGCTCCTGAGTGCTGCCATAGAAGACCATCTTCAAAGATCAGCTAACAGAGGCTGTGCCATGCCCATTGCAATAGGCGTGTTTCTATGGCCCTGCCCTGCAAGGAATCCTGCCAGACACCTCCCCTTTAACACCCCAGCACTAAGCCCCACCTCCAAGCTCAGAAGGCATTCCACACACCTTCATCAGGGCTGTTCTCTTGAAGCTGTCAGCGAGGTTGGGCTGGCTGTTCTTTCTTAGCAGATATCTGACGACATCTGCATGGCCATTGGCTGAAGCCAGATGCAGAGGTGTCCTAAAAATTAAACAGACACTCTTAACCCAGACAGACAAAGGACGAGCCCAAGCTGTGTCTGTACCCAGCACCCTGGGGACCCTGCCCTGACTCTGCTCCTGCTGCTGCTGCTGCTGCTGCTGCAACCCTGCCCTGATGAGCCAGAGGGCAGAAGAGAACAGGTGAGGGCTGAGCAGCTGCAGAACAGCCCTGCAGAGAGAGCACGACCAAGGGGCAGGTGGGCAACACGCGTTTGCAACAGCGCTGGAGCCCGGCCGGCAGCTCCGAGCAGTGAAAAGCTCAAGAGTTCCCTGTCCCAGCTGACAGGGCAAATGTCACTTTTCAAGCCTTGTCCCTAAGAGAGGGCTGCCGAGGACTACTGCAGCTTGGCTCAGGAGCAGCCAAGGTGTGCCATCAGCGTGGCCCAGAACTCACCGCATCTCCAGGTCTGGCCTGTCGATGCCGACTACCTTGACGTACCAGCGCCAGCGCCTCAGCCAGCCCAGGTCACCGCGGGCGGCCGCGCGGTGCAGCCTGCCCAGCCCCTGCTTCCGGAGCTGGGAGGCGCTGCTGGAGCTGGTGGCAGCCCAGGGCTGCCCACTGGGGCTGCTGGAGGGCGACTGCCGTCGCTTCTTGCTCAGAAGCCACGGCATGGCCCTGCTTGGAGCTCCCAGCAGCAGGAAGGGCAAGAAGGCCCCGGCGGGCTGCCGGGAGCCAAGTGGGGATGAGGAATGGGACGGGGCGAGGTTTAGGGGGAGGGTGACAAAGGGGATGAGAATAAGGACGGGCACAGGGTATGAAGCACAAGGCAGACGAGGTCGCCCTGCGCAGTGGTCGTGGCCTGCAGCTGCCAAGACGGCGATGCAGGCGCGCAATGCTCCCCGAGCGGGATGTGCTGCTGCTCCCCGAGAGGCTACAGCAGCTCTGAGCGCCGGCTGCGGGCACCAACAAAGCCGTGCCCGACTGGCGCCTGTGGCGTCACAATGGCTGGTGGAAGGCTCAGCACGTCAGCGTGGGGTGTGACAGAGGCCACGGGGCAGGGTGGGGCCGGGCGGGACAGGGCAGGGCGGGGCAGGTGTGAGGGCGGCCCTGCTGGGCCTTGTGGGAAGGAGGCGGCCTGGGCCTTGTGAGGGCGGCCGGCGGGAGTGGGCACTGCCCCGCCTCAGGGCGCCCCGGGGCAGGGCCCGGGACGCTCCCACCGGGCCGGAGGCTGCGGTAGGCGCTGGAGCAGCTCCCGCATCACCCGCTCTGGCTTTTTGCTTCAGCCTGGAGCCGGGCTGCCTCTGGACACACTGCCATCAAATGAGGCTCAGGACGAAGTGGGGCCACCACAGCTCTCAAGAAATGCCCACCCAGCACTCCAAGCCTTCCATGCCAGAGTTCCAGGACAATTCCCCAACTCCTTTGTCTTGTCCCTCTTGAAGAGCAGACACCTCACCCTCCCTCCCCCTTGCAACTGCTCTCTCCTGCTGCTTTGCCAGATATCAACAGTGAATTTCTGCTCTGCTGCTGCACCAGCCAATGGGCAGCACACAGCAGGGCAGGAAGAAACTTTCAAACACATCTTGTCCCACTTTGCCCCAATGACAACACCAAGTGAAGGACCAGAAGTTCTGCACCAGCTTTCTCAGGGGAGGGACACTACAGTGGACTGCAAGCAGGCTGAAGAAATTTCCCTTTTTCTTTACGGGATACAAACCGGTCTGCTTCCCGCAGGATCAGGGATTTGCCTGTGTTTTAGGATTACCAGGAGCTCACCCACTATCTTCTGCCCAGAACACAAAGAGGAGGGCTCGAAAGCACTGCAAGAGTCTGGCAACTGAGTAGCAGCAATAGCTCACCTGGAGGCCATGATCTTAACACCACTGTGCTTCAAGCCTTCCCAGAGGAAGGGCACACATTTGCCTGGCCTCTGGGACAGGCTGAAGATGCAGCTGTGAGCAGAGCTGAAGGGAGCAGAAGACAGCTCTGGCTCAGCCTTCAGGCTTGGCTTCTCTTTCAGACTTGAAGATGTCTGCTGGACTGATTTGCACTCAGACCAAGGGCAGAGAGAGAAGTCTTAACTCCCAGCCCAGGAAGAAAGCCATAAGAAGCCTTCAAAAATATGACTCTCCTCATCCCTCCCACCTAGGCCCAAAGAGCTCCAATTCTGTCACCAAATGCAGCAGTTCTCCTCAAATGTCGGGACAGTTGTGGCAGCCGTGCCCTTTCTGCCAAAGTTGGACAGGTCCCCACCTGTCCCAGAGGCAAGCAGAGGGAAGAAGAGGGGACAGCCTCGGGATGGGGGAATGGGAGAAGCAAAGCCAGCAGGGGGAACAGAAGAAAACGAGGACACATCCTGGAGTCTTGATGGCGACTGCCGTTGGTTCTGGCGGAGGAGCCCCTCTATGCTGTGTGTGCTTTGGCACAGGCTGCACTGTGGGTATGGCCCTGCTCTGCTGGTGGCCACTGCTCACCCTCTGCACAGAATCATGGAAAGACTAAGGTGCTCTAGTCCAAGGCCTGTTCTGGAACAGGGTTTCCTAGAGCCAGTTGTCCCGATCCCTGAAGGTTGGGAAAAGCCAGGAAAGACGTAGGCAAAGAAGACATTCAGTATTTCTGCTTTTTTCCTCTCCTGTGGAACAAGCTGCCCCATCTTGTTGAGGGATGGGCCCACATTTTCCCTGCTTTTCCTTTTGTCACCTACAGACTTAAAGAAGTCCTTCCTGTTGTCTCTGACATCACTGGCCTGATTCAGTTCCATTTGGGCTTTGGCTTTACCAACTTCATCCCTGCATGCCCAGATAACATTTCTGTTTTCTTTCTTTGCGTCCACTCTCTGTAAGCTTCCTTTTTATGTTTGAACAAGAAGCTCCTTGTCAAGCCATCCATGCAGGCCTCCTGGAATTTTTGCCTGACTTCCTGCTTTTTAGGATGAAACTCTCTTGAGCTTGATGGAAGTGATCCTTGAATATTAACCAGCTCTTTTGTGTCACTGTGCTTTGCAAGGTGTTGCAAAGGCTGTTAAACCCAACAACTATGGCAAGGGGGTTTCGATGAGAAGAAAATTAGTAGGTGCAAACCAGGATGAATGGGCTCTGTCTGTAGCACTGCGCCAGATTCAATGAAATTTACCAGTAACACAGTTCCCTGTGGCACAGCTGCTGGGATGTGGAGCACAAGTCCTCACTGCTATGTTCACTTATGACCCTTTGCAGTCATTCAGCCCCCAAGGACAGCTCTGTTTGTGTTCACAGAGATCCAATGACAGTAAGAATCACTGCCCAGCCTAGTGTTCAAAGGAGATGACAGTGCAGAGATGGGGGGAAATACATTAGGGGATTTGTTTCCCAGTGTCATGGGTTTACTTGTTCTAAAAAACCGAACGGGAATTTTCTTTCTGCCTTGGGTGATTATCTACCCAAAGGAGCTGGCTGGCAGACCTACATTCCAGCCTGACAGCTCTCTCTGGGGCTGGGGCGGGGGGAGCGTGAGGAGTTTTTTTCTCCCCTCCTCTCCTTGGAAAGGGGCACTTCACTTTTTGCCTTAACAGAGGCAAGGGGTGTGTGTGTGGGAAAAAGCTCTGAGGCCGTTTTGCTCTCGACCTGATCATCTGGCTGCTCTCCGGCCTCGGCTTGCCTGCACGCTGCTCTGTCTCCAGCCCCAATCTGCTCAGATTCCATCGGAGAGTTTTGTGCTCACCGACGAAAAATGGGGAGTCCTGACCACAGCCAGGCACAGACAGCGTGAGTTTAGTGGGAAAGAAACCACCCTTCTTTCCCCTTTTCCCCTTCCCCTCCTCGTTGGGGGAAAATCTCCATTTTCGGCTTTTGCTGCGATCCGGGGCCCAACAGCGCCCCCTGCTGGCCAACATCGAGCACTGCAGGCCCCGCCCCTCCAGGGATCCAACAGCGCCCCCTGCTGGCCAACACCGAGCACTGCAGGCCCTGCCCCTCCAGGGATCCAACAGCGCCCCCTGCTGGTCAACACCCAGCACTGCAGGCCCCCCCCTCTGGGGATCCAACAGCGCCCCCTGCTGGCCAACACCCAGCACTGCAGGCCCCGCCCCTCCAGGGATCCAACAGCGCCCCCTGCTGACCAACACTGAGCACTGCAGGCCCCGCCCCTCCAGGGATCCAACAGCGCCCCCTGCTGGCCAACACCCAGCACTGCAGGCCCCGCCCCTCCAGGGATCCAACAGCTCCTGCCAACCGGGATTGGAATTGGGCCAGAGAAGTATCAAACTGTTTCCTTTTTTTGAAGGAGACTTTTTGGGTACAGGATTATTGTTTAGTTGGTTTTGTGTTCTTTTGCTGGTTTTGCCAAGACACATATATCCTTTAATAAAGGGCTGTTATTTCTTCCTTTTTTCCATACTTCCTCGATTGGAGCCTCTTAATTTGGATTTACAATTGCTGAGAGAGGAGTTTGGTCTACTTCATAACTCATCCTCCTTAGCAAAACATTCCAGTCTCTTTACACTCAGACAGGAGGGTAGTGAAGTGGTTTCAACAGGCCCCTGGCATCTGGCCAGGGTCAAACCACGACACAAGGGGAACCAGGAGGATGTGGAGACCCTGTCACGGGAGAGTGGAAGGCTCAGACTAAGTTTTAAAAAGCAAAGCCTTGCCAGAGAGTCTGGAGGTGCAGGAAGGACTCCCTGGCTTTCTGAACTCCTTCCCAGGGAAGGGTTTGGGTGTGGTTGAATCCTCTCTTAGCCCTGGACTCTGTTCACGGTTTAAATTTAAAGGAATTAAAGAGCTCTTAAACCACTTTGTCCTGCAGGTTTTAATGATGGCAAAACAAGAATATTTATATAAAATGAATAATTTACTTTATACAAATGATCAGACAAAAACCTTAATCAGAACTATTTACTGCACAACAGAAACACTAAAACAATATAAACACTAAAAGTCTACTAGTAGAGTCTAATACAGCATAAAGCAGTACAGGGCACTGTAACAAAGCATTTATTGAAGCAGTTCTATTAAAGCTGGAAAACAGAAATAATTATTGAGATCTCATGTAACTCACCCAGACCAATGCTCGTGGGGAGATCTCTTTCTTTCAGCCTCGAGGAGTGACCTTGGAGGGCGTCCCCAAGGGAGCCAAGGGAGGAATCTCCACACCCCCCCCCCAGAGGGGGTTTTGTCAGAAAGAACCTTACTGCATGAGAGGGGATAAAGTGATTGAGTGCCAGGCCCGCCTTTCCAGGCCAGCTCTCAGCTTATCTGTCAACTCAGACTTCAACCAGCAGGGTGTGTGTTCAACGCTGGACCAACCAGGATGGTTTGAGCAGAGTTAACACCGAGACAACAGCCTGGCTCCAGCAGTTGATCTTGTGTGACAGCTTGCTTATGAGCTTGATTGGACCTTGGGTCTGGCCAGGCTGGGACTATCCTGCCAGTCCACCAGCCAGGGGTCTTCCCAACGTGGGTCACTGGGAATGTGGGTCACCAAGCCTGTTCCCAACGTGGGTCCTCCGACAGGTGATGGAGTTGGAGCAGCAGATGAAGCTCTTCCCACAGTCGGGCACTCGCAGGGCTTCCCTTACTGGTGGCTCTGTTGGTGTGTGGTCAAGGCAGAGCTGTGGGTGAAGCTCTTCCCACACTCCTCACACTTGTAGGGCCCCTCCCTGTTGTGGCTGTGCCGGTGCTTCACGAGGGTGAAGTTGCGTTTGAAGCCCTTCCCGCAGTCAGTGCAGCGGAAGGGCCTCTCATCCGTGTGTGTCTGCTGGTGCTTGAGGAGGTCCGAGCTGCTCCGAGACCTCTTCCCACACTCGAGACATTGGTAGGGCCATTCCCCCGTGTGGGTCTTCTGGTGCTGGGTCAGGTTGGATTTGATGCTGAAGCTCTTCCCACATTCTGAGCACTTGTAGGGCTTATCCCCCGTGTGCATGCGCTGGTGGGTGATGAGGCCGGAGCTGTCTCTAAAGCTTTTCTTGCATTCCCCACATTTGTAGGGCCGAGGCCCCCGTTCCCCAGTGTGGATCTGCTGGTGGCGGATCAGGCGGGAGCTGACGCTGAAGCCCTTCCCGCATTCCAAGCACTTGTAGGGCCGTTCCCCCGTGTGCACCCGGCGGTGGGTGAAGAGGTGGGAGCCATAGATGAAGGTCTTCCCACATTCCGCACACTCGTAGGGCCGTTCCCCCGTGTGGACACGCTGGTGGGCAAGGAGGTTGGAGCTGCTGCAGAAGCTCTTCCCACAGCTGGGGCACTTGTAGGGCTTCCCCAGGGCAGTGATGCGCTCCTGCACCACCAGCTCGGAGTTCTGGCTCAAGCTCTTCCCAGATTCCAAGCACTTGTTGGGCTTCTCGCTGGTGTGAAGCTGCTGCTGCACCACCAGGTCGGAGCTCCAGCTCAAGCTCTGGCCGCCTTCCTGGCACAGGCTGGTTTTTTCCTCCTCAGAGCACCCTGGGCTGGCTTTGGAGCCCCTCCTGCGGGGGGATCGCCGGCCCTTTTCCTGCCCGCTGCCTTCCTGTGCCGTGGAGCCCTTCAAAACGGCCTCTCCCACCAGGGTCTGCCGGGGGGATTTGTCCTCCGTGCCCTCCGTCCTCAGCTCGGGGCCTGGGGCAGGAAGGAAGGACAGGGAGGGGATTTGCCTCCGGCTCAGAGGGAAGGGGGAGGAGAAGGAAGACGGAGAGGAAGGAGGGTAGAGAAGGAAAAAGGAGAGGAAGGAATATGAAGGGAAAGAACAAGAAGAAAAAGCAACAAAGAGAGGAAGGAAGAAGGAAGGAAGCAAGAAGAAGGCCCAGAACTGGACACAGCACTCGAGGTGTGGCCTCACCAGTGCCAAGTACAGGGGAAGAACCACTGCCCTGGTCCTGCTGGCCACGCTGGTCCTGAGAGAAGGAAGGAGCAAGGAGAGAAGGAATGACAGAAAGGAAGGAGAAGACAGAACACAAAGAAAAAGAAGAAAGGAGAGAAAGGAAGGAGAAGGAAGAAGGAGAGAAAGGAAAAAACATGAGGAAGGAGAGGGAAGAACAAGGAAGGAAAAGGAACAAGGAGTGGAAGGAAGAAGGACAGGGAGGGGATTTGCCTCCGGCCCAGAGGGAAGGCCAAGGACATCCCCCCAAATCCGGCCCCGGCAGGACAGTGGCAGCAGCGGGGTTGTCCTGCAGCCGGGGGCGATGCTGGGCTGGGAGATACAGGACAAGACAGGGCAAAGGGGCACTGACTTCCTCCTCACCTGCCCGGGGGGCCCGTGGCATCTTCCTCTTCCTCGCAGCCTCCTTCATCTGGCCAAGCTTTGGGAAGGAGAAATCCTGATGGGGGGGAAAAACAAGGGCTGAGCGCGTTGGGTTGGGGGTTCCTCCCGCCCAAGTCCATCTCTAGAAGTCACCAAGCACCTCGTGTCCATAAAAAACTCCTAAACACCAAGTCTCAGCCAAACTCCCCCCCGAAACTCCAAGGTTCAGACCAAAAAAACCCTTCCAGGAGTTCCCCCTCTCAGGTCTCTCCACTTTGGGGTTCTGGGGGCCCCCCGTTTGGGCTGCTGGGGGTCCCACGTGTATTGGGAGTCCCCTCTCTCCAGGGTCCCACCCTCTCTGGGCTGCGGGGGGTCCCAGGAATACTGGGGGTCTTCCCACTTTGGTATTCTGGGGGACCCCCTTCTCTGGGCTGCTGGGGGTCCTGCAGTTCCCTCCTCTCCAAGGTCCCCCTGCTTAGGGATGAGGGGGGTTTTGGAGGCCCCAGGGGTACCTTCTCCCCTGACTCCTTGCTTTGGGGTGCTGGGGCTCTCAGGGGTCCCACCTCTATGGGGTCTCCCCCTCTCCAGGCTGCTGTGGGTCCCAGAAATCCCAGGGGTCCCCCTTCTCCGGGCTCCCCTCTCTCTGGGGTCCCCCTGGCTGGGTTGACGGGGGTCTCAGCACTCCCCTTTCTCCAGGCTCCCCACTTCAGTGTCCCAGGGTTCCCAAGGGTACCCCCTCTCCAGGCCCCCATTTCAGGGTTCCTGCACTCCCAACCCTCCCCTCTCTGCAGGTTCCCCCCCTCTCTCCAGGCTGACAGGGGTCCTGCGGTGCCGGGATCGCCCCTCTCCGCTCTCCCCACTCCGGGGGTCTCAGCAGCCCCCACCGCCTCTTCCTCCTCCTCTTCCTGCTCCTCTGGGCCTGGGGCCCCCCTGCCTGCCCAGTCCCAGTTTTCCAGACCCCACACCCCTCTTTCTTTGACTCCAGGACCCTCCTGCTCCCACTTTCCTCACCATCCCACCTCTCCCTGATGCCGAATTTGTGCCCCAAAAGGCACAAAGGAACTGCTCAGAGACAAGGTTTAGTCTTTAAGCAGCGAGGTAATTATTTTATGCAACACTGGGGAACTCCCTGCTCGCGCTGGACAAAGAGTTTCAAAGCACTCAGTGAAAAGCCAGACTATTTATACAATTTGTGCGAGAGATTACATCATCATTTTATGCATGTTCATATTATTGCAACATCTAGTTATAATATTCATAGCAGGAGGAGTTAGGGCGGAGGCAGGAGCGCGGTCATCATTTTGGGGAGAATTTCGGGGGTACATCCTGTTACTTCAGCTTCAGGGGTCGTCGCTTTACTCCTCTTTCTTGGGTAAACTTTTGAACTTTCCTTAATTTGGCTGACTCCAACATGTATTTGGCAGGAGATTCTGGACTCTGGCCCTTCTCTTTCCCCTTATCTCCCTGTGTTCCTTCCATACGTCTTTGAAACTTAGTTCTTTGTTTCTTGGCTCAGAGCATGCATTCTAAGTTAACTCTTCAGGCCTTGCTTTGTTTCATCCCAGTCCCTCGATCCCCCTGTTTCCTTCACCCTGGAGAGCCCTGGCCCCCCATTCCTGGCTATCCCACCTCATCTCATCCTCAGACCCTCTTTTCCTTGACCCTGGGACCCCCTGGAGCCCCTTCCCAGTTCTCACAGCTCTCCCCGTTTCTCCCTTTCCTTGACCCTGGGACCACTCTGACCCCCAAATCTCCCTGTCTCCTCAGTTCCCCACTCCTGGCATATCCTGTAGAGTGGTCCTGGAGTGTCCCAGGGACCCCCTGAACACCTCATTCCTGGACAACAGATCCCCCCTGCACCCCCTTATCCAGAACACCACCCCCTGCACCCCCTTTCCCGGCCATCCCACCTCTCCCAGACTCCCTTTTCCTTTACCCTGGCACTCCCTGGACCTCCATTCCTGCCCATCAGGATCCCCCTGCACCTCCTCTCCACCACTGGGACTTTCACCCCCTTCCTCAGCTCCAGGACCCCCCTGCACCCCCTTTCCCAGCCATCCCACCTCTCCAAGTCCCCACACCCTCCCTTTTCCCTCACCCTGCCACCCCCTCCACCCCCACTCCTGCCTTTCCCACTCCCCAACCCCTCCTTTCCTCAACACCCGGCACCCCCTGAACTGCCCTTCCTGCACATCCCGGCTCTCCCCACCCACTGAACCCCCTTTCCCTCACACTGGAGGCCCCTGCACCCTCCTTTCCTGGACACAAGGACCCGAGAGACCCCCTGGGCCTCCTCTCCCAGTCCCTACAGCCCCCCTTTTGCCTTCCCTCTGGGACACCCCCAAACCCCCATTCCTGGCCACAGGAACCCCCTGGCACCCCCTTATTCTGCACTAAGACCCCCCTGCAACCTCCTTTCCCGCCCAGCCCGCCTCTCCCAGCCCCCAGGCCCTGCTTTCCCTTCACGCTGCTACCCCCTGCACCCCCAGGCCTGCCTTTTCCACAACCCACAGGACCCTTTTCTTTGGAACACGGGGGGACCCCCTGAACCCCGGTTTCTGCCCATTCTCCCGACCCCCAGGACCTCCCTTTCCCCCACACCGCCGACCCCTGGCCAGGGGATCTCCCTGGACCCCCCATCCCACCTCTCCAGAGCCCCACACTCCCCTTTCCTCGGCCCTGGCATCCCCCAAAACCCCCTTCCCCAGCACTCTGCCCCCCGACAGCCCCAACACTCACCCCAAAAAACACTCCCAGGCTTCCCCCTCTCCCATCTCCCCACTTTGGGGGGCGGGAATTGGGGAACTCCCGCCACTGTTGGGGACAATCAAAGAGTTCCCGACGCGTGGCCGGGGCCTTTGTTCGGCCTGCCGGGAATTCCCAACAAACATCCCGGCCCCCATCAGCCGCTGGGGCCCGGGGGTCCCTCCTCTCCAGGGATCGAGCTGTGGGGACACGAAGGGACCCCCACGGGAACCCCTTTGCCGCTCTCCCACCTCCCCTTCTTCCCCTCTCCCACCCTTTGCCCGTCGCCCCCCGCTGCTTTGGCAGTGACCCACCCCCTCTCTCGCTCACTTTGGGGCTCCCAGCCCCTCTTCTCCTTCCCCTCTGCCCCTTTGCCATCGGGGCCCCCAACTCACCTCGAGCTCCCGGCTCGGGGGATGGAGCGGGGGGAGGAGGAGCGGGCAGAGGCAAAGGAGGAGGAAGAGGAGGAGCATCACCCCCCTGAGTGGGCGGGGAGGGGGAGCTCGGCTGCGATGGGTTGGGGGTGTGCGGGGGGGTTTGGGGGGGATGTTTGGGGCTGAGCCGCAAATGGCCCTCGGGGGGACCTCGGGGGGTCCCCGGGAGGTGGTTTGGTTTTGTTGGGGGGATCCCGGGGTGGGTTCCCGGCAGAGACGGGAGGTGGGCGGGGGGATGCGGGGACCCCCCCGCGGTGGGGGTCGGTGTTGCGGGGTCAGGCCCCGCCGCCCCCATTGTCAGCCCGGTGCCGGCGGGGGGGACGCGACGAGCCCCTTTTTTAGGGCCCCCGGAGTGGGGAGAGCAGAGAGGGGCGACAGCGGAGTTGGGGGACCCCCGGCAGCCTGGGGGGCGGGAGGGGAAGCGCGGAGAGGGGGAGCCCAGAGGGGTGGGGGGGCCGGGGACCCCCGGCCCCTGGAAGAGGGGGCTCCGAGAGGGGGGACCCCTGGGATTCCCGGCATCTGCAGCAGCCCGGAAAAGGCAGAACCCCGGAGAGGGGGCCCCCAAAACACGAGGGACCTGCAACAGCCTGAACGGGGGGACCCCCAGAACCCCAAAGTGCAGAGAGCAAAGGGAGTGAACTTCGGGGAGGGTTTTTTAGAGCCTTTTCCACGGGCCTGCCTCCCCTGGCTGTGGTCTCCCTGTTTGTCAGCACTGTCAGGTTTGCCCACCTGAAGCCCCCCTCCATCTCCTCCCCGCTGCTGGAACTGCTGAGGTCAGTTCTGGACTTGCTGGTGCCTCCAGCACTGAACCCCCCCAGGAGGAACCAGGACCTCAAGGGTGCCTGGAGGAAAATGACTGGATGCTTTTCAGAAGCAATGAAGTGCCTTTTTTCTTCTTCACAGCATCCAGGATGTCAGACTGCTTTGTGTCATATTGTTGTTGTCCATTTTGTTGTTGTATTGGTGTATTTTATATTTGCATTCCTTTTTTTTTTAACTTGTGTTACTGTTTTCCATAAAGGACTGTCATTAGTCATTCTATTGCTACACCAGTACCTACCATTGCTGTGCACACACTGAGGTGCCACAATCACTGTGTATTTCAAGAAAATCAAGTGCCCTGCACTGACTTGTGTGTCCAAGATGCTTCCTCAGCCCTTCTCTGGGGCTGCAGGGGCAGTGCCTTTGTGCAGAGAAGGGAAGATTCCCAGCCCAGCAGCAGGGCCAGGGCCAAGGGCTCCTGCTCTTTCCACAGCTGCTCTTTGCAACTCCACACTCCCCTTGCCAGCCCTGCTGTGGGTGCAAGGCCTGAGTGCTCCGGCAGCTTGGTCACAGTCCTGCTGCGTGTCCGTGCTGGGATCACAGGCAGGGACAGGCCCTGGCACTGCTGGCACAGTTTGGGGGCACAGCGGGAAACAGGGTCAGACTGGGGCTGTCCAAGCACCGTCCCCAAGGAGCACAGCTTGGTGTCGGGGCAGGGGAGGGTCAGGGACAATCAGCCAAGGCCCCTCAGTCCTTCCCTGGGCTCTGGGAGGGATGGGAAAGGGGATCAAAGGAGCCAGCGGGTGTCAAATGCCCCCAGATCTCAAGGGCCAGGCTCGGGGCTGAAGGGATGGAGAGCAGCCCTGCATCCCAGGCCATGGGGATAGTGGGGGATGAAAAGCAGGATGGGAGCCAGCAATGGGAGCTCACAGCCCACAACCCCCCCATGTCCTGGGCTCATGCCACAGCGTGGGCAGCAGGGGAGGGGGGTTCTGCCCCTCTGCTCCACTCAGCTGAGACCCCTCCTGCAGTGCTGCCTCCAGCTCTGGGCTCCTCTGGCTGTCTGCAACGCACCCGCCCGCAATGGCAATGGCTTGGGGGGATTCCCCTGCCAGCCCTGGCATCTCCTGCAGCTCCATGGGCTCCTCAGCACAGCAAAGACACGCACCTCTTGGGGCACTTCCAGAGGAGGCCACCAAGGGGATCCCAGGGCTGCAGCACCTCTCTCATGGAGACAGACTGGGAGAGTGGGGGCTCTTCAGCCTGCAGAAGAAAAGGCTGTGGGGAGACCTCCTTGGGGCCTTCCAGTACTTCAAGGCAGCTTTTTAGAGACGTGGGCAAAGGGTTCAGTAGGGCCTGTCACAATAGGACAGGGGGTGAGAGGTTTAACCTAAAAAAAGGTTAGGTCAGACTAGGGATAAAGAAGAACTATTTTCTAGTGAGAATGCTGAAACACAGGAACACATTTGCAGGGAGGTAGTGGATGCCCCATCCCTGCAAACATTCAAGGCCAGGTTGGATGGGGCTCTGAGCAAGGTGATCTAGGAAAGATGTCTCTGCTCCCCCTCCAGGGGATCCCCCACCCTGTGCTGTTGTCTACCAGAGTGATGGGCAGCTCTCAAAGGATGCAAGTGCCCAGAGAGCAGAGGGAACACACAGGACCTCTGATAGCAGGGACATCTTCAGGTGAGATGGGATTAGTCTGGATCAACACTCTCAGGCTCCACTGTTTTGCCTCTCTGTGGTTGCACAGAACTGTCAGAAGAGACCAATAACCACGAGGTGCCCCAGTGTCACAGGGTGCCTTTGGGTCCCTGAGGCCCTGCATTGTCACAGGCTCCTCCTTGCCATCCAGAGGCCAGGAAGTGTCAGAGGTGCCCCAGGGCACCAGGAGGTCCCGCAGGGTCAAGGGGCACCTTGATTCCATGTGTCCCTGGAGTGTCCCAATGTCCCCATGGCTCCAGGAGGCCCCGCTGTGCCACAGAGGAGCAGCCTTGGGCCGATATCAAAGGACCCAAAAGCGATGTCACTGTGAACTCTTGAGGGCTGGAAGGAGCCAGGGAGACCCGAAGGGCAAAAAGAGCCGGGCAGAGCTGAAGGCCGAGCCGTGCCCCGGAGCCAGGCAGAGCTGAGAAACAAAAGGAGCCGGGAAGACCTGACAACACCATCCCACCCTGGCCCTGCATTTCAGGATCAAGAAATAGGTTTGTCCAAAAGCAGGTGGGGTGGTGGGAAGGGGCAGAGGCAGCAGAGCCCAGCGCAAAGCGAGCGGCTCCAGGCACGGCTTCTCCCGCCCGCCAGGAGAGCGCAGGGGCAGGAGCCCTTTGCCGGGTCTGGCTCCCGGCGCTGCCGGCGCTCGGCGGCTTTGGGGTTTGGCTTTGGGGTCTGACGGGAGGAATTATTGCTGTGGTGGTGGGTGGCAGAGGGGCTGAAGGACTGGGCACGAGAGGGATGCCTGTCCCCTCAAGGGACAAGTGCACAGACAGGGATCAGGTGTTCCCGCTGGGCTCAGACACCAGGTCTGTCCAGCAGCACCCAGGGAAGGGAGGGAGGATCCTTGTGCTCTGTTCCATCACTGTCACCAGGTCCAGTCACAGGGCACAGACAGCAGGTGTAGTGGGTTGGCCCTGCCTGGACACCAGGGACCCCCTAAAGCCACTCTCTCACTCCCCTCTGCAACTGGACAGAGGAGAGAAAAAAAACAGTCGAGGATTCATTCATGAGCCAAGAGCTGGCAGAGGTCACTTCCTGATCACCTTCCCAGGCAAAACAGACTCCAAGGGGGGATATGAACTGATGCCGAAAAACCTTGGAATAACAGAACTGCTCAGAGACTTGGCATCTTTAAGCAGCAAGGTATTTGTTTCTTCAACACTGGGAGCAAGGCAGCTCCCTGACCTTCCTGGCGTTGTGGAAGACCCCCCTTCTGTGCAGGATCCAGGCTGGGGGTGGGGGGGTTTGGGAGGGCTGAGGGATCTCGGGAGGGGGGAGGGGTGGGGGTCCCAGCGGTGGTTTTGGGGTCCCAGGGGTGGTTGGGGGGTCCTGGGGGTTGTTTGGGGGATATTTTGGGGGTGCCCCTGAGCTTTCTGGTGTTGTGGAAGACCCCCCTCCTCTGCAGGATCCAGGCTGGAGGTGGGGGGGCTTGGGGGTCCCTGGTGGATGTTGGGCATCCCAGGGGGGTCGGGTTAGTTTGAGGGTCCCAGGGGTGGTTTGGGGCTCCTGGGGGGGTTCAGGGGGTGTTTCTGGTGGTCCCCCTGACCCTCCTGGCATTGTGTAAGACCCCCCTTCTCTGCAGGATACAGGATGAGGGTGGAGGAGGTTGGGGGTCCCTGGTGGATGTTGGTTGTCCTGGGGGGGTTGGGGGTCCCAGGAGAGGTTTGGGCATGCCAGGGGCAGTTTGGGGGTCCCAAGGGGGGCTTGGGGGGATATTTTGGGGGTTCCCTGACAATTCCAGGCAGGGCACTTTTAACTGTGGCACAGGCGGGGAGGGGCGAGCACCCAGGGGGGTCCCCGTGACCCCCAGGGCCAGTGAGGAGCTCTACTGCGGGTTCAGGGTGTCGATCTGCACCTGGGTGATGTCACCGTGATGTCACCGTGATGCCATTGACAACCACGGTGATGTCATCGACACATGGAGTGATGTCATCACACAGCTACCCCCAAATGTCAGCACGTTCCCCTGTGATGTCACTATGTTCCCCTGTGACATCAGCATATTCTCCTGTGACATCACCATGTTCCCCTATGACATCACATTCCCCTGTGACATCACCATGTTTTCTATGACATATGTGTTCCCCTATGACATCACCACATTCCCCCATGACATCGCCACCTTCCCTATGGCATCACTATGCCCTCTGTGACATCACCACATTCTCCTATGACATCCCCATGCTCCCCAGTGACATCCTCATGGTCCCCTGTGACATCACCACAGTCCCCTATGACAACACTACAGTCCCTATGACATCACCACATTCCCCTGTGACATCACCATGGTCCCATGTGACGTCACCATGTTCCTATATGACATCACCATGGTCCCCAATGACATCATCATGCCCCCTATGACATCACCGTGCCTCCTATGGTATCACCACCTTCCCCTATGACATCCCCAGGAAGGTGGGGGGGCACAGGGGAGGTCACAGGGGGGTCACAGTTGGGGAGGGGTCCTCTCACTGCCCTCCCAGTTCCTCCCAGTGCCTCCCAGTCCCACTCAGTGCCCCCCCAGTCCCTCACAGTGCCCCCCAATTGCTCCCAGTCCCCTCCCAGTCAAACACGGGTCCTCCCAGTTTGTCCCACTCATTCCCTTCCCAGTCCGCCCTAGTCCTTCCCAATCTTCCTCCAGTCCCTCTCAGTCTCCCCCAGTTCCCTCTGATCCCCTCCCAGTCCCCCCCAGTACCTCCTCATCCCTCCCAATCCCTCCCAGTCCTCCCCAATTCCCCCGAGTCTCACCCAGGCCCTTCAAGTCACTTCCCAGTCCCTCCCAATCCCTCCCAGTCTCCCCAATCCCTCCCAGTCCCTCTCAGAGCAACCCAGTCCCCCACAGTCCCCACAGTGATGAATGTGATGTCACAGGGGAGCTTTGATGTCACAGGGGAGGATGTGATGTCACGGGAAGGATGTGATGTCACAGGAGAGATCTGATGTCACAACAAGGACGTGATGTAAGAGGGATGATATAATATCACAGGAAGGATGTGATATCAAAGAGGAAGATTTGATGTCACAAGGGAACTGTGATGTCACAGGGGAGCTGTCATGTCATAGCAGAGATGTGATGCCACAGAAAGGATGTGACTTCACAGAGGAGGATGTGATGTCACAGCAAGAATGTGAAGGATGTGATGTCACTGTGGTGGAGAAAAACAAAGTTTTCGCCCTGGAGTTAAAAAAATGGTAACCCCCGAGGGGGTGGTGTCTCTCTTGGTGTTGACCCAATCAGCATTCCTGCAAAATTAAACATATCCCATCAGACCGGAAAAGGAGGATGATGGAGTTGTTGGAGAAGAAGTGGCCATGTTCTGAAGCCATGAGGAGAGGGGGCAGGAACCCCGATGGGGGGCTATGGCCCCCCAGCCCCCAGCTGGGGTCATAGAAACTCAGAAAGAGTGTTAAACTGACCCAGGTCTGTGACTGAGAAGCTGGGAGTCTTTCTCCACTGGGAGTGGGCAGCAGAAGACGGAAAGGCGGCGGCAGAGACAGCACTGAGCAGAGGCTATGGCAGAAAGCCCAGGAGATCAGAAACAAGCATGCAGCTGAGCAGAGAGACAGAGAGATGTCTGAAGGAGAGACAGAGCCGGCAACAGAGCAAGACTAAGCTCGACAGAGACAGAGTCTGGAGTAAGAACTGAATCCAAAATTCCCCAAAACCCCTCTGAGACCTCCCAGAGAGGAGGAGCCGGTGGACTCTCACTTGAGGGGAGTCTTGGAATGCAGCAGCACCAGGGAGAGAGGAGCTGAGAGCTTGGAGACATCTCGGAGCTGGAGCGGGACGGGCAGAAGGAATGCGGAGGAGGGCCTCGCCCCCGCTGCTGCCCGGCTGGCAGCCTGAGACAGAGCACAGGAGCTCTGATGGACCGCTCGAGGCAAAGACTTTCAACTGAAAGCTGCCCTAACCTTCTGGCTCAGGGGAGCTTGAATCCCCTGAGGAAAGGGACCGTCACAAAGCCCCCTGCACTTCATGATATAACACGGTGAGGCGAGCCTGTCCCTGCTATCGCAGTCCATGGAAGAGAGAGAGAGACCTTCGATTGGAGTCGAAGAGCTGAGAGGGGTGAGAGGAGACCCCCCTGGTGTCTATTGGAAAGAGATCCAGCTACAACAATCCAGCTACAGCTGCTCCATGGAAGAAGAGTGACACTGCTGTTCATAAGTGGAAAGGATCTTTTCCTTCTTCCCTTCTGAACGTTTATTGGAGAGAGAAGAGATTTGATCCAATGTAAATACTGATTTATCATAAAAGAGATAGTTAGGATTATGTATATGATGTATTCTAAAATTCATTTGTGTAGTGACAACAATTTTGACATTGTTTGAAGTGTGTTTTGGCAGCCAGACCCTGTCCCTGACCACCACAAACCTTTAACCTGTGCCAATTTGTATTAATAAAGAGTGTCATTCTGCAGACTGTTGGAGGGAGTCCTTTATAAAGGTGCTGCCAGTTTTGTTGATATCGGAGTAACTGGTGGAAATATCCACTGAGAGGTTTTCCCTTTTGCTGTGACGTGTCAGTCCCAAAAAAGGGCCCTGGAATTCCCCCCACCAGGTGGATCTGTTTGGTGGAGGGTTCCTGGGTGGAATATGGGACAGACTAGATGGGACTGACAGGGTTTTGTTTTTCCCTGGGGCACCAGCAGACAAACAAATCTCCAAGAGTCGGGTGAATTCCCCTTCCCCCCGTTTCCCGGCACACACAGGAATCTGCTGAGGTTGGACAAGACCAAGGTGGTGCAGCCGGGTCAGGGCAACCCCCGGGATCGGTGCAGGTTGGGGGAGGAAGGGATGGAAGTCCCTGCTGGGAGAGGGCTCTGGGGGTGCTGGTGGGTGACAAATGGGACACGAGCCAGCCCGGAAACCCCCCGTGTGCGGGGCTCATCCCGGGGGCAGGGGAGGAGGGGAATGTGCCCCTCTGCTGCCCTCAGGTGAGACCCCACCTGCAGTGCTGCCTCCAGCTCGGGGGGCCCAGATCAGGAGGAATGGACCTGTTGGAGTGGATCCAGAGGAGGCCACAAAGATGCTCTGAGGGCTGGAGCCCCTCTGCTCTGGGGACAGGCTGGGACAATTGGGATTGTTCAGCCTGGAGAAGAGAAGGCACCAGAGAGGCCTTAGAGCCCCTTCCAGTGCCTCGAGGGGCTCCCAGAGAGCTGCAGAGGGATTTTGGATAAGGACCTGTAGGGATGGGAGAAGGGGGAATGGCTTCCCACTGACAGAGGGCAGGCTTAGGGGGATATTGGGAAGAAAGTTTTCCCTGTGAGGGGGGAGGCCCTGGCACAGGTTGCCCTGAGAAGCTGTGGCTGCCCCATCCCTGGAAGTGTCCAAGACCAGGATGGACGGGGCTTGGAGCAACCTGGGCTAGTGGAAGGTGTCCCTGCCCATGGCAGGGGGTGGCACGGGATGAGTTTAAGGTCCCTTCCCACCCAACCCAGTCCATGATTCCAGGATTCTGTGCTGAGACAAGTCCCTGTTGTGGGCAGTGACAGTAAACCAGTCCATTATCCCAGTCAAAACCAGGACAACAGGACAGACACCTCCTGCTCAGTCGGGTGTCCCCTCTCGTGCAGCTACTGAGGGACTCTGGGAATCTGAGGGCACCAGGAAACTGGGAAGGGAGAGGTAAATGTGGGGAGAACAGGGCCCCCTTTTCTCCTCCCCTTTCCCTCTGTGCGTCACCACAACACCTCCCTGAGGGTCACGGCCTGAGGAGAACGGCCAGGCCCCAAATCCATTTGGAACCAGAGGGTGGGAAAAATCCCACAGCAGGGACTGCAGCAACAAGAGGAATTTCCCCAGCTGCTCCCAGCCCTGCTCAGGGGGAAGGAAGGAGACAGTCCAGGGGGGATCAGCTGCACCTCAGGCACCCTGGTCACATCTCTCGTCCATCTCTCTCTCAAACATCAAACTGGGGACATTTCCCTCTTCCAATGAGCTGCTGATTCTACAGTTTGGATGGTCCAGAGTGGGACCTTTGGTGGTGAAGGGGCTGTAAATGCCTCCTTCTTGAGCGGCTTCACCTCCCCTGGGCCCCTCCTCAGTCAACGTTCCTCAATTATCCAACAAACGAGGCACGAAGCAGAAAAGGGCAAAAGGAAAATCTTCCAGGTCACTGCCGGCTCCTGGGGAAAATGCAAGGCAAATAGCCAAGTCATTGAGCTGAGATGTTTTCCCAGCTGCCCCACAATGGTCCCTTGTGTCTGGTCAGGGGCCCGTAAGGATGGAAGGTGTTGCGGAACTGTGGGCAAAGGTGAGTGGAGAATTGAGGCTGTGGCAGGTGCCGGGAGCCCCCGCTCAGTGCCTGTCCTTGATCTGTGCCCACGGAGGTCCCAGCCCAGAGGGGCCTGTGAGGCGGGTGGGGAGGGAGGGAGAGTGGGGCGGGAAGGTGCCATCCTGCTGAGGGCCAGCGCTGGGCCCAGGGCAGGGCAGGGCCATCCCTGGGGACAGGGGCACTGGGGCAGCTGTGTGCCAGGGCCAGCCCAGTGTGGAGCCAGAGCCCTGCTGGGCTGCCAGTGCCTGGCCCCCCCTGCCTGGGCCAGCTGAGCAGAGCGGGGCCCGGCTGATGCGGGAGGACACGGTGTGCCCAGCTGGGACAGGGGCAGGGCCAGCAAAGGGCATCTGCCCCTCTGGGCTCTGCTCGGGGAGGCCGTGGCTGGGCCTGCACCACTTGGGGGCTGCAGTGCCCGCAAATGGGCTGGAGCCGGGCACTGCCACCACCCCAGCACTTCCCTGGGCCCAGCCCTTGTGTGCCAGGGTCAGCATTGCCCAGTGCTCCCCAGTGCCTGCCCAGACTGGAGATCCCAGTCATCCGCCTGTGCCCATTGCCCGTCAGTCCCTTTATCTCCCAGCTCCCTGTTTCCATGGGACGTCACATCCTTCATATTCTTCCTGTGTCATCACATCCTCCTCTGTGACATCATATCCTTCCTCTGACATCACATCCTTCGCATCCTTCTTATGACATCACGTCCTCTCTCGGACATCTCACCCTCCTCTGCGATATCCCACCCTTCTTTTCCATATCACGTCCTCCTCTGTGACATCACAGCCTTCCTTTCCATATCACGTCCTCCTCTGTGACATCACAGCCTTCCTGTGACATCACATCCTCCTCTGTCATCTCATCCTCCTCTGTGTCATCACATACTCCTCTCTGACATCACATCCTTCCTTTGACATCACATCCTCCTTTCTGAAATCACATCCTTCCTGTCAATCTTCTCCTCCCCTGTGACGTACCGTCCTCCCAGAGACGTCACGTCCTTCTCTGTGATATCATGTCCTTCTATTTGACATCACATCCTTTCTGTGACATCACATCCTCCATTGTGACATCACATCCTCCCTTTAATATCACATCCTTTATATCCTCCCTATGACATCACATCCTCCTCTGTGAGATGACATCCTCCACTGCGCCATCACATCATCCTCTGTGACATCACATCCTTCGTATCCTCCCTGTGCCAAAAAATCCTCCTCTGTGACATCACATCATCCTCTGTGACATCACATCCGTCCTGTGACATCAAAACCCTCCGGCGACATCACATCCTCCTCTGTGACATCACATCCTTCACATTCTTGCTATGACATCACGTTCTCCTCTGTGACGTCACATCATCCCTGTGATATCACATCCTCCTCTGTGAAATCACAACATTCCTGTGACATCACATCTCTCCTTTGACATCACATCCTCCCCAAGATATCACAGCTCCTCTTGTGACATCAAGGGTCCCCTGTGACATAACATCTGTCATATGACATCCTTCCTGTGATATCACAGCCTTCCTGTGACATCACATCCTCCTCTATGATGTCACGTCCTCCCCATGACATCACATCCTCTTCTCTGACATCACATCATTCACATCCTTCCTATGACATCACATCAGCCTAGTGACATCACATCTTCCTCTAGGACATCACGTCCTTCCTGTGACATCACATCCTCCTCTGTGACATCACATCCTCCCCAAGACATCACTGCTCCTCTTGTGACATCAAGGGTCCCCTATGACGTAACATCTGTTATATGACATCCTACCTGTGACATCGAATAATCATCTGTGACATCACATCCTCATCTGTGACGTCATGTCCTCCCTATGACATCACATCCTCCTCTCTGACATCACATGATTCTCATCCTTCCCATGACATCAAATTGTCCCTGTGACATCACATCGTCCTCTGTGACATCACATCATTCCTGTGACATCACATCTCTCCTGTGACATCACATCCTCCCCATGACATCACAGCTCCTCTTGTGACATCAAGGGTCCTCTATGATGTAACATCTGTCATATGACATCCTTCCTGTGATATCACAGCCTTCTCTGTGACATCACATCTTTCATATCCTTCCTGTAACATCACATCCTCCACTGTGACATCACATCCTTCATATCCTCCCTGAGACATCACATTCTTCACATTCTTGCTGTGACATCACATCCTCCTCTGTGATGTCACATCCTTCAAGTGTATATTGGGACGAAGCTGGGATGATATTTTTCGTCTGTGTTTGGCCTTAGCCACCTGCAGAAGTTTATAGCTCTCCCTGCCAAGTTCATTGATAAAACAGTGAACTTGGCCTTGGAGGGAGAACTTCTGTATAAACTGTTTTAATTGGTCTCTTGTGATTGGTCAATGGCTCATCAAGGGCATTTGGAGGAGAAAGTGACGATGAAATGAGGAAGGCTCTCCCCCAGACTCAACTGGGAAAGACCCCCAGGACTCACTGCGCCTGCGTGAGGGGATTTCCAAAGTTCTCACGCACGCGCAGGAGGGGGGCACTGACATAACCAAGGGGGTGGGATTGAGAACCCCTGACAGGGTGGTACTGGCCACACCTCCCCGGGGCAGGAGTTCTCAATGAACTGTACAAAAGCAGACACGTTTTCCGTGTGTGGGGCTGTCTCTTCACGAAGGACCAAGTTGCTTTTAGCAGTGACGCCTGCTGGAGTGGGAGCCTGCCAGCCCTCCGGAACACGCAGCTGCTGCAGAGAGGCTTTAGAGGTGGTTAGAGTGGGTAAGACTTTCTTAAGTGACACCTGGGTGAGTAGGGTGTTGCGCCTTCCTTTTAGGTTCTTTTGGTTCACATTTCTCCTTCCTAATCCCGTTCTCTTGCGTGTCTGTTTTTTCCCTTCTCCCCTGTAAGCCACCTTTCATAATAAATGGTTACTTTGTTAACTAGCAACGGTGCCTAGTTTTCCATGTTCCAGAATCTCTCGAACCTGTTTTTCCCTGGTACAGTAACTCTTCCCCCTCCCCGTTACAAAGTGACATCACATTCATCCTGTGACATCACATCCATCCTCTGTGACATCACATCCTTCATATCCTCCATGGGACGTCACATCTCCTTCTGTGACATCACATCCTCCACTGTGACATCACATCCTCCCCTGTGACATCACATCCTCTCTCTGACATCTCATCCTCCCCTCTGACGTCACATCATCCCTGTGACATCACATCCTCCTTTGTGGCATCACATCATTCCTGTGACATCACATCCTCCTCTGTGACATCCTCATGTCCTCGGCTTCCCAGAGTCCCTCAGTAGCTACACGAGGTTGGAAGGAACGAGACTCAGCAGGAGGTGTCTGTCCTGTTGTCCTGGTTTTGACTGGGATAATGGACTGGTTTACAGTCACTGCCCACCACAGGGACTTGCTTTGTCTCAGCACAGAATCATGGAATCATGCTGAAAAAAAAATCTCCGGAGCAGTTAATTAGGGGTGAGATAAGAAAGGGTTTATTTGCCAAGGCTAAGATGTTACACGACGCGTGCAGGCCATGCCTGAGAGGTTACATTTTATAATACCATCCATCCAATCCCAGATGTGCCCACCCTGCGGCCCTTCCTCTGGTCCGTCCCGGGTCCACCCCCTGAGAAATGGGTCTGGAGGCTTTTACTTCATCATCTTCACCATCTTCAGAGCACAAAGGGTACATAGTTACCTAATTTTTGACCATATTCTGTGGTTTAGGCCCTGATATGCTGTTCTGTCAACTGTCTAGGCCTTCCCTTGACAAAAGACTAAACACTTTTGCTGTTTTCAGAAACAGGATTGACATGGGGAGCATAGAATGGGGTAAGAGGGTTAGGGAATGTATAAACAAGGGAAAGGAACAAGGGACAAGGGGGGGAGGAAGGTTGCTGCTTTTTAAAACTTACTTATAAAACTTACAAGTATTAGAAAAATAAAAAACCATTAGGGGCTTAAGGCATCAGTCCCCCCTTTAGAGATTAAACAAGACTCAAAGATCTTGTTCAATCTCTACATAGCACTAACTATATAACAAGCTATGCAGTTTTTATACTAGCATGAATGGCTGCTCTATTCAGATTCAGCCTGGTAACCATGAAGTAAGTTTGTGAAAATAGACTTAATGAAACATCTTTAAGAATTACCAACGTCCAATTTAAACTTGTTGCCAAATTTCAGCCAAATCCGTAGTGCAAATTCAGCACTCACTTAAAAAGAATATTTGGTGCATTTTGCTAAAGCCAAATGTAAATTTGGGTTTTGAACTTAATTCATAGTTCCTAACCATACTAAGCAATACAAACAAGAGAAAAACTTAAACACTATTTTAGCAGTCCTTGTAACAGTCTTTGCTGCTCTACTTGTCTCAGGAACAGAGGTTTTCTTCTTCCTGGGTGAAATTCAGGGTCTTTGATGATAACTGTCCACGTTGGAGATGGTCTGCTGGACTTAAAAACAGTTCTTTCCATTTGGCTTGCAGGAGTCTCAGTCTTAGTGCAACATAAACTCAGTCCTTGGGCTGGAACAGATGAGCAGGAGTGTCCAGCTTCACAGGTTTAGGTGACATGATAAATCCCTGCAGTTCCTGCAAAGTGGATCTTAAAACATTAAACAATTCTACAGACAAACCTCTTTATGCAACTAGGGAGTCGATGAAGTGTGACTCTCTGTTTGATGACAATTTCACAGGAATTTTGGATCTTGGAATTCCTGCATTTCAATCTTCTGAGAGAGGAGCTTGTGCTTTTATCACATAAAGCGATTAACTGCCAGCCACAGATATAACAGGCCAGTCAAGAGCTTACCTGAAGCAGACTGCGTCTGGATGCAAACAGCACCCTGGCAGTGCCAGTAGCCCACCACAGAGAGCTTATACTCTCTGGACAAATTCTAGGCCTTACCGGGGGCAGGTTGTCCTGTTCCAACCTGTCCCAGACTGCAGTCAATCATCTTTACCTCATGGAGTAGTCTTACAGGGACTCCTTGCCTCCATGGATAAAAGCTGCCTCACCTGTTAAAATAGGTACATTTATAGACATATGAATATCAACAAAGCAATAAAGCTAAGAAAGCATTTTCAGCAAACTATTTAAGCAACTTAAACCTATTATTCCAACAACGATGTTACGGGATTGTCTCAAGGATTGTATGCAATGGTGCAAGCCAGATTTTTGGGTCTTACTGGAGGGTTCACAAAACCAGTGCTGTAATTCCTGGTTAGCAATCAGAAGCAGGATTCCCATGATGCAGTGTTGAACCTGCTAGAGCAGTACTGCTGCTTTACAGAAGCTGTGATGGCATCCAGGCAAAGGGTCACTTTGTGGTTTCTCGGCTCCGCTGCCTTTCACTACAGCATTGATGCCACTTTCTTATCTGTCCTCTGTTTCAGTGTAGGATTTCCTTTGCAAATTCAGGTTCACACACACTCCTAGATGACACTAGATAAAAAGCATCTTAAAAAACATAAACAGAATCCACAATCACATGCAAATTTTACGGAGCCTTCATCAAACTGCTTCAGGAAAAATTCTTCCACAGGCTGCAGAGAGACATAGATGTTTACAAATTTTTGTTGGAACAAGATAAGTGCAAGTACAAACATTGCAGGCAATTCATGTAACAAAAGCAAAAACAGTCTAAGTTTTCAATTCTTAGCAGTTAAGCTAACAAATGAAGCTTAAAACAATATAAAATAGAAAGTAACAAAGAAACACAATAATTATAATATATGTATACGTTTCTGTACCACCTTTTAGTGCAAATTAATTTCAATTGTGTCAGAAGGCCTTTATCTACTTGGTCTGGTATTTTCATTTGCAGTTGAGACATGTGTCTACTCCTGCATAAAAGTTGTTCTCATGGCTTCTCAGTTTGAATTTTAGTGGTACAGCTTCCAGGGTTGTTTGCTGGAACGAACTGCCTGTGAACATTTAACTTCTGACACATGGTTAGTTTACATTTGAAACAGATCAGTATTCAAAGCATCACCTTATTACTTTGTGACATATATTGCACCGGCGGGTTTTAGTTTTTGGGTTCGCCGGGAATTCACACTGGTTTTGTCCTCCCCTCTCCCCTTTCGGTCTGATGGGAGGAGCGGAGGGTCCCGTGTTAGACTGGGCTGGGACTCTAGCCACTGACACCGCTCTCTTGTTCGCTGCCACTAAGGTGTTATGAGTTGCAGCTAGGAAACTATTTGCTTGTGCACTCTCTGCAGCTCCCGTTCCGTCTGCAGAGGCGGCAGTAGCTCCTGTACTAAACCTAGATTTTTTTTGTCTCACAGTTGGACTCACTCTTTCTGTGCCGGCGGTTAACTTTGCTCCAGCACTCGCAGAGCGGTGCCGGCGCCTGCGACGGTCACATGATTTCTCCCTTTCTTTCCTATACGTTGGAATAGGTTGGGTACTGACCACTCTGGCTCTCGGCTCTGCTCCGCTTGTTATGGGAGCAGGCATCTTTATTGTTACAACAACTATGAATTTGTTGGGTGGCATTAAAATTCCTATACTACTTGCACTCACTACAGCTGCCTGCGTGCGGTTAGATGTTATGGGGGAGGGAGGTACCCTCCCCACTTTTCTCGCAGCTCTCGGTGTTTTTGTTCTTTGCCGACCTCTGGTCGTACCTGCTACACCTGGGGTGGTTCCCGAAACAGCAGAGGCAGAGCTGGGTCTCGCTACTCCTGCAAAGTCAGCAGCTCTCTCTCGCGCTGCTACGCTCAACGGTCTCATAGCCTTCCCGGCACTCGCATCTGCCGTCTCTGCCTGGACCATACCAATAGGAGCAAAAAACTCCTCATTGGTCGGAGCAATAACTGGGACTAGTTTTTCCTGTCCCCGCTTTACTGTGCTCACTACAGTTTTAAGTTTCGGGATCGCTCCCTGCTCCAATCTCGCTCTCTCTGTCACAGCATCCTCACTGTATCACACACAGGCAACACTTTTTTCTTCACCGCGCCAGCCAGTCCCGTCGCCATGGTAACGGCCGTTCCAGAAACCTCCCCTGCTCTCTGAGCCGGGAGTTCCGTTGCCGCAGTAACGGCTGTTCTAATACCAGTGTCACCGCCCACCACACTAGCTTTCTGCCCTCTGTTCTGATATACTGCCCAAGCTATCTAATAATTCATCGATGTCCCTTTCACTACCACCTGCCTTTTGCAGTTTCCTTCTTATATCTTTTGTGGACTGTTCCACAAACAAGTATACCAGATTTTTCTTTCCCATATCTGACTCTAAATCAATATCAGTATATTTTCTGATGACATCCTTTAATCTATTCAGAAACTCCGTGGACGACTCATTTGCTCTTTGCTTGGTTTCATACATATTTACCCAACTCATATCTCTTGCACTTGGGGCATGCAGCTCTGCTCCTACAGTTCTTATATCGCTATCAACGCCGATAAAACTAGCTGCCTGAGCACCCATCCCTGGTGCTGGGCTACTTGTTCTCAGAAACACCTCTACATTTGGGGCCGTCACCGTCGTCCCTTCACTGCTACCAATACAACTATCAACCTCAGTTGTTACTAGTTTCTCTGTTTTCAAGTTCACTTCTACCATTGTTATGGCAACTTTATCTACTCCGGCAAAGCTGCCAGCTGCTGCAGAGCTACAAACTGCTTCCCTGCTCGCTGGAACAGACAGGGCAGACCCCGCAGCCATTGCCCCTGTGGGGCCAGGAGTCTCTCCTGTTGTTATCCCTGGGCTAGCCAGCCCCGCAGCGTCTGCGTAACTCTCGCTCAGCTCTGCCGCGCTGCCAGCAGCTCCAACAAAGGTCGATCTCATTTGCACCTCTGTGCACATTCCAACTAAACCGACAGGACTCCCGAGCTAACCTCTCCAGAGACTCTAATTTGCCTAATCCCTCCCGGTGCAGCCTGATCCGCACCAGGGGGTCCACTGATGGCTCCTGCCTGCCCAATCAGAATCGGTCCAGGGGCTGCTCCTCCTGAAACTCCAGCCTCTCCGGGGCTGCTTTTGCTCTCATTAGGTGACCCCTTCTCTCCCCTCAATCCAGGGTGTGTTAACAAAAACATAAACAACTCCGCGTACCTGATTTCATCCCATTTTTGCTCCTCATTGAGGAGTGAAATTAACTTCAGTACCGTGTCTAGCTCAGAGGAACCGAATTCTGGCCAAGCCACTCCTTTTATCTGCCCAAATACCGGCCACACACTTATAGATAGCTTACACAGTTCCTCTTTCTTCAAAGTTGTTTCAACACCAGCTAAAGTTTTCCAATGCTTCAAAATCATTCTCAGGGGGGATTCCTTAGGGATCTCAACTTTTGAATCCACACAACCCATGCTTGCAAAACAAGAGCAAACCACCATCACACACTAGGTCACAAGGCTGTTAATGTAACCTCTCAGCTATTTACCGAGTCACAAACTACAGAGCCCCACCGGCTCTCCCACAGTGTCAGAGCACCGGAGGGCATCCCCTCCAAACCACACAGCCCTAGGCCATCTGGCTCTGACCTGGGTAATTGGTGAACCACTCGTTCGCCCTCTGAAAAGCGACTTTCCAGACTATTTCGAGGGCCCAAGTCTTTAAGCAAACTTTTCAGAAATCCGTGTCCCCTATCCCGGGACACAAAACACAAAACTTTCCCGCAGCTGCTAACTAACCAAATAGGTACCGTTTCCTTATTCGCTCTTTTCTTATCTCACCTCTATGCTCCGTGTTCAGTCTCTGTGGGTTCTGTGGAGCTGGGCTTCTCAGACCGGGGTGGGAATTATCTCAGATAAAAGCCGGCTCTCTGAGGAATATTCCTGCTGATGAAAGTTTCCAGTCTGAAGAAGTCTCGGTCCAGATCCCCGTACAGGCCACCACTGTTGCCTGTGTATTTTGGTGCAGAAAAAAAAATCTCCGGAGCAGTTAATTAGGGGTGAGATAAGAAAGGGTTTATTTGCCAAGGCTAAGATGTTACACAGGCCATGCCTGAGAGGTTACATTTTATAATACCATCTATCCAATCCCAGATGTGCCCACCCTGCGGCCCTTCCTCTGGTCCGTCCCGGGTCCACCCCCTGAGAAATGGGTCTGGAGGCTTTTACTTCATCATCTTCACCATCTTCAGAGCACAAAGGGTACATAGTTACCTAATTTTTGACCATATTCTGTGGTTTAGGCCCTGATATGCTGTTCTGTCAACTGTCTAGGCCTTCCCTTGACAAAAGACTAAACACTTTTGCTGTATTCAGAAACAGGATTGATATGGGGAGCATAGAATGGGGTAAGAGGGTTAGGGAATGTCGCGACGGAAAGCTCTAGACACCTCAATGTGAGAATCCAGGAACTTCGTTTATTGTAGATTGACAACAGCTTAATATACACTCTATAATAGGTTCATGAATATTACAGAAATTAGGCTCATTATTGGTGCTCAGTTAGGTGGTGATATCATCTTAACTGTCTTTCATTGTTTACACAGGTGGCTCGTTAAGTGTCTCTGTTTTGGTAATGCCTAGCTCCTGTTCTTCAGCTCAATTTAGAATACCCAAGGACGCTGCTGCTTTCTCAGGGCCCTGCTATCTCAGACTTTCTCATGGGCCTAGTCAGACTGCGTCTTATACTTTAGCAGCTCATCCATAGCCTTAGCCATGTTCATATGTCCTCGCATTTCTAACCAATCCTCTACAAGGGAATGTATAAACAAGGGAAAGGAACAAGGGACAAGGGGGGGAGGAAGGTTGCTGCTTTTTAAAACTTACTTATAAAACTTACAAGTATTAGAAAAATAAAAAACCATTAGGTGCTTAAGGCATCAGCTGAGACAGGGCAAGTCCCTGTCGTGGGCAGTGACTGTAAAACCAGTCCGTTATCCCAGTCAAAATCAGGACAACAGGACAGAGACCTCCTGTTCAGTCTGGTCCTGCCCCCCCCCGCGTGCTGAGGGACTCTGGGAAGCTGAGGGCACCAGGAAATTGGGAAGGGAGACGTAAATGTGGGGAGAACAGGGCCCCCTTTTCTCCTCCCCTTTCCCTCTGGGAGTCACCACAACACCTCCCTGCGGGTCACAGCCTGAGGAGAACGGCCAGGCCCCAAATCCATTTGGAACCAGAGGGTGGGAAAAATCCCACAGCAGGGACTGCAGCAACAAGAGGAATTTCCCCAGCTGCTCCCAGCCCTGCTCAGGGGGAAGGAAGGAGACAGTCCAGGGGGGATCAGCTGCACCTCAGGCCCCCTGCTCACGACTCTCGTCCATCTCTCTCTCAAACACCAAACTGGGGACATTTCCCTCTTCCAATGAGCTGCTGATGTCACAATTTGGATGGTCCAGAGTGGGACCTTTGGTGTTGAGGGGCTGTAAATGCCTCCTTCTTGAGCAGCTTCACCTCCCCTGGGCCCCTCCTCAGTCAACGTTCCTCAATTATCCAACAAACGAGGCACGAAGCAGAAAAGGGCAAAAGGAAAATCTTCCAGGTCACTGCCGGCTCCTGGGGAAAATGCAAGGCAAATAGTCAAGTCATTGAGCTGAGATGTTTTCCCAGCTGCCCCACAATGGTCCCTTGTGTCTGGTCAGGGGCCCGTAAGGATGGAAGGTGTTGCGGAACTGTGGGCAAAGGTGAGTGGAGAATTGAGGCTGTGGCAGGTGCCGGGAGCCCCCGCTCAGTGCCTGTCCTTGATCTGTGCCCACGGGGGTCCCAGCCCAGAGGGGCCTGTGAGGCGGGTGGGGAGGGAGGGAGAGTGGGGCGGGAAGGTGCCATCCTGCTGAGGGCCAGCGCTGGGCCCAGGGCAGGGCAGGGCCATCCCTGGGGACAGGGGTACTGGGGCAGCTGTGTGCCAGGGCCAACCCAGTGTGGAGCCAGAGCCCTGCTGGGCTGCCAGTGCCTGGCCCCCCCTGCCTGGGCCAGCTGAGCAGAGCGGGGCCCGGCTGATGCGGGAGGACACGGTGTGCCCAGCTGGGACAGGGGCAGGGCCAGCAAAGGGCATCTGCCCCTCTGGGCTCTGCTCAGGGAGGCCGTGGCTGGGCCTGCACCACTTGGGGGCTGCAGTGCCCGCAAATGGGCTGGAGCCGGGCACTGCCACCACCCCAGCACTTCCCTGGGCCCAGCCCTTGTGTGCCAGGGCCAGCATTGGCCAGTGCTCCCCAGTGCCTGCCCAGACTGGAGATCCCAGTCACCTGCCTGTGCCCATTGCCCGTCAGCCCCTTTATCTCCCAGCTCCCTGTTTCCCTGATCCCGGGCTCCTGGTGCCCCAAGAAGGGGGTCACTGCCAGCCCTGCGTTCAACCAAGGGGCTGGAGTGGGAACAGGGACAATTGTCCTCAGACAAACCGGGTTTGGGGCTGGGCTGAGCTCTGGGGTGTCCCAGAGGGAAAGCTCTGGGAAGGGATGTGCAGAGGGACATGAGTGGATCTGGGTTTGAGGACTGTTGGAGGATGGATTGTGTTGTGTGGGATTGTCCCCACAGGGTATGCAGCTGCTTTCAGCTCCCTGCCCACCCCCTTGGCACCCCCAGGGGCCTGGGCCCTTCCAGGGGCAGCTGCCCCGTGCAGGAAGCTGGAGGGATGCCGGGGAAGGTGGCTGGATGGGTGCCGCAGGCGGGATGGACTCTGTGCCAGGGCTGGGCTTGTGGCCAGGGCTGGGGGCTGTGCCCAGCCGGGCTTTGCCCCGGGGGCTCTCGGGGAGGGGGCAGGGAGGAGTCCCGGCAGGGATAAATGTGCTCCTGCCCTTGTGCAGCCTCAGCCAGCGCTGCCCAGGCCCAGAGGAAGATGAAGGTCGCTGTGCTCAGCGTGGCCCTGCTCTTCACCATCCTGCTGAGCCCCCCGGCAGATGCCAAGGTGAGGCCCCCATGCCACGGCCATGGGCTCAGGGATGGGCCCCTTCCCGATCCAGGGGCTCCCCCAGAACTCCCCAGCACCCCCAGCCCCGGGCCAGGCCACTTTCTTCCGGCCACAATTCCCTCTCTCCTTCCCCTTCCCACAATTCAACTCCTGCTGCTACAGCTCCGCTTCCCCACGGGATGCTTGCACCCAGCTCCATCCTGGCACAGTCCCAACGCTTCCTGCTCTTTTGACCCCAAATCCCACCTTTTTGGGCCTCCGCATCCCATCCTCTTGGTCCCCTGGGACATCTCCCCACCATCTCCTCTCTTTCCCAGCCAAGGCAAAGGCCCAACCCAAACTGGGTGGAACTGGGCCAAGCCCCACTGGAGTCCAAGGAGGACAAACAGGCCCAAGCTCCACACTGGGCTCAAATGGGACAAGGCCTGGCCAGGCTGAAGTGGCACCAACTGGGAAATGCCCTGCCATGGCCCCTTCCCAGGGCCTTTCCTCCAGGCTTTGCCCTCGATCCCTTGCCTTTCCCCCTGCACTGGTGTCCCCAACTTGCCTGGGAGCTGCAATCCCAAAGAGCCCCGCTCAGCCCGGGGGGCAGCCGGGGCTGGAGGGGGTGGGGACACCCGTGTCCCCCCCAGCCCCACAAGGCCAACCCCAACCAAGCCTTTGCTCTCCTCCTGCAGCCCGTTCAGGCCGGCGGCGTCCAATGTGGGGAGGTAAGTCTGGGAGTTGGGAGGCACCCAGTGTGGGAAGTGGGGGGAACTTTGGGCCCCCCATCCCTTCCTGGCACAGGGGACACCCCAGTGACCAGTGACGTCTCCTTGTCTCTCTACAGGGAACAAACACAGTGATCGGCCCGGTGGGTACCAGGGCTTGTGCTGGGCCCAGACCCTCCCCTCTGGTGGCCACCACCCTCCAGGCCATCCCAGTGCTCCCCAGTCCACCCCAGTGTGCAGCGGGGAGGTCCTTCCTCAGGGCCCCCACTCTATTCCCACACACCCCAGTCCACCCCACCACACACACACGGCATCATTCCCACACCATTTCTTCCCTTCTTTCTCCTCTAATCCTTCCCCTTTCCCATTGCCCACGACACTCATGTCCAGAAATCCCCTTCCTTGACCCCTCAGTCCCAAATTCCCTCCCAATCCCTTCCAGTTTTCTCCCTTCCCCATTTCTCCTGTCCCCACCCCTGCCCTGCTTCATTCCCTGTTTCCCCTCCACTGCAATCCCTTCCTCTTCACCCGCATCCCCCACAGTCCCATCCCTTCCAAACCCCAATGCCCATCATGTGGGATCCCCAATTCCCCCCACTTCACCCTCTTTGGGTCCCCTCCTCCTCCCCCCACCCTCCCTGCAGGCCCTGAATTCCCCTGGCTCTCCTTGTCTCCATCCCCACCCTGGGCCCTGCAGGAACAGGGAACCCGGGGGAAACTGGGTGCAGTGGGGCTGGGGGAGCAGAAGGGATTTTCCCTCTCAGACCAGGGGCCAACCATGGGCTGGGGGGTCTGGGGACACCCGTGTCCCTCCCCCAGCCCCACAGGGGCCAATCCTGCTTAAACCTTGGCTCTCCTTCCCCAGCCAATCTCGGGACAAGGAGGAGGTGGATGTGTCGGGGTAAGTCCTGGAGTTGGGATGTCCCCAGTGTGGGAAATGGGGGGAAATGTAGTCTCCCCATCCCTCCTGGGTCTGGGGACACCCCAGTGACCAGTGACACTTCACACTCTCTCTCCAGGGAGGCATGGATGTCCATCGAGTGAAGAGGTCTGAGGTGGGTACCCCGAGTTCTGCTGGGCCCAGACCCTCCCCTCTCATGGCCACGACCCTCCCCGGCATCCCAGTGTGCCCCAGTCTGGCCCAGTGTGCCCCAGTCCAGCCCAATGTGTCCCAGTACATCCCAGTGTGTCCCAGTCCACCCCAGTGTGCCCCAGTCCAGGCCAGTGTGTCCCAGTACATCCCACTGTGTCCCAGTTCACCCCAGTGTGTGTCTAACCCTGCCTTTGTCCCCAGCCCCCTGTGGCTGACCAGGTGGAGCTGATGCGCCAGTGACGCTCGGCTGCCTCTCTGCATGTCCAGGTGAGAAATATGGGAGGCTCCTCAGCCCCCCAGAGGAGCCTGGCAGGACCCTGGGGGGTCCCTGAGCCCTCTGCAGTGGGCAGAGCTTGGGGACAGAAGAGGGACATGTCGTGGAGTATGTTTCGCTAAGTTTTGGTCTGTGAATAAAAGAAGACACACACAGACAAACAGTGATGAGACGAGGGGTGTCTGCCTGCTGAGCAGAGCAGGCAGCTTTATTGGGCTCGCTAGTCTGTACTTTCCCACACACACAATGTAAACTTATTTTTGCAAAAACACTCAGGAATTTAACACCTGCACACAGTCAACAGCTTCATTCTTGCACTGTTATCCTCTTCTAGCTAACTCCCTAAAATTCAAGGCTGTATCCATGGGAATGTTTAGCCTCACTGTTCTTCCTGAGAAAGGCCTCACACCCTGCAATATTTCAAGCTGCTCAGGCTCCAAAGGTCCTGGGGGCTCCATGGACCTACCATCTCCCCCCAGCAGGGACATGGAGGGAGCTGTCCCTGCTCCGTGTCCCGGGGCAGCTGGACAGAGCTACCCCCAAGCCTTGCCTTGCACTGGGGGCTCTGCAGACCCCCAGGCTCACCGGGAGGGCAGGGAGGGGCTCGGGGAGGTGTCAGAGCATCCCGGGCTCAGGGGCTCTGGGGGCCACATGGATCTCAGCATCCAATTCCCTTCTCCTGCCCCAGCTCCCTGCAGACACACGGGGTGGGGACAAGGCACCTGCCATGTCCCTGTGGACACCGGGGTGATGTTTGGGGCTCTGTCTTTCAGGACTGGAAGTGGTGGTGACACCCGTGTCCTGGCCCCCTCCAGCAGCATGAGGAGATGATCATCCCTGGAGGACCCCCCTGATCCCCTGGGTGCCCTGGCAATTTCCCTGCAAGAATCAATAAACCCCTGCAGCAAAACAAATGCTCTGTGTCTGTCTGGGTGGGTGTGTTCCCACATCCACGGGTGCCTTCCCGTGTCCATGTGTGTTCCCACGTCCCCTGGGGCACCCGGTGGTTTGGGGGCACAGCAGGAAACAGGGTCAGACTGGGGCTGTCCAAGCACCGTCCCCAAGGAGCACAGCTTGGTGTCGGGGCAGGGGAGGGTCAGGGACAATCAGCCAAGGCCCCTCAGTCCTTCCCTGGGCTCTGGGAGGGATGGGAAAGGGGATCAAAGGAGCCAGCGGGTGTCAAATGCCCCCAGATCTCAAGGGCCAGGCTTGGGGCTGAAGGGATGGAGAGCAGCCCTGCATCCAAGGCCATGGTCTTGTCAGTGCAAAGGTGTTCAGTAACTCTGCCTTCTCTGCATCCTTGCCATGAGCAGAGCGGCTCAGGGGGCTCCTGGGGGTCTCTGCACACGAGATCCCCCTCACACTCTTAAGGGAACTTCCCAGGCTCACCATTCCCAGGACTCCCTGGCAGTGACTCTCCCACCAGCCCAGACTGGCACTGCTGACACTCAGGCCCCTTCCCAGCAGCAGCAGCTCCAGTGACCCGACGGGTCCCCTGTGACTCCCCACACCCCCCACTCTCACAGTCAGACCAGGTTTCCTCACTGCTTCCACCCCAGGTTTCCCATGGCAGAGTCTCTGATGTCGTAGAAACAATAAAACATTTTATTCCTGGAGAAGAAACAGATACAGGCTGAGCTGGTGCCTCAAGGAGGGACCCCCAGAAAACCTCCATGGGGTTTTATCTCCTCACACTCCAAGCACACAAACTGCTCTTCCTGCTGAGTCCTGGGCTCCTGCCCTGTCTCCAAGTGTCCTCTCCCTTGGCTGCTCCAGGGTCAGCAGCTCACGGCCTTTGGTCTGAGGCCCCTCACCCAGAGCTCATCCCACAGCTCCAACTGCAGCTGCTCCCTGAGCCACCTGCACCCACGGGATTCCTCAACCCTGGGCACCACGAGGCTCCTGACAGTGTCCCAGGGTCCCTTTGGTTCCATGAGCCCCCACAGTGTCCCAGGGTCCCTTTGGTTCCATGAGCCCCCACAGTGTCCCAGGGTCCCTTGGGTTCCATGAGCCCCCACAGTCTCTCAGGGTCCCTTGGGTTCCATGAGGTTCTGGCACTGAAAACTGGGAAATAAACTCCCCAACCAGTTTTTTGGGTTAGAAAGCCCACATTACTTCATTCAGTGTGCTGGGTGCATGAAGATAGCTCCATAAAGCATGCACACCCAGCAACCTCACAGACCACTTTAGAGTCATGAAATTAATAGTCATGACATTCCTATTACATATTCATTACATTTCCTGAATACATGCAGAGGTACTAATTACTTCCATGGACTTACTTGAATATGGTTCCTGATCTTCCAAGGAATCTTTTCTCCGTGAGAGTATCTCAGACATGTGGTCATGTCATAATGTACTTCTCTTACCATTCTTTGCTCTCACACACAATCCTTGTTCTCAAAACTAAGGCATTTGCAAGGACATGTTAATCACTGATATAGGGAAATAAGGAAGCAAGAGCTGCCACAAGGCTATTAGTCACAGATGTAGGGATCAAACAGTATTGTACAACAGTTAAAAGAATTTTCCAGCATCTTTCCCCGCTGCTGCATAGACTCTGTTTTTAAAAAATACAACTACTTTGGTCACAGTTTGTGCTGCTTTCAGCTGGGGTGGAGTTGATTTTCTTCCCAGTGGCTGCTACGGGGCCGTGTTTTGGATTTGTGCTGAACACAGGGTTGATAATACAGAGATGTTTTGGTTGTTGCTGAGCAGGGCTCACACAGAGCCAAGGCCTTTTCTGCTTTTCACAGGGCCAGGCTGGCAAGGAAGTTGGGAGGCTGTGAGGAGACACAGCCGGGACAGGGGACCCAAACTGACCCAAGGGATATTCCAGACCACATGACATCATGCTCAGGATAGAAAGGGAGGGGAAGAAGAAGGAAAAGGAAGGTTTGGAGTGATGGCATCTGTCTTCCCCAGGAAGCATTCTGTGGGATGGGACCCTGCTCCCCTGCAGGTGGCTGAACACCTGCTTCCCATAGGAAATGCTGAATTAATTCTTTGCTTTTCTTTGCTCGTGTGCCCAGTTTTGCTTTCCCTCTAAAGTGTCTTTTACCTCAACCCAGGAGTTTTCCAGCTTTTATCCTTCCAAGTCTGCCCCTGCTCTGGCTGGTGTGGGAGTGAGCGAACGTCTCCACAGTTGCTGACTGGGGTTAAACCCTGACAGAGCTTGTCAGTGGCACAATGGCCCCTTGATTCCACGAGGGTCCGCAATGTCCCAGGGCTCCTTCAGTTCCCTGAGGTTCCGCAGGGTCCCAGGGTTCTTTTGGTTCCATCAGGTTCTGTAGTGTCCCAGAATTCCTTTGGTTCCATGAGGCTCCACAATGTCACAACGTCCCCTTGACTTCATGAGGTTTCTCAGTGTCACAGGGTTTCTTTGGTTCCATCAGGTCCCACAGAGTCACAAGGGCCCTGTGATTCCATGAGGTTCCACAGTGTCCCAGGGTCCCTTTGGTTCCATGAGGGGAGGGGCTGGGAAGCCAGGGGACCCCCAAGAGCCCCTGTGACTGAAGCCCATACTGGGAACCCTTGGGCCTGTACTGGGAGCATTTGTGACCCAATACTGGGAGCTCTGGGAGTACTGCTGACCCCATCCTGAAAGTGCTGGATACACTGGGAGCCCTGGTGCCCCCATACTGGGAGAACTGGAGACTCCTACATTGGAAGCCCTGACGCCCATACTGGGGCCATCCTGGGAGCCCTGGTGCTCATTCTGCTGCCATACTGGTGTCACTGGTGCCTGTACTGGTCCACCCTGGTGCTGTACTGGTGCCCTATGGGTCCATATTGGCCCATACTGGTACCATGGTTATGCATACTGCTCCCAGACTGGTCCGTACAGGTCCCTACTGGTCTGTACTCGTCTCATACTGGCCCGTACTGGTGCCATAGTGGTGTGAAGGGAGGTATTTCTTTTTGTGTTGGTGGTGGGGAGTGGCTGTAGTTACTTCTTTATTTATGTATTTTTTTTTTATTTTTGGGCGTGGGAGGCAGAGGGGGGCGGGGGAAGGGATGTTGGAGGGGGTGTGTTTGTTTCCCTTTTCCAGCACTGCATTTTGGTTTGGTTTGGTTTTTTCTTGTCAGTTTTTCAATGAAATAAATCTCTCCAGACATGGAGCTGCCATCCTGCAAAGGCCGGGCCCCCCCACTGCTGCAACACAGACACAGACAAAGAGACACAGACACACAGAGACTCCCAGACAGACACACAGACACACAGAGACTCCCAGACAGACACACAGACACACAGAGACTCCCAGACAGACACACAGACACACACACAGAGTGTAGGTGTAGAAAACCTTCGAAGAAACACCGAGGATGGAAAACCTTAATGCCCACTCAAGGAAACTCTCGCTGCCAGGGAAAAGCTTTAACGTGGGAAGAAACAACTTTCTCCTGCAGGGTGCTGCGATGTTTTCTTTATCTGCTGCCTGGAGGTAACTCCCTTGCTCCAAGCGATAAAATCCTCACAGAGGTGCCTGGGCCCCCCAGGGGGGTCAGGCAGGTCCCAAACCCAGGGGAGCACACAGCCTTTCGGGGTTTGCCGCTCCCGCGAAAGGGGTTGTTCCAAAAGCCCCAAAACAGGTTTCTGCTCCGGCTTTCTTGGCCAGCTTTCCCGCAGTGCTCTCGGCCGTCCCAAACAAATAGTGTTCAAGCTCCGGGCCCGGCCCGGTGCAGACACAGCCCCCGCCGCGCTCTCCTCTCCTCCCCCGCCGCCTTTCAGGCCCCGCGCACGGGTCGGGGCCGCCCCGCCCTCCCCCCTCCCAGCGGCGGGGCCGGAGCGGGGCGGCCAAGGCGGTCCCCGCGCCCCGGGGCGGCGGCAGCGGCAGCGCCGGGGCGAGGAGGAGGCGGCGCGGGGGGAGGCGAAGGCGTTCGGCGCTGGGCGCGGAGCCCGGAGCAGAGGGGAGGCTGGTGTGATATATAAATAATTGTGATTCGTGGAACAAATGGGTGATTACATCAAAATAAAACAAACGGATTGTAAAACTTAATTACACCCCCATAAAGAAATAAAACAGACCCTCACAAGGTCAAGAGGCCTAAAACCTCCTTACTATCCTAAGGATAAAATATAGTAGAACTTTAAATCTTTAGGCGCCTGTTCGTCCAAGAATGCATGAATTATGACTGGTTGTAGAGATAACCCTTTTAGCTTTAGCTGTAAGAAAACCCATATATTAAATACTTAGCAAAAACCTGTAGAATGTATATGTATATGATATAATTAATATGCATGAAGTAGCTAAGATAAATACTAAATGTACCCTGTAGTAGGGGTGTGCAGATTTGGGAAACTGGTCTCATTTCTGTCACCCAGCCGGCTGCTTGCTTTTACCATATAATAAACTATTATTCGAAACTTATAGAAACTCGAGACTTTGTTTATCACACTGGGCACGGGCCGGGGGCGCTGCCGGCGGGGCCGGGCGGGGTCTCTGTGCGAAGCACAGCTGGGGTTGCGTCGCTGGGAGCCTTTTTGGTGCTGTGGGGTTGCCCCGACAAGGGAAAATGTTAAGTTGCTGTGGAGAAGATGTTACGCTGCTGCTGCTAAGGGACAATTGAAGCTGCAGAGTTGAATAAGTGCAGTTTCAGGTTCCGGGGCTGTCGCTAAGAGAGCAGCCGTGTGGGCGGGGAGCAGCCAATGGGGAGGTGCCCAGAGGCAGCCAATGGGAAAGCTGCGGGATGGCGGGAAGGGGCAGCCAATGGGAGAGCGCGCGGTGCAGCCAAGCGTAACCAATAGACAACCAATGGGACACCGAGCAGCCGGGCAGCCAATGAGGAGCTGCCGCCAGGGGCCGGTGCTGAGAGACTGCGCATGCTCCGAGAGCGAGGGGACAGTTCGGAGAGAGGAAGACTCTGAGCCTTCATCCCCTACGACCGCCCGGGACGGCCACGGGAGAGAAGCGCGCAGGCGGCAGAAGGCGTGTGCCGAGATTGACATCGAACACCGCCCAGTCTCGGGTAGGTCATGAATATGTAAAATGCGCGATGAATATGTATGACGTAGTTGTAGAAAAGGGAAGCTGTGAGGGGGGAAGGTGTGCGCGTGTTGGTTGGAGGTGTCGTGTTTTCGTCCTGCGCCGTAATAAACAAATAGCGGCTTAATAGGACCTGTGGCTATTGGGTTTTCCTACCGTCGGCTTTTGCCGGCCTCAGTTCCGGCCAGCCAGGCGGGAGTCACCCTGTGCTCGGCTGCAGACTCCGCTGGAGGCAGGGACTCCCTGGGGCGCCCTCGGGATTTTGCCGAAGGGACTCCTCACTTCCCTGGGCTCGCTGCGGGAGCAGACGGGGACCTCTTGCGACCAATTGAAGGTATTTGTTTCGTATAATTTGGTTTCGGGTGACCGGTCACTGGAAAGTACCTGTAAGCCGCTTTCTGTTTCGGAGTTCGTGTGTCCCGGTAAATTGTTTCTGTTTCGGAGGTCGTGTACGGTGTGTAAGGCAAAGCTTGTGGGTCTTAATAAATTATTTCAGAAGTTTGGTGAGTGCAGAGTGTGTGAAGTATAGCTGTCAGTGTCTGGTGTAGCTGCTGTGAGAGAAGTTTCCTTAGTGTCTTGTAGCACGGGTTTTAATGGGCACGTGTTGGCATCTGAGTGTCCGGTGTGAGTGCTGTGAGTGAGAGAAGTTTCCTTGTTTTATAGCACTGATTTTAATCAGCACGTGTTGGCATCAGTGTCTGGTGTAGATGCTGTACTATGAGAAAAGTTTTACTCTTGTCTTGTAGCAGCGATTTTAATCGGCACGTGTTGCCATTTCAGTGTCTGGTGTAGGTATTGTGAATGGCAAAAGTTGTCTTCTATTTTTGTGACACGAGTTTTAATCAGCAGCTGTTAATATCTTAGTGTCTGATACAAGGAGTGCGGCCAGAAAAGGCTTTTTTCTTGTTCTGTGACACTAATTTTAATTAGTACTTATTAATATGTCAGTGTCTGGTGTAGGCAGTGTGATGAGGAGAAGTTTTTATTATCATCTGTGGCACTAATTTTCATCAGCTTCCGACAATTTATTTCCCACATTTCCTAACCTAAAAGAGTTGCATTTAAGGGTTGGTAAAAGGGCACGTGTTGGCATCTGAGTGTCTGGCATAAGTGGTGCGAGTGAGAGAAGATTTTTTTCTTATCCTGTAGCACCGATTTTAATGGGCACGTGTTGGCATCTGAGTGTCTGGTGTAGGTACTGTGAGAGCAGTGTTCTTAAAACAGCGATTTTAATCAACAGGTGTTGGCGTCTGAGTGTGGGTGCTGTGAGAGAAGTCATTATTGTCTTATAGCACCGATTTTAATGGGCACGTGTTGGCGTCTGAATGTCTGGTGTAGGTACTGTGAGAGCAGCGTTCTTGTCCTGTAGCAGCGATTTTAATCAGCGGGTGTTGGCATCTAAGTGTCTGGTGTGGCTGCTGCGAGTGAGAAATTTTTTCTTGTCCTGCAGCACCGATTTTAATCGACACGTGTTGGTATTTTATTGTCTGGGTTAGATGCTGTGAGTGAGAAAGGTTTTCTTTTTGTCCTGTAGCACGGATTTTAATGGGCACTTGTTGGCATCTGAGTGTGTGGTGGGGGTGGTGTGAGTGAGAGGTTTTGTTATTGTCTTGTAGCACCGATTTTAATCGGCACATGTTGGCATCTCTGCAGTAGATGCTGTGAGAGCAGTTTTCTTGTGTTCTAGCAGCGATTTTAATCAGCAGGTGTTGGCATCTGAGTGTCCAGTGTGGGTGCTGTGAGTGAGAGTAGATTTCTTGTCTTATAGCACCGATTTTAATGGGCACGTGTTGGCGTCTCGGTGTCTGGGATAGGTGCTGCGAGTGAGAGATTTTTTTCTTGTCGTGTAGCAGCGATTTTAATCGGCAGGTGTTGCCATCTGGGTGTCTGATGTAGGTAGTGTGAGAGCAGTGTTCTTGTCTTGTGGCAGGGATTTTAATCAACACGTGCTGGCATCTGAGTGTCCAGTGTGAGTCCTGTGAGTGAGAGAAGTTTTCTTGTGTTGTACTACTAATTTTAATGGGCACGTGTTGGCATCTGAGTGTCTGGTAGTGATTCAAAGAAACTTCTGCCAATCTGAAAAGCACTTTTATTACGGCCGGGGAATGCAAAGGGGCAGGTGTTCTCCCCAGTGCACTCCCCGAGCCAAGAAATAACACAGCCTTTTATACAGTTTGAAAGTAGCAAGCTCAAAATTATCTTTACACACACTCCTTTTGCAGTCTTTCTTATCTAAATAGACACTTAGTTTTACCTCCTATTCTTACCATTATAGAGTAGTTAGGTAAAGTTTTATCACTTCAAGCAGTTTCAGGTTCCCCACCCCTCTCTACGTGCTAAAAAGCCTTCCCCATTCTCTAAGCCTTTTATCTCAATTGCCCACAGTTCGGTCAGAGACTTTTAAGCAGTTTTACATTTTGCAAAGTCACACCTTCATAGCTAAATATCTAATATTTTATTTCATTCTCTATTTCAATTCCCCCCTTTTCTTTTAACTAATGCAAATTCTTTTGCATCACTTTTTGTACAGTCCAGAGCACGTGTACTTGTTGTGCTATAGTTCTTATTTTCCACCACATCCATAGATTGACGATTGTAAGGAGGAGAGCTGCCAGCATCAAAACCAAGATCGGGTGAATCAGGAAGTTAAATAGCTGAGCTACCGTGGGTGAATGTCTATTGGTTAATCCCAAAAACATGCTCCACCAATGATGTTCTCCAGTTTTTGTCACTTCTGTAATGATGTTTTTTATCTCTGTTGTGTCGTGTTTCACTTGCCACAGCATGCGACGTGAAGTAGCATTTACCTTTTCCATCATTTGTTCAATATCCGGATGATAGAGCATTTTCTGGAGGATATTAATGTCCATGCCTATTTGTAGTTTAGGCACTTCATGATATGACATATATCTATCCGAGATCAATTGCATGGTGGTCACAGGAGCAGTGTATTTAAAGTCACATCCTATTATTTTGGTAAAATTGCAAACACAGAAGTTAGTAGCATTAGTTAGTTCTTTACAATTATCAATTGTTATACTTGTGCAAGGTGTCCTGATGCAGGCACATCCTTTACCTACATAATACACTTGGGACTGTGCCTGTGTATTTGGGAACATTTCAAACGTACATACACTGTCTTCTGTATCTAAACATAAATCCTCCTTCTCTATTACAGCATTTTCACACACATATCCTAGTTGTTCCCTAGGTATACAGGCCTTCGTGTTGACAGTTTGCCACCTCCCTGTGTCCTTGTCATAGCTTGCCCAGACATTATGCCCTATAGGTCTAACTACAATGTCCCGGTGTATTGCTCCTAATGCTAAGACAGGAAATATGGTCTGTTCTTTTGCCTCACGGATGGTAAGACCATATGCCTCTATTTGTTCCTGCTCTGTGTTATATGTGAAGTTCACTAACTGCCACCATGCCTGATGTTCTTTTTCAAATTTACTTGTGGTGTCTTGTCTGGATATGATCTCTCTTATCTCTTGAGGTAAAATTCCTGAGGTTCCTTCTCTTATAATTCCTGCCGATACAGATTGTATCCATTGCTGAGTTTGGATACACTGTATTGCTACTGAGACATCTTTTTGTAATTTTCCAAAGACATTAGTCACAACCTGAAAGTCTTTAGATGTGTGTTCAGTTAACAAGATCATCAAATTTGTAGTAAAAGATTCTGTTTCAGCTATAGTCATTAATGATGATCTGAGTGGTACTTCCATATAACATTTCAAAAGGGCTCAGCCCTTCTTTAGTTTTAGGTTTGACCCTTATTCGCAATAAGGCCAGAGGTAATGCTTGGTACCAATGTAGGTTTACTTCTTGACAGATTTTTGCCAATTGTTGTTTTATCAAATGATTCATTTTCTCCACCTGACCACTTGCTTGTGGTCGATATGGAGTGTGCAATTGCCAATTGATTTGCAGGATGCTGCTAATTCTTTGTATTACTTTAGCTACAAAATGTGGTCCTCTGTCCGAGGAGATGATGTCAGGTACTCCAAACCTGGGGATAATTTCATTAAGTAGTACCTTGACAACTTCTCGAGCCTTATTGCTTCGAGTCGGGAAAGCCTCTGGCCAATTTGAGAAAGTATCTGTCAAAACCAACAGGTATCTGTAGCCTCCTTTCCTAGGCAACTCAGAGAAATCTATCTGCAAGTGTTGCCCTGGGAGATTACCTTTGCCAATTGTCCCTATCTCGATTTTATTGGTTGTGTGAGGATTATTTTGAAGGCAGGTCTTGCATTGTTTAGTAACCTGGATTATTGTAGTGTATAAATTTCGTCCTATAATTTGTTTCCTTAGATATTTGTGTAATGCATCTGCCCCCCAGTGAGTTTTGTTATGTTCTGCCTGTACAACTTTCCATAGTACTCTTTCAGGTACCACTATTTGTCCTGTTTCTAAGTAGTACATGTTACCTTTGCGTTGAGCTTGCTGATCTTTTATTAATTTTAAATCCTCCTTTGAATATGATACATTAGAGCTTACCTCTATAATTTTGCCATCAGGAATTAGGGAGGCAAGTTCTACCTGGCCGTTTTCTGCTGCCTTTTTCGCCTCTCGATCTGCCAATCGATTGCCTTTTTCTTGGTCAAGCCTTTTTGATGTCCTCTACAATGCATAATAGCAAGCCTTTTCGGTAACTGGACAGCTTCAAGTAATTTTAAGATTTCTTCTGCGTGCTTTATCTGTTTTCCTTGTGATGTGAGTAACTCTCTTTCTTTCCACACTGCTCCATGAGCATGAAGTACTCCGAAGGCATACTTTGAGTCCATCCAAATATTAATGTCCTTTCTTTTTTTCTTTCAATGCATAACCAGCTTTGTGGATTCCATCTTTCATATAGCTGCTTCCGTCCGTGAACCACATTTCTGCCTCGGGCAGTGGTGTATCTTTCAAGTCCGGTCAGCTGAAATATGTTGCTTCAATAGTTTCAATGCAATCATGATACACCGGTCTCTCTGTGGTTGTTGAACTTGATAAGAATATTGCTGGATTTATGATGTTAGTGGTGACGATTTCAACATCATCTTGTTCTACTAGAGTGGCCTGGTATTTGAGAAACCTGGAGGGCGAGAGCCAGTGACTGCCTTTCTGTTCGAGCACTGCTGAAACCACGTGTGACACTAGAACAGTCATTTTCTGTCCCATTGTGAGCTCTCAGGCTTCTTGTATGTTCAGTACTACTGCAGTTACGGCCCTTAGGCATCCTGGCCATCCTTTGCTCACTTCATCTAACTGTTTAGAGAAGTATGCCACTGCTCGGCAATATTGTCTGACCTGCTGGGCCAGGACCCCCAGTGCAATTCCCTGCCTTTCATGCGAAAAGAGCAAAAAAAAGGCTTAGTTACATCTGGGAGGCCCAGTGCAGGTGCCTGCATCAGTTCTTTCTTAAGCCAATGGAAGGTTTGTTTAGCTTCTCCAGTCCATGTTAATTGTTGATCTCCATCTTGTAGAATTTGGTATAGAGGTTTGACTATTAGTCCATATTTGTAGATCCAAAGCCTGCACCAGCCAGTCATTCCAAAAATGTGCAACGTTCTTTTTGGAGTCTGGGGCAAAGGTATTTTACAGATGGCTTCTTTTCTTTCTGGCCCATGTCGATGTTGTCTTCCTGAGATTTCTACATATTGCAAGAGGACTCCGCTGTCTGAAGGTACAGTCTATTCTTCAAGATCTTTGGCAAACTGATCTCCAAAAATTGTTGGATTATTTTATATCCTTGTGGGAGAACAATCTATGTAAACTGTGCTCGTCTTCCTGTATCCGGGCTTTCTCATTCAAAGGCAAAAAATTTTTTGATTTTTAGGGTCCAAAGGCAAGCAGAAAAAGGCATCTTTTAAATCTAAAACAGAAAACCAGACATATTCATTTTTTGTTTAGTTAGAAGTGTATATGGGTTAGCTACCACTGGGTGGAGCTCTTCAAAATAGGTGTGTTGAATTCTGATTTACATTCAATTAATTCTTACCGGCCGTGTCCCAGGTTTTAATCTTACTGTTACAGGTTGAGCGTGTCTGGCCCTTCCTGGGGTCCTGTCAGCCCAGACCCCCGGGTAGATCTGGTCATAGATTGCTGGTGGTACTTCTCCCGATATCTGTGGCTGGATTAGAGCAAGACTTAAAATTTCGATTAATTCATTTTCTTTTACTTTAAGTTGCATATCTCTATTGTTGAACCTAATTTCTGCATTTAGTTTTTCTAATAGATCCCTTCCCAAAAGTGATTTAGGTGCATGAGGCATATATAGGAATTTATGTATACCTAAAGTCTTACCTAATTTAAAACTTAGTGGTTTCATAGAAGATACTTTTTCAACTTGACCAGTGGCTCCTATCACATTCAAAGATACATCGTCCATGAGGTTTAATTCCTGATTTAACACAGAAAATGTTGCTCCAGTGTCTACTAAAAATTCTATTTTATGTTTATTTTTCCCCAGTTCCATTATAACCAAGGGATCCCTGGGGGCAAAACCCCTCGGTCCCCTTTAATCCTGGTCCAATTCTGCCATTAAAATAGGTTTTTGCTCCCTTTGAGGGCATTCTCTTTTCCAATGTCCTTCTTCTTTACAAATTGCACATTGGTTTGGTCTCAATTTCTGCTGGTTACCACTTCCAGGGTGCCATCCAGGTCTCTTAGAGCGATGTTCTCTTTTACCCAGGGCGGCGATGGTTGCCTTTGTGATAGCTTTACCTAATTTCTGTCTTTCTACCCCAACTGGGTCATCTTTACGAGCAATATCCTTCCAATTTTCTAAATCTCCCATATAGAAATTAACTTTAAGTTTTATAGGCCCCTGCGGTCCTGCAGCCTCTCTTAAAGGGGCTTGTGTAGTCCGCCTGGCCTCTGTGTGTGGGGAGACAGATTTTGCTCTCGTTTTACTGCGTGTCCACCTGCTCAGGGGAGATAAGTAAGGAATTTCCCTTCTTCCCCTTTCTCCGTTTCTTTCCCTCCCCTGCTGTCTTGAAGATGTGGACAATTTACTGTTTGGTCCTGAGGGGGGGGCAGGAGCCCCTCCTTCGGCTATTTCATTTGCCCTTTCTCCAAAGGGACTTACATAATCCTTAATTCTACTTTCTAACTCCTTGTTGGTATATTTCAAACATCTCTGTCCTATTGAACAGTCTGAACAACATCTTTTGAGTTCTCTTATACCTTGTTTTACATTCTCTTTCTCTAATGTTAGAACAAACAGGTCTCATGGGGCTAAATTAATGCCACACTCCCTCTGCCATTCTGGGTGTTCCCTCAAGCAAAAGAACATATTAGCATAGACCACTTCATTCCATCTTCCATGCCTTCGCAAAAACAACATTAACTGCAGTAAAATATTATAGTCTAATGATCCGTGCTTTGGCCACTTTGCTCCTTCCTCTAGTTTATAGAGGGGCCACCATTCTGAACAATATTTGATTAGAGTTTTCTTGTTAGTAATCTCACCCTGAGATTCCCCAATTTCTTTCCAGTGTGTTAAAACACATCCTAATGGACTTTTATCAACCTTTTGTTTACCTTGCCAGTTTCCCATTTTTAGCTTTTGCTTTGGCCTGTTTCTAGTCGTGCCCTTTGCACAGATGTAAACTCGTGGTTATCTGCAAATTTCAGTTATATACTTTCAACACACACCACACACACACCACACCAGCTTTGAGGCAGGAAAGTTCTGAGTCAGCCCTGTTAGCTTGTTCAAGTATCTCCTGTCTGGTAGCAATCCTCAGTCGGGCAATAAAAAACTCCTTTCTTAGGTGTTCACAAAATAGTCACACTCCACACTTACTGATACAAGGTAACAATCTCACAATCTTAAGTATTAATGAGAAAAGAACCACCTTTTTTTTTTTTTTTTTTTTTTTTGCCTTATTTTACCTGCATATTTTGTTACTCTCTCTTAGATACTGTATAAAACCGTATCTAAACTTAACCATTCCAATGTTAAGATCTCCTAATGCCACTCTTACCCCTAACACGCCAAAATTGCCAACATTTAACACAGATTACAAGTATGAGGTGAACAATTTTACAAATTGAGCAAAGATATGGGTTTGCACTTTCAGAGGTTGTCAGCCCTGGAGTTTGTGGCATCTGCAAGCGGCCAGCAAACTTCCTGGCTTAATTCCTGCAAACAATGAGTGTTAAGGTTCCGCCTAAAACCATAAAACCACAAAACCACTATCTCCTGTAAACACATGAAGGTAGTCCTTTTGCCATGATTAGGAGAAAAACAGTAACATATATGAAAACAAATATAATTACCCAGTATTTGCTTACTTAACATACAACAGTAATTTCATGACATAAGAGACAGTACTCACAGACAAAAACAATACAATTCAGCAAACACATGGAACGCAGACAGATGGTTTAAAACAAACCCAGATATATTACCAAACTTATAATAATCGCAATTCCAAAGCCAAGTCCCAAATCTAGCCACAGTGGTAAACCCAAAAACATCTGTCACAAAAAAACCTATACCACCCTTTAATGGGACTGTTAACCCATATTCAGAAGGATGCAGCCCTCTGCCCAAAATTCCTCTTTTTGGTATAGCTTTGGTGAGACTCTAACTCACAATCAAAGCCATATGCATCCTCCTGGTAGGACTCGAACCTACTATTAAAAGGGTGTTGCTCTTGTTAGCTGCTAGCAAGCCCAGAGCCCTAAAAACCAGCGTACGACTTACGGTTTCCTTCCCAAAACCCTAGGGAAAAATGAAAGAGTGCTTTAAAATTTGTATACTTGTGTTTTAGAATTTGTATACCTGTGCCCAGGGTCTTCCTCTACTCCCGTGGTGATCCAGCGGAGCCCGGGGAGCCTCACCGGAGTAACGTCCCGGGGCGCGCAGAGGGTCCCCGGTTCCGGAGGGTCCTCACCGGCGAGCAGAGATCAGTCCCATCTGGGTGCCATATTGATTCAAAGAAACCTCTGCCAATCTGAAAAGCACTTTTATTACGGCCGGGGAATGCAAAGGGGCAGGTGTTCTCCCCAGTGCACTCCCCGAGCCAAGAAATAACATAGCCTTTTATACAGTTTGAAAGTAGCAAGCTCAAAATTATCTTTACACACACTCCTTTTGCAGTCTTTCTTATCTAAATAGACACTTAGTTTTACCTCCTATTCTTACCATTATAGAGTAGTTAGGTAAAGTTTTATCACTTCAAGCAGTTTCAGGTTCCCCACCCCTCTCTACGTGCTAAAAAGCCTTCCCCATTCTCTAAGCCTTTTATCTCAATTGCCCACAGTTCGGTCAGAGACTTTTAAGCAGTTTTACATTTTGCAAAGTCACACCTTCATAGCTAAATATCTAATATTTTATTTCATTCTCTATTTCAGTAGGGGTGCTGTGAGTTGAGAGAAGATTTTTTTCTTGTCTTGTAGCCCTGATTTTAATCGACACGTGTTTGCGTTTGAATATTTGGTGTAGTTACTATGATAACCATCTATAACGCAGCTGTCTCCTTTGAGAACACACGCAGGATCACTCTCGAGGAAAAAAGGCAACGCAGAAAGAACCGCGTATTGCAGAATACACCATCTAAGGAGTCTTTCTGCTGTGCCTTTTGCAGTCGGATATGTCTGTCACGTATTGGCCTCATGAGCCACCAGCGTGCCTGTAGCAAATGTGGATAGAGCCTTCTCAAATCTTCGTTCGCGAAGCCCAGCCATGGTGATGATGACTATGGCAGCGGTGTTCTTGTCTTGTAGCAGCGATTTTAATGACCAGTGTTGGCATCTGAGTCTCTGGTGTGGGTGCTGCGAGTGAGAGAAGATTTTTTTCTTGTCCTGTAGAGTGTCTGGTGTGGGTGGTGTGAGTGAGAAATTTTTTCTTGTCCTGCAGCACCGATTTTAATCGACATGTGTTGGTATTTTATTGTCTGGTTTAGGTGCTGTGAGTGAGAGAAGATTTTTCCTTGTCCTGTAGCATCGATTTTAACGGGCACTTGTTGGCATCTGAGTGTCTGGTGGGGGTGGTGTGAGTGAGAGGTTTTGTTCTTGTCTTGTAGCACCGATTTTAATCGAGATATGTTGGCGTCTCTGCAGTAGATGCTGTGAGAGCAGTTTTCTTGTGTTCTAGCAGCGATTTTAATCAGCAGGTGTTGGCATCTGAGTGTCCAGTGTGAGTGCTGTGAGTGAGAGAAGTTTTCTTGTGTTGTAGCAGCGATTTTAATGGGCACGTGTTGGCATCTGAGTGTCTGGTAGGGGTGTTGTGAGTGAGAGAAGATTTTTTTCTTGTCTTGTGGTACTGATTTTAATGGGCACGTGTTGGCATCTGAGTGTCGGGGTAGGTGCTGCGAGTGAGAGAAGTTTCCTTGTCCTGTAGTAGCGATTTTAATGAGCACGTGTTGGCATTTGAGTGTCTGGTGGGGATATTGTGAGAGAGGTTTTGTTATTGTCTTGTAGTACCGATTTTAATGGGCACTTGTTGGCGTCTGAATGTCTGGTGTAGGTATTGTGAGACCAGTGTTGTTGTAGCAGCGACTTGAATCAGCAGGTGTTGGTATCTCAGTGTCTGGTGTGGGTGCTGCGAGTGAGAGAAGATTTTTTTTCTTGTCTTGTAGCACCGATTTTAGTCGACACGTGTTGGTATTTTATTGTTTGGGTTGGATGCTGCGAGTGAGAAAAGTTTTCTTTTTGTCTTGTAGCAGCGATTTTAATCGGCACGCGTTGGCATCTGAGTGTCTGGTGGGGGTGGTGTGAGTGAGAGAAGTTTTCTTTTTGTCTTTTAGCGCCGATTTTAATCAGGAGGTGTTGGCAGCTCAGTGTAGGTGTTGTGAGAGAAGTCTTGTTATTGTCTTTTAATTAGCAAGTGTTGGCATTTCGGTGTCTGGTGTAGGTAGTGTGAATAGGAAAAGTTTTCTTACTGTTTTGAGACACGAGTTTTAATTAGCGCCTCTTAACATCTTAATGTTTGCTGCAAGCAGTGTGGTAAGAAAAGGCTTTCTTATTGTTCTGTAGCACTAATTTCAATTCGCAGTTGTTAACATCTCAGTGTCTGGTGCAGGCAGTGGGATTAGGAGTTTTTATTTTCTGTGGCACTAATTTTCATCAGCTTCCCAGTATTTATTTCCCGCACTTCCTAACTTTAAAAGCAGTTGTATTTAAGGGTTGGTAAAAGGCAAGGAGGTAGAAAAGCACCTGTAAATTACTATGGGAAATAGCCAGAATAAGAAAGTTGTGAGAAAGAGTCCTCCGGGCTGTATTTTAAGCCATTGGAGAGATCTGGGTGGTGTGAGTGGAAGTGGTGTCAATAAGGGCTAGCACGATTAAATCTTGCAGATAATGGTGGCCTTTGTATAAATGAGACGAGGGAGAAAGTTTGCTGCCGAATGGAACTTTAAATTATAATACAGTTTTGCAATTAATGTTATTTTTAAGGCGTAATGGAAAAGGGAATGAGGCAATATGCGGAGATAGGTTTTTCTGTTTGAGAAACCATCCAGAATAGCAGAGAGATTGCAGGAGAAACGTTTCACTCCAGGATTCCCTGTTATTAGCATTAGAAAAGGACAGGGGGAAAGAGAAGCAAAAGATAAAAAGGTGCTGCTCATCATGCAGCATCGGGCAAAAGTGCCTTAAAACAAGAAAAGGGAGAGACCCTATGTCTCCCGGGGTTATAGATCGGGAAGAATTGAGAGCAGCACACCCCCAGTTCCCCCCCGCGGGACCTGAAGCCCCTGCAGTGGCATCAGGAGATGAATCCAGCAGTGATGGCAGTGAAGCAGGAGCCAGCGGCAACACCCCCATCACCGCACAGGAGGAGTAAAAGGAGCCAAAAGCCCCCAGCTCCGGGCCCCCCTTGGGCAGGGAGTAGGACGGGCAGGAGAGGTGGTGAGAGTAAAGGTCCCTTTTAGTGCAGCAGATCTTGATAATTGGAAGGGAGTGGTTAAGGGGTACCGAGATGATTCCAGTGAGATAGTGAAACATTTTGAAATGATTGTTAGAAACCAATATTCTGATTGGTCATTTATTGATTTAATGCTTAATGAGATGACTGCCTTTGATTGCCTTTGTTCACAGGCGAGCCAGAGTGCTGTCCCTTTGGCCATGGAGAGGAGAGGAGCAGATGAAAGACTAAAGGCATTGAAAAACCCCGAATCCCATCCGGATGGAAGACACTCCTCTACCGGCCAGGCCAAGTCCGTTCCCGGAGCCCAGGGGAACCCAGGAACGGGGAGCAGGACCTGCAGCAGCGGGATCCGCCAGGCAGGGGGAAACGGGGCACGGGAGTGGGATGCCATGTCTGCCCCACCCAGCCCAGGCGTGCCAAGGGTGGGTGATAAACAAAGTCTCGAGTTCCTATAAGTTTTTGAATGATAGTTTATTATATGGAAAAAGCAAGCACCTGGCTGGGTGACAGAGGTGGGGACCAGGTTCCTAAATCTGCACACATATTACAGGGTACATTTAGTATTTATCTTAATTATTTTGTGCATATTAATTATATCATATATATATACATTCTACAGGTTTTTGCTAAGTATTTAATATATGGGTTTTCTTACAGCTAAAGTTAAAAGTGTTATCTTTACAACCGGTCATAATTCATGCATTCTTGGACGAACAGGCGCCTAAAGATTTAAAGTTCTACCATATTTTATTCTTAAGATAGTAAGGAGATTTTAGGCCTCTTGACCTTGTAAGGGTCTGTTTTATTTCTTTATGGGGGTGTAATTAAGTTTTACGAGCCATTTGTTTTATTTTGATGTAATCACCCATTTGTTTCACGGGTCGCAATTATTTATTTATCACAGGTGGGTGCTCTGGCTCGAGGGCCACCAGGTCTCCTGTGTGGTGGGAGATGGGAGCAGCCGGACCCCTGCACTGATCAGCGAGGGGCCGCCTGCCACTGCCACCCCCTGTGACGGTGGGTTCCACCATCGCAGCCCAGCCCCAGCCCCGCGGATCCCACCGAGGGAAGCAAAAGCCACCGGTGGCTTCCCATGTGCACTCCCATTGTTGCCTGGTCCCTGGAGCCCAGGTGCTTGGTGCCAGAAGTGAGAGCCCTCCTCGGGGCTTGTCCCCCCCCCTCAGTGGGTAAGTGACAAAACCATCAGAGTAGCGTGTGCCCGGCCTCCTCCTTGTTCTCCAGCTCTCGTGTCTCTTGACAGCACCAGACTGGAGTCAAGCTCCACAGGGTCTTCTTTCCTTGGTGATTCAGCCAAGCCAGTTCCCTTGGTTGTGGTTTTGCTGGATAGTCAGTAGGGACAGTGGGAATCTCATTCCTGCATTCATGCTCATCACTAATTAGATGACAAGGCATTTGGCTATTTATCAGGCACATATAATAGCAGATATAATTTCTACGTGCTCTTTTTCTGGATTAAGTGAAGGTGGCCTGTCCACCTTGGTCAGGCTTGGTAGAATTTTGTCACAGATTGGTGGTATGTGACACATCATGATCTGATTTCATTGTCATCCCCACCTACTATCCAGGCCAGATTTAACTGGATTGTGGTGGCTCTGCATTCACAGCACTCACTTTATGTGCTGTGAGACTTTGTTGTGAACTAAGGGGATACAACAGTACGTGCTTTGCTCCCAAACATTGTACAATATCTACAGAGGTAAGGAGTGCTCTGGAGGGCAGGCCCTGGGCTGTCTTCTCTTTGTTCCATTTGGAGAAACACAGGTCCCTCAAAAGTTCCTCATTTTTACGGTACCATTTCCCCTGTGCTCCAAGGGGAAAGCCCATAAATACAATGTCTGCTGCATTTGTCAGATCCTAAATTTGTTGGTATTTCCCTAGTTTTTCCATTGCAGCGTCTTCCAAAGATGTGTCAGTATCACAGTGACATCCACCCCCTATGCTTGGTTGTCCTTCACAAATATGAGGTGCCATTTATGTAACTTGTTGTTCTCTCTTCTCTGTGGTTCCTGAAACACCACCCAATTTTTCTCTTTAGCTTCCTTTGATAAGGTACCACAGATACAGTTGTGCCTTTTAAGTCTTGCCTCCTGCAAGGCTGGGCAGTTCCTGATGATATGGGAGCATGTTTCCTTCTCAGCCTGGCAGTGTCTGCAGGATTTGATGTACCTTGCTTGTCTACCCCTTGCCAGGAACTGTCTTGTGGGGTAAACGTTGGCTCTCAATTGCAGTGCTGTTCTAGGCTTTGTGTGGGTGATGCCTCTGTAGTTGTTGATCCCAAAGTTGCTGGTCCCACCCCTTTCAAAGTTGGTAATGCCCAGGTGCTGGGATACCAGCTTGGTCCATTTTGTAAATTCTGATGCTCTCCAGTTTCAGGGTTTCAGAAAGCTGATGTTCTTTTCTCATCCCCATTGTTGGATAGTTGGATTACTGGTTTGGGTTCCAATATTGTTGGCTCTTTTCTTTGTCTCCTCCAGCTTTTATCCATAGCTTTTCATCTGCTTGTTTGATTTCTTTTATTTTCAGAATTGTTGTGACTGTTTCATCTGAAGACTGAACCAGTCTCTGCCATCTTTGGGCTTGTGCACTTGGGATCAATCCTGTCAACCTGGTGACACCCAAACCTCCACCCCTTGTGCTTGAATTTAGGATGATGTGAGATGTGCTCGGTGGCAAATGCAGCCATTCCTTGACAGTGGATCGTATCTGTAGGTCCAGGGACTGGAGGAACCCTGCTTTCACATCAGTGTGGGGCCCAAGTAGGTTAATGTGGGGATGGGATAAGTTTTGCAGATGTCAGTTTTCTGTAATGGTTTCAGCGGTGCCTTATTGATCCATTGTGACCAATTTGTTAATTTTGCAGATAGTTCTGGTGTATCTCTACCAGTCCAGGGGTCAATCTGCCGGCCCAGATATTTCTCAGAACTACTGGGTTCAATCCCATTGAGGGGTGTGCAGTTAAGGGTCTGTGCTGGACAGTCACTGACGGTGTACGAATCCTTAGTTGGCTTGATGTAGAAGCCGTGGCACTTTTCTCCCTGTGTCCTGCAGAAGGTCTGTAGGATTTTGATGTTGTTTTTCATGCCTTCCCAGGATCCATTTAATAGGACCAAGTCATCAGTGAAGGGCGTTGCTGTTACAGTGTTCCCTCCCTGTTGGTACCCTTTTCCACACTCTTGCAGCTTGCACAGCAGAGGGTCTACAGGCAAATTGAATAGAAGCAACAACATTGGATCACCTTGTTTCACAGCACTTTGTATGTGGATGTGATCGGTGTGTTCATTCTTTGTGTCTATACGTGTGTAGATGTTCTTATGCAGGTTCTTAAACAAGGTGATAATAGGAGGGTCTACTCCCTTCTGTTTCAGAGCCCTTAGGATGTGCTGATGGCTCACGGTATCAAAGGCCTTTGCGATATCAACCAATAGCACTTGCAGTTCTCTGTGTTCTTAGCATTTCAGATTAGCAGTTGTAACAGTTTGGGATTTTTGGAGCATCCTGCCTGTCTTCTAAATCCTCTCTGCCTGAGATTAATGGGACATACCTTGGCCAGCTTTGCTGTCATTGTTCTGGAAAAGAGGCTTAAAATGATTGATCCAATGGTAATGGGCTGTGAGTTGCTGATGTCCTTCAGGCGTTCTGGTCTGATTGACTTTGGTATTAAAATAGTCCAGCAGCACCTCACCATGTCTGGTATCACTGCTGATGCCAGCCATAGATGGAAAACTTCCATGGTCTGGGAGTGGCGAGGGTCCAACTGCCAGGGGTAGCAATAGAATATGCATGAGAAGGGAGTGGAACTTTTGTGGGAACGAACCATTACAACATGGGGATATCAAAAAACATTAAAAGAGCCATAAACTTGTATTTTCGCTCCATTCAGTAATCTCAGTTAAATGAGTCCATTATTTCAAATCCATTCTTCCTCTTCTGCGACTTCTTTCAATGCTGCCGTCCAGTGCTGGTAGGCTTTTCTCTCTGGTTCTTCGGAGTCCTCATCCACAGTCTGAGGAACCTTGATGAAGTTGGTTCAGTTCCTCTGTCACTGAGGGGTCTGTCAGTTGTTTTGCTTCAGATTTTTTCCAGGCCTTTTGTTTTATCCATCGCTCTCGTTGCTGCTGTATTGCCAGTTGAGCTGCCTGTTGTTACAACCCCCCCCAGGAAAAAAGGGGGGGGGTAACCCAGGTTTTATCAATAATTCCCTTGGGGTGGATTAAAGTGAAACGACACTAAATAATCGGTGTCTGAAAACAAATATCGACAAGGTTTATATTAACAATTTTGTATCAACAGGTATGCCAGCATTTTGGGTGCTGTCATAACCTTTCCGGGGAGGAGAAAAATGTATAGGGGAGAGAAAGACAGGGTAAGAGTAAGGGAGAACAAGAAAAAAAGGAAAGATGAGAGTGGTATAATCACCGCCCACTGGATCCAGCGATGTCTTGATCCGCAGGCGATGGGGGGAGAAGAAGAAGAAAAAACCCCCCAAACCCCCAAAGTCACCAGTCAATATCCATATCCTTTGCACCTCCCCCAAGGCGGGGAGTTGTTTTCATAGGGTGGTGTCCCCCTTTTTGGCGTGGAGTTCATGTGGAGGGCGTGGTAAACTTGACTCTTCCTGCCTTTTCAGGGCTTGCACTGGAGGAGGGGGGATGGGCCCAGTTGCACATCAGAAAGTCAAAAGCCTGCAGAAGTCTCTTAGAATGCATAAATCATTAACTGTTCCAGTCTCTGACATAGGGTGTCATGTTCTTGAGGTAGAGCTTTCAGGTGTTTGAGTCTCTACAGTAATTATTATAAAAAATAAATTAAGAAACTTAATATATATATTAATTACAAAACATCATATCATTACAAACAATTAGAATATACAAAACAACATATAAAAACATTAATTAATATACATATATATATAGATGTGCATGTATTTTTAGAGTTTGTCTGTAGTTTCCTGGCTATGTAGTTTTCTTTTTCTTATTAATGATCCTTCCCCTTCTTTTCCTTTTATTATAGAAGCTTCTCCTTTTCTTTTTCTAGATGTTTTTCATTATTGCGATTGCCTTTTTACCCTTGGACATAAAACTCAGCAAATATATTAGTAACAAAGAAAATACTTATCATTCAATTTTATAACAAAACCATAAATATGAAAATAACTTCCTATTCCTAGATATCAAAAGTAGCATGGTCGTGTGGGTGTGCCAGCCATGCGGCCCAGTACCCGCCGTTCAACTGGGAGGACTGTGTGAGCAACACCTCCCTCCTGAGGTGTGCTTGTACCCTGCGCAAGCTGAGGTCGACTCCTCTACGCCAGGAATCAACTTCTCAGCTCCGCCTTTGGTTTCCATTTCACAGCCCAAAGGGGATGTCAACCTTGAAAGGTTAACGAACCGGGAAAGGGATCTGTCCCTGGTTGCTACCTCTTAAGCTACTCACTGGTTTCCCAGGGACTATGATATTTAGGAAGAGTTTTAGCAATTGCGTTACAAACATGGTTAAATAAAGGATACCCGTTAATACATACACTTATATAAAAATGAAACATATACACCCATAAACAAGAAGTAATAGCAGCAGACAGAGTTTGAGGTAGTTAGTTGTTAATTAAAATGTTCATGATTATTCCAAAAATTTAAGCTTTTCTGAAAACACTACTTTTTGTTTGCTGGAAATGGTTTGATGGATTCGACGCTTCTTCTTTTGGTGGGCTACGAGTTCTGTGATATGTTTTGTTGTCTCATCTGTAACAACTCGGAGAGTGACATCACCATTCTCGCGCTGAGAAACTTGGACCACATCCGGTATAGACGCGACCAGTTGTAATACAGATTGAAAACCTAGTTCTTGGACAGGCAGATCTTTATAGTCATGGCTTTATATTGCAATTCTAGTGCAGTTGGTGTTAAACCCTCTCTTTCAGATATCGGGATCGATCTCAATTCTTTTTTTACTGTGTCCATTGACGGTGTTGGTTTTACTGAATTAGTAGTGGTTGTTTCTTTTGAGGGGTGTTGCTTACCAAATGTGGTGAAAGCTAGTTCTGAATTTGAGGCCCATCTGTGGATGTTAACCGCAGGCCTTGAGCTACTGGCAACTATCCCTGGGCGGTGCCATCTTGGCGGATGTTTACATTCTGAGAGCCGGAAGCTCCTTGGGCACCGCCATCTTGGATGTTAAGAGTGTCACCGGATGTGGGCGTGGTGCAGATGTTATCATGGGCCTCCGTTACTAGGGTGTTGGTTGCCACAGAGGTGCCATTTTGGGAGATGGTAGAATTTTTCGCAGCACGAGCCGAGCCACCATTTGGTGTTCCTAATTTCCCGCCGCAGACTTTTGCGCCATCTGTTTTCCTGCCGGGGCGTCCCGCGCTCTGGGGCTCGTCGCCATTTTGTGGAGAACTATTTAATTTGGCATCCTTTTTGCCCTTGTCTTTTGATCCGCTATTTTTTATAGACGTTTTTGCATTATTGGTAATATAGACATTTTTACTTTAAAAAATACAGAAGGAAAAGTTTTGATTTTCTTTTACTTCTATCTCCTTATCCTGATTTTCCCATTTTACAGTCTTTTTTAATATTGTAAAGTTATTCTCTACGCTTTTAAAGTCTTAATGGCGTGACGATCTCCATTATAAATAGCATATGAAATCGAAGCTCCGATATTCACCCATTCCAAATACGTGATTACTTCAGGAACAGGGTCCATAATTTTTGGTCAGGTCCTTTAAATAACTATACATCTCAGTCTCCTCCCTGGAAGGGTGAGCTCCCATCTTGATGTTAGTTGTAGAAGGGGTAATTAAAATCTTTGCTCGCCTCTCCGGTGTTAATGTGCGGTGTTTTCGTCGTTTAGCTGGGTCTGCTGTCCAGCTGCGATGGCTCTCTAAGCGTGGCAGTGAAGCTCTCAGGTGTTAAAGAGTTAGCTCACTGACATCTGCTGCACCTTACTAGCTACTGCTGCTGCTTGCTACTGTTTCTGTCGCTCCTCACACAGGGCACCATTTGCGGAGGTCGGCGCTTGAATAAAGACCTCCACAACTTTTCTGGGTGCAGCTGGTGAGGTGATTTTATTATAAAAGTAGCGGGGCAACTGAACGGCTTAAAGGGAGGAACAAAAGGGCACAAAAGAGCACTGCACAAAATGGCTCCAGCCTTAAATGATACGGGTAAGGAAGGCACTAGAACAGAAGGTGGGGTTTAGGCGGAGCATGCAAATTACAACCAATCATCGGGCTGAACATAACCATATACGGTACTGCGTCAAATATCAACCAGTGAAAGGACAGAACATACATACAATACAATACAACTTATACGCATAATCTACAATTTCCTTATTAATTACACGTTTTTAGACCACCACAAACCTGCCCCTGTGAAAGGGGACTGGCCCTTTCAGTAGAAGGGGATGGACTGACAGTCACTGCACTCCAGGGGTTGCCTCACCATCAGGGGCTTCATTCAGGGTGGAAGCAGCAGCCAAAGCTCTTCCCCCAGTGGGGGCACTGGTAGGGCTTCACTTACTGGTGGGTCTCTTGGTGTCTCATCAAGTTAGAGCTCTGGGTGAAGCTCTTCCCACACTCCTCACACTTGTAGGGCCTTTCCCCAGTGTGGATGCGCCGGTGGGTGACATAGTGGGAGTTCATTTGGAAGCCCTTCCCGCAGTCGGTGCAGCGGAAGGGCCTCTCATCTGTGTGAATCCGTTCATGCAGGAGGAGATTGGAGCTGGTGTGAAACCTCTTCCACATTATCCACACTGGTAGGGCCGTTTCCCGGCATGGATGAACTGGTGTCTGCGGAGGTGGGAGCTCTGTCTGAAGCTTTTCCCGCATTCCCCACGTGGGTAAGGCCGTTTCCCAGAGTGGATGCGCTGGTGTTGGAACAGGTCGGAGCCGTTCCTGAAGCTCTTCCTACATTTCCCACATGTAGGGCCGTTCCCCAGTGTGGATGCGCTGGTGTTGGAAGAGGTGTTTTATCAGGTCGGAGTTGTTCCTCGAGCTCTACCCACATTCCCAACACATGTAGGGCTGTTCCCCGGTGTGGATGTGCTGGTGTTGGATCAGGTCAGAGTTGTTCCTCAAGCTCTAGCCACGTTCCCCACACATGTAGGGCCGTTTCCCACTGTGGATATGCTGGTGTTGTGCGGAGGTCGACGCTTGAATAAACACCTCCACAACCATAAAAAGGTATAACATATACAAAACCATACAATGACAATAAACCAAATACAGAATTTATAATTTTCAATCCCTCAACAGGTCCCCCTTTTCTGTTTTTTATTAAAGCACATTTTTTTTTTAATTGGGAACGAAAGGAATCATCAGAATGCCAATAAACTTTGGTCAGTATAAGAAAAAGAACTGTAAAAGAACATCGCTTACCAGTGAACAATTTAACAATTTGTAAAAGTCAGCTGACACAACTCTTAACACGACAAAGCAAGAAACTTCGTTTTTAGCTCATAATAGAGGTTTAAAGAAGCAGAGTCTTTCATTTAATTCACTTTATCCTCACTACTTCTTCCGCTACAATCTTCTTATAACTTAATTCTTTTTCTTCTTAGAACTGCTGCTTGCGAATTGTCTTTCTTCTCGTATCATCTTTCGACTTACATAAACTTTCTTTTCATAGTAAACCACTCTTAAAACTTTCTATTTAATGACATTCTATGTTCTTCATTCTTAGTAAACCACTCTGGGAGCTTTCTATTACATATTTTTTCTTTATCACCTTCATATTTCACTTACAGTTTGTACAGATGTTTCTCCAAATTTTCGCTTCAGATTTTGGTGTGTCCTCATTCTAATGAAAACTTTTTTCAAACTGATATTTTTAAAGATCAAGGCAATCTATTTCACAAAATAAAGTCAATAGGATATTGTCAGGATTGTCAGGGTTCAGATTATCAGGGTTCTTCTGTCAGATTGTCAGGGTTCTTCCCCAGCTGCTCGTCTCTTATATTGGACACGAGGATCAGCCCACCTTGCGGTGTGATATCCGCTGTTCAGCTGGGGGGGCTGCTGGAGTGCTGCTCTCTGAGCCACAGCACCTGTGCCCAGGTGGGCAGGCGGGTTCCTTCAGTATGAAGGACCTACAATCCTGCACCACGTCTGGCCGCCATTTAACGCAGCCTGATTGGAGAATGTGATCGATGAAACGAGGCTATAATTTGGGTTACAAGGAAATAAAAGATTTGTTAATGCCAATCTTCTAACAGATTCCCCATTTCTTTTTAAAAGGCTCTTACATCTCCAGAGCTGAGGGGCACAGACACAAATCCTATCCCTCCTTGTCTTCCTGTTAGAGCTGTTTCTCTGAGGGGATATAGTTGTGACTGTGGGAGGGGGTTCTCAATTTTTCCATGAGTCAATGTCATGCCTGGATTTAAAGGCGACTCACTGGAGTATTTTACTAATGTGTGTGCAAAGGTAGGTGACAAAATGGCGGCTTCCCACCCTTGTGCAAATAAAATGGCGGCTTCCTGCCCTTGTGCAAATAAAATGGCGGCTTCCCGCTCTTTTGCAGATAAAATGGCGGATTCCCGCCCTTCTGAATGCAAAATGGAGGTTTCCTGCCCTTGTGCAGGTAAGGAAATGGTTTCCCGCCCTCGAGGAGATGAAATGGCGGACCTTGACTCTACTGGAGCACTTGGTGTTACTATACTTTCCCCATTACAGGGTGGAATATAAGGTGGAGGGGAATTCCAAGGCTCTGGATCTTCATCTATAGAGTCTACTTGCTTTCTTTTCTCCCTTAGGGGAAATAAGCAAGTATGTGTACTTGCTCCTAACCAAATGATAGCGTAATGACTTTCCTCTAAGCAGTATGGTCTTTTATCACTAACATACCAATTTAAGACTTCACAAATCCAATTCTCTGACGTGCCATAAATTGGCCAGTACACACCATCTCCTATTTGTCTGCCTCCCCACACTTCAACACAAAAATAGACCATTTTCTCTCTCGACTTCCCGAGAGTGTGTGGGTAACCACTCCAGTTCTTCAACAATATTCCTAAGGGGCTATCTGGTGGAATCCCCTGCGACCTAGCCTCAAAGCCGCTTATTTTAAGCCTTTGCTCCTCCAAAGAGTCTCTTCCAGGCTCACTCACAGATTTATTGTCTTTTTTGGTAGATAGGTCCCTAACTATAAGATTCCTTTCTCCCTGGGAGCTGCAGCTACCTAGCGCAGACTGCCTCTCTCCCAGAGGGTCCTTCTTCGCATTCTTAATTTTACTCCTGAGTCCTTCCCTTCCCCGGGAACTACCGGACTTCAGGAGCCTTCCTCCATCAGAGGAATCACCTGGCTGCTCTACATTACAGCCTCCCATGGGTGAGGAAGCCTTGCTCTTCCCCAATCCCATCTTCTGGGGTGCCTTCTCGCTCTCTCTCACGCACTCAAACCACAAACGCTTCCCCCTGTTCGTGGCCTGCTCCCTCGCGGGCTACAGGAACCGCACTACTTAGGAGTCCTCACTCGCTTCGTTCTCAGAGAACGTCTCACACAGGCACACCCCAGGACCCCCTCCCAACCGCCAAGGGGTTTGCAATACTCACCTCTCCCTAGATGAGTCTTCGCTCTTTGCGGCAGCACCACCCGGGGCACTGGAGCGGACCTTCCCCAACCGGACAAACCCACAGCTGCCTCGCCTTTGATCAGCTGCCGCCTGCAAACCGAGCCTACCAAAATTACCTGTCCGAGCTCCTCCCTGAGCTGGACGTTGTCCGGACCCACATGCAGAGATTACAGAGATCTGCAGAAAACCTTCTTTTTGCTTGCTTGGCCTTAATAAATTGGTCGGTATGAAGAGTCTGAATAATAGAATCTCCCCAGGGCCGTCCAAAAATGGGACGGGGGCGCCCTCCCCAGAGAGTGGTTCTACCACTCAGGGGTCTTCATCCGAGTCACGGCACCAATTGAGATCGATGAAACGAGGCTATAATTCGGTTTGCAAGGTAAAAAAAAATTTATTAATGCCAACAAGCAAAAGCGGCCAGCCGGGCGACTTGGAGGAAACCTCAGTTCCTGCCACAGTCCGTAAAAGGGAACAGAAACAGCACCGGTTATACCCTCTGTTGACACCTCCCCCCAAAGTCATGTCGTTGGTTCATTGGTGGGGGTCTCGCGGGCTGCCTTCTGCTTGGTTCCCTCTTCGCGGGCCAACCTGTGGTTGGTTCCTCCGTTCGCGGGCAGTCGCCGTTGCTGAGGGGTGTCCACCAATAATTTTAGAGTCATTAGTTTCTATGAGGCCGTGGTCCTGGAAATTTCCATGGGGATGACATCTGATCACCGGACTCCTCGTGGTTTGCCCCTCCATATTAGTCTTTATTAGTATGCTTGAGACAAACATCTCCAAAAATACTAAGTCATTCTTGCCTTGTGTTCTGCACCTTACAAAACTTGTGGTTAGGTATTTCACAACATGTTAACTTATGTGTCTAATAAAACAGTCAACATAATATAACAACTTAATTAACTCTTTTCTATTTTGATCAGCAAATTTCTTCAGGTCACTTATAACATGAATTTTCTATTCTTTTCACAATGCCCACAACATAGGCCAAACCTGATATAATATTAATCCCTTCGTCTTTGAAAATTTTGAAGGCACGAACAACTGCTGACAATTCCACGATTTGAGGAGAACCTTGGGCTTTATGAATATTTTGTTGCCAATTGCCATTTTCTTGTCAGACGATTACAGCATTTCCAGTTCTCCCCGACACATTGGTAAACAATTTTTTAGTATCTTTTATTGGTATGTCTGATGGCATAATTTTTAATTTGACAGGAATTGGGATCAACCTCTGTAAAAATTGGCATGCTGGGAGGTGGAATTTGATTTCTCCCGGGTAGCCCACAATGGCAATCTGGAAATTGGTGGAATTCTGCATCAGTTGTTCTAGCTGTTCGGAAGTCAGTGGAAGGTAAATGAAATCTGGCTCTTCCCCACTGAGTTCCAAACACCTGGTGTGTCCTTGAAAAATTAGTTTTCCAGTCATTTCTGCTAGTGTAACAATGGTTTTTGAAAATTGATGCGGGAGGAATATCCACTCCCACAAACAGAAGTCTTCAGTGTCTGCAGAAAATTGGCCTAATATGGCCAGTGGCTGTGTTCCCCAACGACAGTCAAGGAAGATGGCAGTCCCTCCATGTTTCTGTTTCTTTGTCTCTCAGCTATCTTCTCGACTGTGGAAAGGGCTTTCTCTGTGTCAGGAGTTAGGGTTCTGGGGAAGGACAAGTCTGCATCTCCCTTAAGCAACTCAAATAGGGGGTGCAAATCACCAGTTGTAATCCCCAATACTGATTGGATCCAGTTGATCGCTCCTAATGGTTTTTGGAGGTCATTTAAATTTTGGACTTCCTTATTAATCACAATTGATTGAGGTTTGATGGATTTAGATATAATTTGGAGTCCGAGGTACCTCCAGGGTGCTTCCCTCTGTACCTTTTCAGGGGATACTTCCAATCCTTGGGAATTCAGAGCTGAAATTGTCGAATTGAAAGTCTTTTCTACCGCCACTTCTGTTTTGGCGCAGATCAATACATTGTCCATATAATGGAAGATGATTGACTGCGGGAATTCCCGTCTGATAGGTTCCAGCACCTTTGCCACAAACATTTGGCATAGTGTTGGGGAATTTTTCATCCCCTGGGGAAGCACCTTCCATTGGAACCTGTGGTGAGGTTCACAAGCGTTGATGGCTGGGACTGAGAACGCGAATTTGACCGAATCAGCCGGATTAAGGTAAATGTGGAAAAAGCAGTCCTTCATGTCAATTACCACTAGGGGCCATTCAGCAGGGAGCATAGATGGAGATGACATTCCCTGCTGGAGGGCTCCCATCGGTTCCAGGACTTCGTTCACTTTGCGCAGGTCCTGGAGAAATCTCAGGAGCCTGAGGATTTTTGTATCACAAACACTGGAGTGTTCCAGGGACTGGTGGAAGGCTCCAAGTGTCCTTTAGCCAATTCATGATTAACCAGATAATTTAGGATTTGCAGCTTCATTTTGGGTAGGGGCCACTGATCCACCCAAACAGGGGTTTCAGTTTTCCAATTTAGTTTGGGCAGCTGCACCTGCTCAGTGACCCCCCCTAAAAATTTTCTTTTGTCTTCAAACTTAACTGCCATTGTTCCATGGCGTCCCGTCCTCACAGTGTTATCGGAATGTTCAATACAAACAGTTGAAAGGATGCAGGCCTGCCCTCCGGCCCGTACACCATAACAATTTCTTTACTCCTGACCAGGTGTTGTGAACCTCCTACTCTGCTTACATGTGTGTCTGTGGACTGGGCCGGCTAACCGGACAGCAAGTCCTTTGCTGCCAGAATGGTTACGTCCGCCCCTGTGTCCAAAAGCCCTTCCACCTTAATTTTCTGGGGATGTCTTGGCTCTGGAAAATAAATTAAACATTTTAGGAGAGGTTGAGAAGACTTCACTGAGGTCACCCAATTGGCTTCCTTCAGAGTCTCACTCCTCTCCTCCTCGTCCTTGGGCATCACACCAGTCAGGGCGTCAGTGGAGATCATTTTAGCGACCGGGAACCGATCTTCCAGCTGTAGGGGCGGAAGTATGACAGACAAACACACGGCAATGTTATCATTAGCAAGACCCGTCAGGAGAGTTGGAACCACCATGACACCTCTCGACACTGCCGAGAAATGTGACACTGTTAAATATGTCTCTTCTGGGTGAACGTTTGCAGATTGCCTAACCCTGGCCAACTGCTCGTACGAACTGAGGTGGGTTGAGGGATGGACAACTGTTAAAATGATCCAGTCCAAGGGGGTACACTGTTGCTTTAAAGGGACTGGGACCGGTGGGGGCTCCTGTATTACGGGGTAACTGGGCGCGGTGTCGGGCGCAGGATGGAGCGCAGCTGATGGAATATTTTGTCGTCGCTCCCCCCTGAGTGCTCTGCTCCCCGTTTCCCGAGTGCTCACAAGAGCACGGGCGGAGGTCCGGCAGCAAACTAAAGGTGACTTTTCAGTCCCAGGGATTTTCTTGAAGGAAGGAACTCGCCATTGATATTAGTTAACGATTGACAGCTGGAGGATCAATGGCGGCCCCTCCCGCACCTCCGGCAAAGTGTCTTTGGAGCATTCGGTTCTGCTGCTAACTCTGGACAATGCTTTTTGAAGTGACCTTTGTTCCCGCAGTTAAAACAGGACTGGGATCCGGTGAGAGGGGCGGCTAATAGACGTGCTTTATGGGATCCGGAGCCAATGTTCTTGCAGGCTTCAATCATCTCAAGTAGGGAGGGGTCTTTAAGAGCCTTTTGACAATCCTCGTTTGCTTTTTTGATTACCAGTTGGTTAAAGGGGATGTCTCGACTTTCCTTTTGTTGGACCTGTTTGCTAATGGCCTCTTTCAATCTAGTAATGAAGCCCACAAAAGGCTCTTTTGGACCTTGGTTAATTAATGTAAATGAGGGAGTCTGGACGTATGCATCTTACCGTCTTAACTGCTTCCAACGCCAATTCTTTAGATACATCCAAATGTTTCAGATCAATTCTAGACTGATCGTCCCTACTTGAGTAATGCCCTTGACCATAAAGCATGTCTACAGCCTGTCTCACTGGTATTCCCCTCCTCTCCACCTTTTCGTTAACGTAAGTTGTAATTAGTTTCTTCCACTCCGTCTCAAAGAGGGACGATTGCACGGTGGAAAAAAGCCCATTTGTAACTGCACGAATATCATAAGGTGTGAGTCTATAAGGTAAAAGGAATGATTCCAGCAGGCCAACTGTGAAGGGTGCTCCTAACCCATACTGAACAAGAGCTTTTTTAATGTCCTTCAGCATTGGGTAAGAGATAGGCCTCCATTCTGGAGCTTTACCCTCCTCTAAGTAAATTGGAAAGGCCTTTAGGAAGTCTCTGTCATTGGCCTGAGCAGCCTCCTCCCTGAAAGACTTCCAGAAGTTTGGATGGTTTGCCTGTCTCTCAGGGGAGTGCTGGGAACAGTCTGAGTGGGTGTCGGATAACTGGTAGGTGGGGTAGGCCTCGGTGGAACAGGCCCTATGGGCATGGCTGTGTTTGTGGAAGCTGGACTTGACCTTTGGCCTGGCCCTGCCCCTGAATTCCCTTCTGTCCCAGGAGGGAGGACTTTCTGGGGAGGAGGTGGAGCTGGAGGGAGAGGCCGTGGGTGTGGGTGTGTCAGGGGTGGAGTCCCTGACACGCGCAGGTGGAGGCAGAGGTGGCCTAGGGGGTGGTGCTGAGGGAACCCACCCCCTTCTTTCCCGCACTGGCGTTTCCCGCAGCAACTTTTCCCGCCTTCGCTCCTCGCTCCTTGCCTCCCTCCTTCCCGATGCCATTTGGTTGGTGCTGTGACGCAGCTTCATTCTCCCTCCTGCCATCTTGTGACTGATGGAATTTGTGTGCCGAGGTGATAGTCGTTTTAGTGGATGAGAGTCTCATACGTGATTTCTCATGTTTAGTGGGTTAGCTGTCTCCTAGCTCATTGAATGCATTAGTGCCCTCCCATGATGGCGGTCTGATGGGAAAAGGAAAACTGATGAGCTCCCTCTGCCCTGGCATCGGGCAGGTGCAGGGTGTCCCTGCCCTTCCCCCTGTGCCATTTCCAGCTCCTGCAGGAAGCTGAACCCAGGACTCACGGACCAGGGCAGGGCCAGGACTGCTGGGGCAGGCCCTGGCACAGCACAGCACTTGCACCCCCTGTGTTGTGAGCCAGGCAGAAGGACACCAACCTGAAGGGGATTTGGATCCCCATGGTGAACAAATTCATGACAAATGTGTCATTATTTCTGTAGAGGGGGCACTGGAGGGATAAAAGACCAGCATGCAGAGCCTGTCCCTCCAGGGGAAACACAAGTAGCAAGAGTGAGGCCCTGGTGCTGCTGAGCCCCTGCTGTGCCCATGGGGGTGACAGAACCACTCCTACTTGGATGCAGTCCCTGTGGAACCAGGCGGTTCTGCAGGCTGGGCACACCAGGGTGTGGAAGGTCTTTCTGTCCTCCACAGGCTCCAAGCAGATGAGGCATTGGGTGCCCGGCTCTGGAGTCACCTCCACTGCCTGCTCTGGGCTGTTTGTGGGGCAGTAGGAGCTGGGGGGAAAAGGGGTGGGTGAGGTGAGAAGTGCTGGGCCCTTCTCTGGTGGTGGCAAGGAAGGGACAGGAGGTACCTGAATGGTCTGTGGAACTGGGTGACACAGCCTCCCTGCTTGGCACGGGGCAGGTGGAAGCTCAGGTCACAGTGTCTTCCACAGCAGGAAATGGTGGCCCCGCTCTGGCCACAGATGCAGCAGCTCTGGAAAGAGCAGAGCAGCCCCATCAGCAGCAGCCTCAGGGCGCTCCCTCATGCCCGACCGTCAACCGCGGCCGTTCCCAATGCGCCAGGCTGATATGTAACAGTCTTTTGCTGTGGGAGTGTTCTGGGCTCCTGAACACTCCCTCCTCACCAGCTTCCAGCAGTTGTTCATTGTAGTCTCTCCTCATGAAGTCCGAGGAGATAGCTTTGAGTCCTTGCTCTCCTGCTGCTGGTGATCTCTCCCTCTCGGTGTCCCACCTCGGTCCGTAGGCTGCTGCAGTGCAGCTTATCAAGCGTACGCGTCCTGGAATCTTCATTCCTCTAAGTCAGTTTCTGGCTGCCCCCGGTCAGCTTTGGCAGGCAACTCTCGAGCCTCTCTTGGCCCGTCTCCAATTTCTCCTGGGATTCTTCTCCCAAGCACCGAGCTGATTTATCAGCCCGTCCACTTGGCTCAGCTCAAGTGCTGAGCCTCAAAATCCACCCCCCACCAGCCTAAATGCAGTGGGGGGAAAAAAAGCCCCCTAGCCTTGGCCACAGGCAGCTCGGTTCAGTTCTGCACTGTCCCAAGCGTCCCGCAGCTGCAGGGGGGGGAAGGAAGGCCTGGCCTCCTCCCTCTTACCTCAGGTGCTGTGAATCTCTTCCTTCCCAGCACACACTCCAAATGCTGACTCTAATTCCCCGGAGGGGAAGAGAGGGAGCCCAGCCACCCCCTGGCCTTGTCCACCTGCACGCAGCAGACACCAACAGCAAAACAACCAAGACAGCACTGCCAACTGTTTCTGGTGCTGTGATATGTGATTTTGAGCAGAAGTGAACAACATGGACAGTGACTGGCTCTCCAGGGAACACTGCCCTGGCACCCAATCACCTCTGAGCCCCTCGACCTCTCAAGGGGGGCCAATTTCAAAGTATGACATCGGGTTAGATGTTCTGACAGTGTGTGTTGCAACAGACTGAAGATGCACTCAGACAGCAAGTTGGCAGGCAAGGAACAACAAACGCTTTCTTTACAGCAGGCTTAGTTTTATAGTCTTTTTCTTCTGTCCACGTGCAAATACCATATCTCCTTGGTTATATGTTCTTGTCCACGTGTCCAAGCTCATCCTCTGATAGGCGGTCGGCATCCCTTCGCGTGCTGGCAAGTCTTAAAACAACACCTGTTATTTACTGCAGTTGTTCCTCTTTTCTGCTTTCTAAGTCTCGATGTTTACATTCTTTTACAACCTCACAGCTGTAAGTGCCCAAATTCAAGGCCTGAGCTGTCTGCAGCCCAGTTGTTTCCCACAGGTGTGAGGGATGTCCAGGTCGACAGTACTCCCTCAATATCTGTGAACCTGTGCCCAACTGTAGCCTGTGGGCAAGGCTTTGGGTAACAGACTTTGTGTAAGTTGTTACCTATAAAATGTGTATCACTTTAGTTTTAATTCTGTTGCTGGGTAGTGAATCCGGATGATAGGGAGAGAGAGGCTTTAACCCCTCCTCCAAGTTGGGGCCGAGGCCGACTTAGTTACCTGTAAAGGGCATTCAGCAGGACCACGAGGAGGTGTGACCACTGCGGCTGAGCCCAGTCAGTAACTCTGCTCCCCCTTAGGAGAGCGATAGTTACTCCCGCCGTTTACCTGCACTTCACTGAATTTCTTCCCTTTGACATTGAGGGCCCTGGGCAGAAATCCCAGCGCGTCAGCCCCCGCCGTGGGCCTTGGCGATGCTTGGCTTTAATTAAACAGTCGGATTGCCCTGGTCCGCACCAGTTCCTGGTGCTGAGCCCTGGCCAAGGCGGGGCCCTGGGGTGGGGCACCTCTGGGGACCCTCCCCCACCTGAACCGTGGAGCTGATGTGTCCCCACTGGGCAGAGCAGGAACCCTCCAGACCCCTATTACACCTGTCAGCACAAACAAACCCATTCTGGTGGTGGAGGACCTTCCAATCAGCAGTGCGTGTACCCCTGGATTAAGGGGACCCCAATGTCCAGTCGGGATTAGCACTACCTCAGTGGAAGTTATGAAGACTGTGTCCCTGTTGGATAAGTCCAGCCCAGTGCTGGCTGGGGTACAGGGGCACAGAGCGCTGGCTGAGTTGGGGGGGGGGCACAAATCGCCAGCCTGTTCCCTTGTGTCGCATGTGATTGCTGTACCGGGGCGTGCGACAGAGCCCCTTGCCTCCAGTTTTTTGGCATCCTCCTTGCTTTGGGGTGCTTTCGAGGTGCCACTGCTAGAGGTTTCTGAGGGCAGTCCCTTTGGAAGTGGTCGGGGGCCCCACAAGTGAAGCAACCTTCTCTGGGTCTGGCCCCCTGCTGTGTCCTTAACTGAGTACTCAGTAAATCTGATTGATGTGTTAAAGAACCCACCTCTTGGCAGGCACGAACTAATTCTGAGATGCTACAAGTTTCCCTTTTAGGAAGGGTTTGCAGAACTCTTTTACAATCAACATTAGCATTTTCAAAAGCCAGTCTTCTGCTAAGGATTTCTCTGGCTTCCTTATTTTCAATCTGCCTATCCAGAGCAGATTGCAACCGATCTAGGAATTGCGTGTAAGGTTCTGTTGGGCCCTGTATTATTTTTGTAAATGACAAGTTTGCGTCTCTGTCTGATGTGGGTAGTTTTCTCATTGCCCGCATGGCATGTTTTGCTATGACTTCGTATACTTCTCTATTGTACCCGGTTTGAGCATCTATGGAACGATAGTTCCCATCCCCTGTGAGTTGGTGTGCTGATACCCCTGCTTGTGAGTCATTGGCATAAGTGGAACAGATTTCTCTAAAATTGTTCAGCCATACATTGTACTGTGTGTTAGGGAGGCTTATTTGTAACAGGGTTCTCCAGTCATGAGGCATGAAGATGTGTGTGGAACTCAGTGACTCTAAAAATGCAAGCGTGTTAGGGGATGATACACCAGTTTCTCTTATTAACTGTCTTAGTTCTTTGGTTAGTTCATGTGGCAATGGTTGGAACCTGCGGCTTTGACGTGGACCGATAATTACTGGACATGCTTGTATAACTTGTAAGTCCCTAGTCCGCAATGCCTCTTCTCTGCATAAAGCCCATCTATCGATTGTACCCTCTCGGTATGTCGCTTCATCCCTTGCCGGCGGAGCTATCCCAAAATGCCCCTCCTCCTCCCCCCATTCCTCCCATTCCCCCCCCCTGCAGCTCCGGCGAAAGCGGCTGCCTGTGGGTGGGCGGTGGTGGTGGATGGGGAGGACGGCACAGGGGCGGGGAAGGACGGGTCGGTGTCCGTACCGCGTGGCTGGCGAGATGGTGGTGCCCGCCTCTGGGCGCGTACTCGGTGTTCATGCGCGGGATGGGTTGGCAAGTAAGCTGGGCTAGCCCCCCCACCCCCGTCACGGGACCCCTTGCTGCTGTCCCACAGACTGGAACCTCGCATCTGGGGCCCCGCTCCCTCCTGCCGACCCGTGTCCCTTGGGCTCCCGGTTCCCTTCCCCGAAGTGGAATTGTGAACGGCTCCACCCCCTCCCCCCGCCGCGCTTTGTGTGTTTAAACTGCGACACGTAAGAGTGGGGCTGCTGCTCGCAGCGTGAGTGGGGGGGGGTGTGTTCGTCGTTCTTTGGTGGGGTCTGCTTAATGCAGTCATTATAGTTTGCCAGGCTGGATAAGCATTGTTTGCTTGGGAGTCCCCTCCCCGAGCCTTGAGTTTGATAAGACTGCCTATTTTGTCCCATATGTGAATGTTGAGGGCTTCAACTAGAGGTAGTTCTGGTACGGCTGCTTTAATGAGCCACACCAACTCTGATAATTCAGCCCTTGTAACCTGAACATAGTAAGGATTCAGCAGAGCAGCCAGTGCTTCTGTGTCCCGTGATAGTTCAGTGGGGAAGAAGTTTCCCATGTTACCTTTGAGACTCGGCGCTGCTGCGGTGCGCTGCTGAAGAGGGTCTGTCGGTTTGTTGATTTGTGTTGGCTCACTGTCGGCTGGGCTGTGGCATCCCGGCGGCGGCGGCTGATGTCACAGTGCAGGTGGCAAGCGGCGGCAGCAGGCACGGGCAGCTGTAGAGACGGGTGCGCGGCGGCTCGGCGTGGTTCCGTGTCCGGTGAGCGCGGCGTTCGCAGCGATGGCAGCGGCGGCTCCGGGGGCTCCCGCGGTTCGCTGGGTGGCGCGGGGCTCAGGGCGCGCTGTATCGGAAGGCGCGGCGCCTCCGTAAAGCCCGCGCGATCTGAACACGGCGCAAGGGCTTTTTGCTGGCAGTGCTTTTTAAGCACACCGCAGGGTCAGTCAGCAGCGGTGAGCAGGCGGGGAGCCGCGGCCAGTTTCTGCGGGACAGAAAACTGGAACGGGGGCTCCGCGGGGGTCAGCGGTGGCTGGGGTTGCTAAGACGCGGCAGCGGCAAGCCGCTTCTTGCACGTGGTCCACACAGTCGGTAGCGAAGAGCCGCTTTACCAGATGAGCGACACTTGGGACCAGCAGGCTTTTCCCTGACAATCTTAAGGTGCTCCGTGGCTCGTTCTCCGAGCTGCAGGCATGTCTCACCCAGGGAGCAGTCTTAGGCGTGCGGGGTGCGTCCCAGTCAGACTCACTGCTTTGGATGTTGCGTTGACCCTCTCCGCTCTCTCGGTGGCTGCTTTGACCTCTCGGTTTCTTCTTCAACTTCTTTCTTCTCTTCTTCCGTGCACTATCTTAATATTTTTGAGCTCGCTAAACTAACTGTCCGTCTCTTAGGTGCCACTAAGAGCACGGGGTTTATTGACGTCAAGGTTTTTTGTGGTCAAGACCCCTGTCTTCGGAAATTGAGACGATCCCAGGGTCACCAGCAGATTTCCTGATCCAGGATAAATATCTCGCTTAATATAAGCTAAAAATGTCTGTTTCGGATCGCCATTTGTAGCAGGGGACCCTTGTATAACAAGGAATGAGTCAACTCCTCGTGGATGGTAAAACCAAGAGAGCTTTATTCAAAATTGCCACTCTTATATCCCTGTGTACCATGTGACTTCTTCAGCCAATAGAGTTATATGTGACTGCGCATGTCCTCTCGGGCCCATCACCCTGGCACATCCCCTGTGCATCCAGACACGCCTCCCACAAGGTCTCACGTTGTAACATAACCAACAAGACTCAGTCATGTCAGGGTCTGTATAATTGATGGCTTTATAAGACGCTTCTACCAGGTTTAACATTGATTCCACTCCCCCATGTGATACCTTTTCTTTTTGAAATGATCCAGTAGGAATGACCTGTGTACCTTTAGATTCCTGTGACATTGAATTAGTAAGGACTTTATCTACCTTTTCCCTTTCTTTTTCTTGACTGTTGTCTCTAGATTTCCTTATTTCCAAGCTGGGTCCTAGTAATTGGGAATAAACAGTTAATGGCTGTTTCCTTATTGTTACATATTCACCTGGGTCTGCGGACAGTCTGTCTAATCTTACTCCCCAGGTTCGTCCAGTCAGCCACCCTCGGTCCTTGTGATTCAGAACTTGCACCTGTAAATACTCACAATTGGAGGGTTCATTAGGGAGTACAAACCCTCCAAATGCAGGGGGCTCACAATGTGGTGGTCCCCATTGTACTCCTAAGTACCTGTCTGGTCTTTCAGGTCTCCAGGCAGTGGCTATGGTCTCACAACCCCAATATCCACAGTGATAGTGCCCAGGAAAATTGCAATATGACCTGCCCGGGTTAGAAGTTGGACACCAATATGTGGCTCCCTTATTTACTGTAACAGAGGGTTTTCTTCCTCCTTTGCCACATTCTTGGGGTATATTAGCCATTAACAGATCACAAACTGTCACATTAAATTTAGGACCTATGGCAGTTATTGCCTTCTGAACAATTTTTGAATCTTTTGACCTGATTAAGGTCCACTCAAATGGCTGTGGGCACATCCCAGAGAACTCGCAAGAACTATTACAATAATGATTGACACCAGATTTTGCCCCATTTTGTTTGAGTCTCTTCCTTTCGCTCTCAATGGTCTCTGCTTTGAGTCACCTGCTTCCCCACACGTTTATCTCTCTGCCTTCCTTCGTCTGTTCCTGTGCAGGGAACAACGAGGTTTTAGGTTCTTCTCGGCAGCAGTGATACTCTTCGGGGGATAGACTCAATTTACTTAATTTTCCCCCACTGATTCAGGCTGAGACTCATCTATTTCAAGACTTTGGATTCTATTGATTAGTCCCAACAATTCAACATACCTCCTTCGATTGGGTTTTTCCAATTTCCAAGAAAATCTAGTTTGGCACAATTCTATCAGTGCCCTATTCCAATTGGTTTCATAAATTTCCCAAGTCTCTGGGACTAACCACTCCCAACCACAGAAAGCTTTTATTATTTCAGCGTTTGCCATTTGTTCCCTTATGGATTCAGTAGAACTCGTCCTACACTTCATACAATGAGGTTGTCCCCTTATTGATACACAGCGCCACTTCCTATCACACTTCTTGCACTTACACAACACCCAGCTGTAGTGTGTGGACTCTGGATGTTTTATACAGGGTATTCCATGTGGGCTACGTCCCTCTGGTATGTCAGTTTCTACTTCACAACAAAAAGGTAAAACAGTTTGGGTCCCCACTACCCTATACAGTCCTGAGCCTCCAGTCTGTTCAGGTATTCCCTCTAAGTTCCAGGAAACAAAGTGCACTCTCCTTAAAGTCTGTCCTTGGGGTATCTGAAAGAAGGAATACAGGCTGGACCTTACGACCTCTCCATCAAGGTTCATCTGTTGGCTGTACTCTCTTAATCCTCCTCTGCAGGTCTCCAGGACTCAATGTTACTTTCCACTCTGAATCTTTTACTGGTCCTTTAACTCTTGATGCATGGGTCCACCCTCGCTCAGCTGTTCTCACTGCCGTATCTGTGGTGAGAAGAACAACAAAGGGCCCCTCCCATTGTGGAGTTAGAGATGTTTCTTTCCATGTTTTAATTAACACCTTGTCACCTGGTTGAAATTTGTGTATGGCCATGTCTAAAGGTGGTCTTTGAGTTACAAGTCCCTTTTTCCTTAACTCCTGCCTTCTTTTCATCAATTCAATGATATACTCTCTTAGGAGGGTATCCTCAACCTTTGGATGATCTGTTGGGGCTCCGAACTCATAGGGCATGCCATACAACATTTCAAATGGTGAAATCCCCGTATCTGTTCGAGGTTGAGTCCTGATATACAGTAGTGTCAAAGGAAGGCACTTCACCCAATTCATTTTCGTTTCTAGCAACAATTTGGTCAGATGTTTCTTAATTTCTCGTTCATTCTCCCTACTCTTCCTGAACTCTGTGGATGCCAAGGGGCGTGATATTCCCACTTGGTTCCAAACAACTTTGTTACCTCTTTAATCACTCTGGAAGTGAAGGAGTCTGGACGTATGCATCTGCTACCGTCTTAACTGCTTCCAACGCCAATTCTTTAGATATATCCAAATGTTTCAGATCAATTCTAGACTGATCGTCCCTACTTGAGTAATGTCCTTGACCATAAAGCATGTCTACAGCCTGTCTCACTGGTATTCCCCTCCTCTCCACCTTTTCGTTAACGTAAGTTGTAATTAATTTCTTCCACTCCGTCTCAAAGAGGGACGATTGCACGGTGGAAAAAAGCCCATTTGTAACTGCACAAATATCATAAGGTGTGAGTCTATAAGGTAAAAGGAATGATTCCAGCAGGCCAACTGTGAAGGGTGCTCCTAACCTGTAGAGGATTGGTTAGAAATGCGAGGACATATGAACATGGCTAAAGCTATGGATGAGCTGCTAAAGTATAAGACGCAGTCTGACTAGGCCCATGAGAAAGTGTGAGATAGCAGGGCCGTGAGAAAGCAGCAGCGTCCTTGGGTATTCTAAATTGGGCTGAAAAACAGGAGCTAGGCATTACCAAAACAGAGACACTTAACGAGCCACCTGTGTAAACAATGAAAGACAGTTAAGATGATATCACCACCTAACTGAGCACCAATAATGAGCCTAATTTCTGTAATATTCATGAACCTATTATAGAGTGTATATTAAGCTGCTGTCAATCTACAATAAACGAAGTTCCTGGATTCTCACATTGAGGTGTCTAGAGCTTTCCGTCGCGACAAAATGGCGCCCGTGTGCAGGGACCAAAGAGGGGTCCCTAGGGGATCAAGTCGGATCTCCTGGGTCGGAGTCAAGTCGGACTCAGAGTCAAGTCGGACTCCCGAGAGCCAAGTCGGGTTCTCGCAGCCACGGTCGGACGTAGGAGTTTTGGTCGGTCTTGCCGTGCAGCACAAGAAGGCGAAAGGGCTGGAAGAAAGAGAGCTCAAAGTTCCGTGCTTCCAGGGACCGGCGCCCGGGACGACTCCTGAAGAAGGAGGCCCGCCGACAAAGCCGCAAAGTCTCGTGGAAAGGGCTGCACAAAGCGTGGTAACACGTTTTTTTAGGTAATGAAGGGACAGGCGGCACTATCATTGCTCCAATGCTTTCTGTGAAAGCGGGGAGTTAAGACGACCTGGCTTTGCGGCAGATGCTGCTTTCATGTAAGGGCCAGGGATATGAAGCGAACACTGTAACTGCCTTTACTATCTCTACTTGGAAAGAACTTAGTGATAAACTCTTTACTGCTGCCTATAAGGGAGAAAAAGTTGCTGCTTCCCTCCTTACAATTTGGCGATTGTTATCTGGAACAGTAAAAGGCATTAAAGCACAGTCTGAGGACATTAGGATGCTACTGGATACCATCATACGGAGAAATCGTGTAAAAAGGGAGTCGAGCGGAGTTGAAGGGAGCCGGAGCGGGACCAGAGATCGCGGAGCGGGTCCGGAGACAACGGAGCGGCCCTGCCAACATGAACGCGGTGCTAGCACCTCGGCAGTGCGTATCCAGGACGATCGGAGACGACGGCTGCAGTGTGAAAGTACTGCTGATAGACCAGAGATAAACTTTACGAACACTATGACTGAGTTCCACCTTAAGACATTTCCAGCTTTTCATCTGAACTGTGCAGCGGGACTGCGCTGCGCATTTGTGGCTGTGTTCACGGCGCTGTGTGCTTATGCCGCCGTGTTGAGTGAACCCGTGCCGGCGCCGGGTCTGTCCGCCTGTGCCGGGTGCCTACGGGGCGGTGCCGGGCAGTGGGGCAGTGGCGGTGGTCGCGCCGCCTGCGTGGCCCCGGCTCGGAGCGCTCCCGGGTGACGCAGAGCCGGGGGCCGGTGAAATCGCTCGGAGCGGTGCGCCCGAGTGCGTGCACGCCGGCGGCCCCGGGCGCGGCGGGCGGCGGGGGGGCTCTGTTTCCCCCGCACTGCTGACAGCCATGGTCCCGGGCAGTGTGCGTTCCCCTTCCCTTCTTTGCAGCGAGTGGTTTTTCCCTGGTGCTGCTCCTCTTCCTAGAGTTAATGACAGTAGCAAAAACATTGGGGGGTGCAGTCGGGGGAGGGGGAAAGCTGTTTCTCTTTTTCCCCGTTACACCAATCACCCCTTCTCTGAAACGTGCCTGTTTGCAGCTGTTCTCTCCCTTTCCTATGTTTTTGTCTTTTCTTAAGCAGACCCTGTGATTAAGTTCCTTCTGCTGATCTCTCTGGGTGAGCCCAGCCCCTCCTTCCCTTCCTTCGTCCTTCGGCAATGAGGAGCGTGGGGGGAGGCAAAGACGGTAAAACATGGAAAAAAGGGAAAAGAGAAAAAACAACTTAAAATTAACAATATCCCAACTTATAAATCAAATAAGATTGCATTGTTTTTACAGCAATAGGTGTTAAGCATGCAGTGTGCTCATGGCATTCTCAAATGTTTTCTTCAAAAACAGAAAGAGAGACTGACGAAAAATCCTTTGAAGTAAGATTAGAAATAACGCGACATCCGTGCTTAGCTTTTGCATATTGCAGAAGGTTGTTAAGAATTTCCTATAGTTTGCCATTTTGCTTCTCTTACATGAAATTTGGCTGTTTCCCCCAGGGGCAGGGTGCAGGTAGAAGATTTGGAGACGGAACGATGAGACAGAAGGGGATATAGTCTTGCCCCCTGCAAAAGTAGCTTTATTGCCTTTATGATAAAATAGCATTGCTCTATAAGAAGGGTTGAAGATTTCCAAGATAATATTCTGTTCTTTCTTGCTGCATTTGTCTTTTACATGGAGAGTTATGCAGGATTTGCAGATTGCTGATGGCGGCTATGCCATAAATTTCCTTTGAATTATGAAACTGACAAGAAGTGCACAGCCAATGACCACTTGAAAATGTGTGTGTGATTGAGGAGCGTGTCTGAGGTGGCCACCTGAATGTTGTGTGAAAGAAAAAAGCTACATGAATGTGTGAATGTGTAAACTTAAAAATACTTTCTGCCGGTGCCAAGATTTTAGAGATGTGTAACGTGATTCTGTTGAACCATAGTGATTCCTTATTCTGAATGGGCTCTAAGTTATATAAAGGAAGGCCTACGATAGATATTGACAGTTATTGTAATCTTAGTAGTAGCTCGTGTTGCCTTTTCTTGTATTACTAGACGTGTAAATACTACGACAAAGAAAGCATTGTTGGCACAAAATAAAAACGGGGGAAATTGTAGAGGATTGGTTAGAAATGCGAGGACATATGAACATGGCTAAGGCTATGGATGAGCTGCTAAAGTATAAGATGCAGTCTGACTAGGCCCATGAGAAAGTGTGAGATAGCAGGGCCGTGAGAAAGCAGCAGCATCCTTGGGTATTCTAAATTGGGCTGAAAAACAGGAGCTAGGCATTACCAAAACAGAGACACTTAACGAGCCACCTGTGTAAACAATGAAAGACAGTTAAGATGATATCACCACCTAACTGAGCACCAATAATGAGCCTAATTTCTGTAATATTCATGAACCTATTATAGAGTGTATATTAAGCTGTTGTCAATCTACAATAAACGAAGTTCCTGGATTCTCACATTGAGGTGTCTAGAGCTTTCCGTCGCGACACTAACCCATACTGAACAAGAGCTTTTTTAATGTCCTTCAGGATTGGGTAAGAGATAGGCCTCCATTCTGGAGCTTTACCCTCCTCTAAGTAAATTGGAAAGGCCTTTAGGAAGTCTCTGTCATTGGCCTGAGCAGCCTCCTCCCTGAAAGACTTCCAGAAGTTTGGATGGTTTGCCTGTCTCTCAGGGGAGTGCTGGGAACAGTCTGAGTGGGTGTCAGATAACTGGTAGGTGGGGTGGGCCTCGGTGGAACAGGCCCTATGGGCATGGCTGTGTTTGTGGAAGCTGGACTTGACCTTTGGCCTGGCCCTGCCCCTGAATTCCCTTCTGTCCCAGGAGGGAGGACTTTCTGGGGAGGAGGTGGAGCTGGAGGGAGAGGCCGTGGGTGTGGGTGTGTCAGGGGTGGAGTCCCTGACACGCACAGGTGGAGGCAGAGGTGGCCTAGGGGGTGGTGCTGAGGGAACCCACCCCCTTCTTTCCCGCACTGGCGTTTCCCGCAGCAACTTTTCCCGCCTTCGCTCCTCGCTCCTTGCCTCCCTCCTTCCCGATGCCATTTGGTTGGTGCTGTGACGCAGCTTCATTCTCCCTCCTGCCATCTTGTGACTGATGGAATTTGTGTGCCGAGGTGATAGTCGTTTTAGTGGATGAGAGTCTCATACGTGATTTCTCATGTTTAGTGGGTTAGCTGTCTCCTAGCTCATTGAATGCATTAGTGCCCTCCCATGATGGCGGTCTGATGGGAAAAGGAAAACTGATGAGCTCCCTCTGCCCTGGCATCGGGCAGGTGCAGGGTGTCCCTGCCCTTCCCCCTGTGCCATTTCCAGCTCCTGCAGGAAGCTGAACCCAGGACTCACGGACCAGGGCAGGGCCAGGACTGCTGGGGCAGGCCCTGGCACAGCACAGCACTTGCACCCCCTGTGTTGTGAGCCAGGCAGAAGGACACCAACCTGAAGGGGATTTGGATCCCCATGGTGAACAAATTCATGACAAATGTGTCATTATTTCTGTAGAGGGGGCACTGGAGGGATAAAAGACCAGCATGCAGAGCCTGTCCCTCCAGGGGAAACACAAGTAGCAAGAGTGAGGCCCTGGTGCTGCTGAGCCCCTGCTGTGCCCATGGGGGTGACAGAACCACTCCTACTTGGATGCAGTCCCTGTGGAACCAGGCAGTTCTGCAGGCTGGGCACACCAGGGTGTGGAAGGTCTTTCTGTCCTCCACAGGCTCCAAGCAGATGAGGCATTGGGTGCCCGGCTCTGGAGTCACCTCCACTGCCTGCTCTGGGCTGTTTGTGGGGCAGTAGGAGCTGGGGGGAAAAGGGGTGGGTGAGGTGAGAAGTGCTGGGCCCTTCTCTGGTGGTGGCAAGGAAGGGACAGGAGGTACCTGAATGGTCTGTGGAACTGGGTGACACAGCCTCCCTGCTTGGCACGGGGCAGGTGGAAGCTCAGGTCACAGTGTCTTCCACAGCAGGAAATGGTGGCCCCGCTCTGGCCACAGATGCAGCAGCTCTGGAAAGAGCAGAGCAGCCCCATCAGCAGCAGCCTCAGGGCGCTCCCTCATGCCCGACCGTCAACCGCGGCCGTTCCCAATGCGCCAGGCTGATATGTAACAGTCTTTTGCTGTGGGAGTGTTCTGGGCTCCTGAACACTCCCTCCTCACCAGCTTCCAGCAGTTGTTCGTTGTAGTCTCTCCTCATGAAGTCCGAGAAGATAGCTTTGAGTCCTTGCTCTCCTGCTGCTGGTGATCTCTCCCTCTCGGTGTCCCACCTCGGTCCGTAGGCTGCTGCAGTGCAGCTTATCAAGCGTACGCGTCCTGGAATCTTCATTCCTCTAAGTCAGTTTCTGGCTGCCCCCGGTCAGCTTTGGCAGGCAACTCTCGAGCCTCTCTTGGCCCGTCTCCAATTTCTCCTGGGATTCTTCTCCCAAGCACCGAGCTGATTTATCAGCCCGTCCACTTGGCTCAGCTCAAGTGCTGAGCCTCAAAATCCACCCCCCACCAGCCTAAATGCAGTGGGGGGAAAAAAAGCCCCCTAGCCTTGGCCACAGGCAGCTCGGTTCAGTTCTGCACTGTCCCAAGCGTCCTGCAGCTGCAGGGGGGGGAAGGAAGGCCTGGCCTCCTCCCTCTTACCTCAGGTGCTGTGAATCTCTTCCTTCCCAGCACACACTCCAAATGCTGACTCTAATTCCCCGGAGGGGAAGAGAGGGAGCCCAGCCACCCCCTGGCCTTGTCCACCTACACGCAGCAGACACCAACAGCAAAACAACCAAGACAGCACTGCCAACCGTTTCTGGTGCTGTGATATGTGATTTTGAGCAGAAGTGAACAACATGGACAGTGACTGGCTCTCCAGGGAACACTGCCCTGGCACCCAATCACCTCTGAGCCCCTCGACCTCTCAAGGGGGGCCAATTTCAAACTATTGCATCAGGTTTAGATGTTCTGACAGTGTGTGTTGCAACAGACTGAAGATGCACTCAGACAGCAAGTTGGCAGGCGAGGAACAACAAACACTTTCTTTACAGCAGGCTTAGTTTTATAGTCTTTTTCTTCTGTCCACGTGCAAATACCATATCTCCTTGGTTATATGTTCTTGTCTACACGTCCCAGCCCATCCTCTGATAGGCGGTCGGCATCCCTTCGCGTGCTGGCAAGTCTTAAAACAACAGCTGTTATTTACTGCAGTTCTTCCTCTTTTCTGCTTTCTAAGTCTCGATGTTTACATACTTTTACAACCTCACAGCTGTAAGTGCCCAAATTCAAGGCCTGAGCTGTCTGCAGCCCAGTTGTTTCCCACAGGTGTGAGGGATGTCCAGGTCGACAGTACTCCCTCAATATCTGTGAACCTGTGCCCAACTGTAGCCTGTGGGCAAGGCTTTGGGTAACAGACTTTGTGTAAGTTGTTACCTATAAAATGTGTGTCACTTTAGTTTTAATTCTGTTGCTGGGTAGTGAATCTGGGTGACAGGGAGAGAGAGGCTTTAACCCCTCCTCCAAGTTGGGGCCGAGGCCGACTTAGTTACCTGTAAAGGGCATCCAGCAGGACCACGAGGAGGTGCGACCACTGTGGCTGAGCCCAGTCAGTAACTCTGCTCCCACACACCCCGAACACACACAGAGTGTGTGCACCTTTTCCAGGTTAAGTAGTGGTGGCCCATCCACCAATGTCACGTCCAGTGAGCGCTAGATGTAATCATCATGAGATTTGCCACTTTTGGGGAATAGGGTCAAAATAGGGAGCACAGCTTTAATAACAATTAATAAAACACAATAGACTAATAATAATAATAAAGCAAATAAAGACAATAAAAGACAATAAACCCCAGTAAATTTAAAACATTAGTAACAACAGGATAACTTATCTACTTAGAGCTGTGTGAACTTTACTTGCAAACATATGTATGATGTCAATGGAGGTGAGGAGGGCTCTGGACGCCAAAGCTCGAACTGTCCTTTCCTGCTTTGATGATGATAGACCCAGAGTCTGCAATAAATCAAAGTTTTTGTTATACCACTTACCCCTTGCTCCAAGGGGAAAGCCCATGAAGATGACTTTGTTGGTTAATTCCTGGATCTCCTCCTCAAGATGTTGATACTTTTTCACCTTTTCTTTTGCTGCTTTCTCTAGCGTGGTGTTATCTGCTTCATATCTCACTGTTACATCCACAACAAGTGCCTGTTTTTCCTTCACAAAGATGAGGTCGGGTTTAAACAACTCCCCATCTGGGTCTCTTATATTAGGTTCCTGATAAACGACCCAGTCTTTTTCGCTTCTTCAGAAAGCATGTCACAGATGTAATTGTGACGTTTTACCCTGGCATCTTTACCGACTGGGCATTGTCCAATCATATGGGCACAGGATTCGTTCTCAGCTTGGCAATGTCTACAGGACCTGATGTATCTGTCTTTCTTCCCTCTCGCTAGGTATTCTCTGGTGGGGTGGACATTCTCTCTCGATTGTAGAGCTGTCAGGAGCTTCTGGTGGGGTATACCTCGATAGTTCTTAATCCAGTTATTGCTAATTGTATCCCCTTCAAAGTTGGGGATTCCTATACCTTGGGACTGTAATGGAGTCCATTTTTGAAATTCCAGTTACAAGGCCGTAGGTATATGTTTTTCGGTGTACTTATTTCCCATTCTGATGTATCTTCCTCACCCAGATTAGATGCCTCCACCGTTGGTTTGGGTGCCCAGATATTCGGTATCTTATCTTCATCTCCTCCAGCTGTTATCCACAATTTCTCGTATATCTGTGCAATGTTTTCTTCCTGCAGAACAGCCCTTAAAGTGTCGTCAGAGCATTGTGCCAGCCTGTGTAACCTTCTGGCTTGTACACTCGGGATCAGTGCCTGCAGTTTTATAATACCTAATCCTCCATCCTTCATGCTGGAATATAGGATGGCATCACAAGTGTTGGTCGGTAGGTGTAACCATTTCTTAACAATTGCCCTAGTCCTTAAATCTAGGGCTTCCAAGAATCCTGGTTTTTCTCCGTGTGGTCTGCTAGATATCTTACTCGAGGGATCACATATGTTTTTAAAATGTCCACTCTTTGTAGTGGTTTGAGTGGTGCCTCACTAATGCGGTTTAGCCGAGTTTCTATTTTTGATGACAGATCTGGCTTGGCTGTTTATACCCAAGGATCTATCTGAAGGCCTAGATATTTCCCTGAGCTACCAGGACAAACCATATTGAGGGGTGTACCACCTATTATAGTCCATGAAGGACAATCATTGATTGTATATGAATCTCTAGTAGGTTGGATGAAAAATCCATGACATTTCTCCCTTGTGTCTTAAGACCAGTTAGATCGCAGAATGTCTCAAGAATCTTGATGTTCCTTTTCATACCTTCCCAGGATCCACTAAGGAAGACCAGATTGTTGGCAAATGCCATTGCAGTTATTGAGTTATTTCCATGATGAAACCCTTCTCCATACTGTTCTAATTCACATAATAAAGGATCCACAGCCAAATTGAATAGCAGTGGAGACATAGGGTCACCTTGTTTGACCCCCACTTTTATTTGAATTGGATCTGATTGTTCATTTTTGGTGCCAATTTGAGTGTAGGTGTTTTCGTACATATTTGCAATCAAATTAATGATATGAGAATCTACACCTTTTTGTTTCAGGCCTGTGATAATGTGTTGATGGTTTACTGTGTCCAAAGCCTTTGCAGTGTCAACAAACACCACTGCCAGCTCTCTATGTTGTCTTTTTGCACTCTTTATAAGAAGTTGTAATAATTTCAAATTTTCAGAGCAGCCTGGTGATTTTATAAATCCCCTTTGTCTTGGGTTTATGGGGCACACCTTTGCTAGCATTGCCATCAGTATCCTTAAAAATAGCCTTAGAATGACAGACCCGTGTGGTGGTTTGAAACTCCCAAGAATCTAATTTTTAAGTTCAAGCCCCCCTCCCACAGTTTACCCCTGTGAGAGGGTTTAGTGATGGTATGGACTTGACATCTTTTTCACCTCATGTGGAGTTTTCAGACAAAACACAACCATTCGTTATTGGGGGAAGGGGAAAATATTTACAAAGGTTTACTTACACCCACATATATATTTACATTAAATTTCTCCTTTTTTTCAATAAAAGTCCAAGAAGAAAAGAGAAAAGTCTTTCTGTCAATCCTCAGGCCACAGTTCCTTCCTTTCAGTTTTTTTGTGGCACTGGTCAGTGTCCTTCATTTTCCTGAGGCAGCAGATCCAAGTATGACAGGATTTTGGTTCTTACTTTGTGGAAATTCCAACCCCAAGCCTTCGGGGGATTTCCTTGTAGATTTTCACTCCTCTTGGGTTAGAACATTGAAGGCAGCTTTCAGTTCAGCCTTACCAAAGCTCTTCTGCTCTGTCTCAGCTCGGCAGCATGATAGAAGCAGCAGCAGCAGCAGAGGGCACGGCCACCTCCTCCACATTCCGTCCTGGCTCAGCTCTCGGGACGACTCTGGGTTTTTTCAGCTCCTTTCTCCCTCTCTCTCTCTAGCTGCTGCTGCATTTTGGGACTCCCTAAGGGTTTGGAAGTCCACCCCTCCTCTTCAGGAAGTCTCTGGGTTTTGGGAAAGTGATACAGTCTTACCCCAAACCAGCTCTGTTGAGTTTTCCTCTGTTTTGTTGCCAGCTCTCCCTCCTGCAGGAAATCTCTGCATCCTTCAGCTGGCTTCACGTTATCTCGTTGCTACTGGCTATCTTTTGGCTTTCAGCCATCGCTGTCTCTGTTCAGGACTGCTCTGCTGCCGCTTTCAGTGTCTTCTGCTGCTCCTGACAGTAAGGGAACTCTTCCAGCTCTTGATTACGGGACCCGGTCCAGCTTTGACACTACACCGGGTCTCTCGTAGCCTCAGCTGGGGCTGGGGGCCCTTGGCCCCCAGAGGAGCTCACTGCCTCCTCGTGGCTCAGATCATGGCTACCTCCCTTCTAAACTATCTTCACCACCTTCTCTTCCGTTTCTGTGGGCATGTAATTTCCGTAGGGCGCACGTGGACTATTGATTGGTCCAGTATTATCAGTGGGGCAAACCATTACTACCTCAGAGTAAAGGTTTTTCAAACCACTACAACCCTAGTACTGGGTCTTCAACTATTGATGTCATTGAGACGGTCTGGCTTGGTTGATTTAGGTAACAATATAGTTCGGCATCCCCATACCATGTCTGGTATTTTTCCAGATGTTAACCATAAATTAAAAATTTCTGCCGTTTGAGAATATTTGGGATCCATTTTAGTTAAATCCTTTATCATGATCCCATCCGGTCCAGGAGCTGCATTTTCATTTCTCTCATTGATTGCAATTTCTTTTTCTGTGATCATGGCTTTAAAGGCGTTGTTATCAGCCATTCCTATAGATTGATAGTTTCCAAGATCTTTGAACTCACCAGTTGTTTCCCATCTGGATTTAAACACAGAGTATACCTCTGGGAGTGGTATTTCACATTTCACAGACTCTGTATCATCAAGGATTATCCTTGCCAATTTCCCTCGATCTTTATAAAATAATTTTTGAAATCTCAGATATTGCCCCTTTTTAACCGCTCTCTTTTTCATCCAGTTTACTGTCTTTCTCTTACTTTGTGTATCCTGAGGTTTGCCTCTTTTTGATTTTACATTTGATGTTTTTTCTATTTGACACCTGGCCTCGAGGTGTCCATACCACTCTTTCGTTGTATCATTAACTAATGTGTGGATGTCTGTTGTCCCCTCAGCTGTCTTTCGGAATGCCCTGGGGTAGTTATTCATCTTTCTTGATTTTATCCCTTCCGTAATCATTGCCATGTAATGTGCTCTCAACTGATCCAGGCTCGATGTTTCCATGTTTGTTGGATGTTTCTTTCTTTTCTCTACCTGTACATGCACTTCCTGATCTTCCCTTTCTTTTTGTACAGGATTCACATACCGCCTTTTGTTGCTAATTTGTTTAATTGTCTTAGTTGGAATATGTTCGGCAATTAATTCATTAATATATCTCTTTCCCTCGTATTGTTTCACCAATTTTTCCAATAATTCTTCCTCCTCTTTTGACCAGCACTTACGAGATGACTCCCGAGCTGTTCTCCCTTTAGGGTGAGCAGCAGCAATCCCTTCCTTATTTCTGGTTTCTGGGTGACTCAGCCTTTTATGCTGTCCCAGGCCTGTTTTTGATTGAAAGCTCCTCCCACGTTCCTCACAAGTCCGATCTCCAGATGGAACCACTTTGTTAGCACCTCTGCACAGTGGATATAGTGACAAACAATAGAATGATAATTCTCTCTCTGCAGACCACATTTTATACATTGGAAAATGATCTTTCTTTTTTCCATGTGATCGAAGAAGGTGGTCTGTGAGTCCCTGTACTCCCATTAGTTTGGTTTTACAACAAGGACAGGATGGATTTTTGTCCAGTAACCTCACCAGTGATATTTCTCCTGGTGATTGGTCTTCCTGGGAGTCTAAAATAGAGTCTGTAGCGAGTATAAATGAGTCCTCCTCATCTCCATTGTTTTCATTTTCAGTGTCAGAGAGATTGTTTTTATTTTCTCTGACTGAGTCTGGTGTAAATGACTCGTAAACTTCTGGAAGTAAATCCAGTTTATCCCCTTGTATTAAAGATTGAGTTGCCTGCCAGTTCTCTATCTCCTTTGAGCTAGAGAACTCTAACTGTTGCAATTCAGTTTCATCTGATGTTGTTACTAAGGGACTTGATGTTTCATCTGATTTGGCTACAAAAGGTTTCCAATCATTAGGATCAGTTTGAGTGGCTGTTGGTACATGCATAAGCCTCATCGACCAGCCCATTTTGTCAATTTATGTAGTTTGTCCATCCAAGTGAGAGATGACAAGGTTAACAGTACCCCTCAATATCTGTCAACCTGTGCCCAACTTTAGCCCGTGGGCAAGGTTCTGGGTAAATAACTTCTGTAAGTTATTAACAAAAATTTGTATCACTTTCATTTGATTACTCTCGCTGGGCAGTGACTCCAGACGATAGGGAGAGAGAGGCTTTAACCCCTCCTCCGAACTGGGGCCGAGGCCGACTTAGTTACCTGTAAAGGGCATTCAGCAGGACCACGAGGAGGTGCGACCACTGCGGCTGAGCCCAGTCAGTAACTCTACTCCACCTTAGGAGAGTGATAGTTACTCCGCCGTTTACCTGCACTTCACTGAATTTCTTCCCTTTGCCATTGAGAGCTCTGGGCAGAAATCCCAGCGCGTCAGCCCCCGCCGTGGGCCTTGGCGATGCTTGGCTTTAATTAAACAGTCGGATTGCCCTGGTCCGCACCAGTTCCGAGCCTGGTGCTGAGCCCTGGCCAAGGGGGGGCCCTGCCGTGGGGCCCCCTCTGGGGACCCTCCCCCACCTGAACCGTGGAGCTGATGTGTCCCCACCGGGCAGAGCGGGAACCCTCCAGACCCAGAGGGTCCACCCTGGGGTGGAGCTGGCATGATGTCATGGTTTGAGATAGCCCCAAAATCCTAATTCCCTAGTCCCTAGCCCCCTTCCCCATCTCAACCTAATGTGGGATGGGCTTTCCAGACAAAACACGCCAGACTCAGAGTAGGGGAAAGGGAATATATTACAATGACTGTACAAATAAATATTATAACACATTATACACATGATCACAACTATCTCTACCATGACATATAGTATTTACAATGGATCAGATCTCTTCTCCCCTCCAAATAAAAGTCCAGGAGGGAAAGAAGGACAGATCCCTTCCAGTCTCAAAGCAGGAGTCTCTTCTACAGCAGCAGTCATCTGTCCTCTCCACATGCAGCAGCTGATGGCTGGATTTCTGCCAGCACTCACGAGGGAGGCCTCCAAGCTCTCTCGGCCCCTTGACACAGGCAAAGGGGTCTTCTGTGGGCTACATTCACCCCAGACAAGGTCGTTCCACCACGGTCATATCACGAGACGCAGGGGTCTTCGTGACGGTCTGGTATCTCCAGGAGATTCAAGCTCCTTGCAGGGCCTCTGTGCCCTGCCTCAGGCTGCGAGCTTCTTTGTAGCTTGCAGCAAGGGAGGGCCCCAAGGCCAACCTCCCACACCGTCCTGGCTCAGCTCTCAGGATGACTGAGCTTCTCAGCTCCTCTCTCTCTCCGGTGCTGCTGTACTCCAAGGCTCCTCTCAAATAGGAGTCCATCTACTCCTCCTTTCTCGGAGGTCTCAAAGGAGTTTGGGGGATCTGGTACAGTTCTTACCCCCAGAACTCTGTAGCTCTGCTGCTGACTCTCCTTCTCGGCTCTCCGGGACAACTCGGTGTCTCCCTTCCTCAGTTGCATGTCTCTGCTGCTTCTCCGGTTCAGTTCTTATCTGTCCTGGCTCTTACCCAGAGTCTCTGGACGCTGCGTCTGCCGCTGCTGTCTCTGCTCACAGTGGCTCAGCTCTCACCTACAGGCACTTAGCTCAGCTTTAGGCTGTTCCAGGTCCCCGCGGGCCCCCGCTGGGGGCTGGGGGCCAAAACCCCCCTGTGGGGCTCTGAGCCCCTTCCTCGTGGCTCTACAACATGGCCACCATTTCCTACCACAACCAAAAACTACAACCCTTCTCTTCCGGTCAGCTTGTGGAATGTTTACATTTTGCAGGAGCGCCCATTGGACAAAACTTCAAAACTTCCAGGGGTTTCCACCCCTTGGGGTTCTACCACTTTCTTAGCCTCTGGGGGAAAACAAGATTCAAACCACTACACACAAGTAAATTGGGATAATGAGTGATTGGTCACTCAGAAATCTGAACATGAAATAATACGTTCTTTAGAAGATCTGGTGAAGGAATTGTACTTTCAGTTAAATGAGGAGAAGGAAGAAGAGATGCAGGTGGAGGGGCTGCTGCTGGTGAGCACCGTGTTGGAAAGCTTCCCCCAGAGCTTTGGAATGCACATGAGAGAGAATCCGAGGGAAGAATTGCAGGATGTAGAACCTGTGACTCAGACCTTCTGTGTTCAGTGGAGGAGTTTGGGAGATGGTGAATGAGTGTTAATCTGATAAAGAGCAAAACCTAACGTTTGCATTGACAGCTGATGACGAGGAAGTAACATTACGACCCTTAATTAAAACTGAAACCACAAACGATTGTCAGGGTCAGCAAACTGCTACTAAAATGGTGCCAGGCACGGCTATGGAGATGTGAAGGTCTGGCCATAAATGAGGTGAGATTGAAATCTGGTCAGCATTAAAGCAGTGGGATGCTGAGAGGCCAGGTGTGCTTCCCGGGTAGCAAAGAGTTAAAATCACTGCAGTAAACAGAGCAAGTGGGATCTGCCAAACTGCTGAGGTTACTTTATGGCTCCTGGTTGAAAAGTGGAAATCTGGTAATCTTAACCCTAAAGGAAACACAGGGACTGTGCTCTCACAGTGCTGGGGTTTGCTGCAATACCAAATAGAATTTCTGAAGTTACAGCTAATTTGGCTCCACTGACAGCTGCAGCATTAAATGTTGCAAACCCAGGAGCCACAGTAGCAGCACACCCGTGCTTCAGCCCTGGAGGAGTGGTCTCAGCCTTCCCTTCCTATTCTCCTCCTGGGCAGTTTATTACAGACAGTTGAATACCAATGCTTGGCCTTTAACAGCTGCTCTGCCAACCAGAGGGGACCCCCCCTGAAAAATAGGGGAAGTTTGTGTTGTTTTCTCTTTCCAGGAATGCCAGCACTGCCCCCACTGAAGATGAGAGGAAGGAGTTGCAAGCAGGGCAGCTGCCAGCGGATTTCCCCGAGAAGGCTCACAACCAGCCAAGATGGGATAATCATTTTTCCCTTAGGCCCTTTTGACTTTGGTTACTTGCTGCTTGAGTAGCATCCTGCCAGACAAGACATTCTTTCTTCTTTTTCAGGATTGGTCTATATTAGGCCAAATTTTCCCTTTCTTTTCCTAGGAACCTGCTGACAGGTGAGACCCAGCTGCCTGAAACCGATGGAACTTTTAACTGCCCCATAATTGCTTGTGCTGTCAGTTTATTAATGTTTGTGATTTGTTCGTGTTTCCATGGCAAGCAACTTGTTGAGAACTAAAAATATTAGGAGGATTTTATAGGACAAACCATTCTGTGTATTGCCAGTTTGATTTTTGCTAAGTTCATTTTGTCTTTTTACAAAAAAGAATGGGGTGGGGAAAGCTTTTATCTTATGGATGTATAAATTTGTCTCAGAAAACTCAATCAAATTTAGCCTGGGAGTTGGTACAAGGATTTATGCCTATTTGGAATCCTATAAATATGTATTAACCTTCCCATTCTGCTTCAGAAGGATTTAGATTTCTTATGATTTGGCTAAATTTTTCAGAGATGTTAATGAGTGAACTAAATAATCTTAACAAAACAAAAGAAAACATTACATGGGAAATGGTTGAGTCCCCCTTCCTAAACCAGAAGGAGGGACGGCCATGGACTGCAAAGGGGACATGGATAAAATACAGGAAGGCCTTTTACCAGCTCTCAAGACCTGTAACCAGTTTTGGAAACACTTGTATTCTCACTTGAACGTGTCTGATGTACTGTTGGGTTTCCTACCCTGTGTCCTAGGCAGGTTTTTTACTTTGCATCTCTTCTTTCATTTTTGCTAATCAATATGTTAACTATAGTCCACTGTGCACCCCACATGCTTCTAAACTTTGGGTGCAATTTACTGTAGCAGCAATTGTAAAGGAATGTGATGAGGGGAATTTGCCCACTAAAATTAAAAAAATAAAAAAGGAAAAGCACCTGGGGATAATACAGTTAAATTTGAAAGGGAATTAATTTCATTTATGACCCCACCACCAGTAAAGCCACAGCTTTTTGTTTTGTGTCAGGACTAAATCACAACAGAGCTCTCCCCTGTGCTCTGTCCCCTGAGAATGGAGCATAGGCCTGATGTAAAGATGTGCTTATATGAACACTCTTTTGTATGAGGACTTTGTACACCAAAAGTTAATTTTTCATGGTGTGTAGAATTACCCAGTGGGGCAGGAACGTTGCCTAGAAATTCTTCCAACTCAATGTGGATGTGGCCAAGAGAGAACCCTGTTTTAAAGCCTTTGAACTGTATGAACACACCTCCTTACAAACCCAGTCACACTTGTTCTGGTGTGCAAAGGGAACCAATTTACTGGGAGACCTGGAGATGCCCTTTGAGTCTTGGCTGAAAAACACGTGTCTTATATGTGAGGTGTATTTGTTGGGGATCCCCCTCGATGGGATTGAAAAATCAGTACTTGCTGTGGAATTCTGGGACTCATTTCAAGCCCCAAATGTACTTGAGAGACCCCTGGACTTGCAAGACAAGCAGCTCTGGTGCCCCACTTGGGTCAGCTTGGGGTGTTCCTGACTCATCACTCTGCTCTGAGGTGGGGGGTAGTGCTGCCATCCCTTTGCCCAAATCGTGTCTCTCCTGACCCGTGGGCAGGAAGGACAGGGCAGGAACTGAGTTGTCCTGAACAAAGCTGAGACTGGATCACTGACACACGTGCCCCAGATTATTATACAGTCAGGCAAAGGATAGATTTTCATCTTTGGGTATTTTTTACACCTTCTCTAGTTCTAACACACCACCAGTGGGTCTTGGAAAGTAGCCCAGGGCAGGTGCATGCCCTCAGTAATTGGGCCAGGTGTGTGTTCAGAGAGCTGAACTTGGGAGTCCAGCAGGTGTCAAAACTGGCTTTACAAAATGGGTTGGCGTTAGATATGTTACTGTTAAAGGAACAAGGGGTGTGTGGAATGTTAAATCTTCCTGAATGTTGTATTGCCATTCACAATGTAACGGCAGCAATTGAAAAAACCTGAACCAAAATGAAAGCAATGGCTGATCAAACCTCAGAACTTTTGCAATCACTCCAACCCAAGGACTGGCTTCAAGGAACTGGCCCCAGTTCCTGGCTGATGTCCATGTTCTAATCCTTGGGACTGGCGGGGTGGGGGCAGTGGATGATGAGGGTTGGGTTGATGGTTGCAATTGGATTTACATTTTTCATGATTGGAATAGCTGATGTCCGTGGTATGATTACTCTTGTTGTTGTTTCTGCTGTTTGTGTCTTTTCTGCTCTGTCTTGTCTACGTGCACATCACCCTGATGGAAAACCCGTGAACTGAGGAAAAGTCCCTGGCAGAGAGTGTTTGAGCCATGGGGTGGGGTAAGGACTTCAGTGCACTTGCCTGTCTCCAAACCCTGTCAAAGCCACAGAAGGAACTTGCTGTAAGAGAAGCCACTGGATAAAAAATCCCCACTGTGCAGACTGTGAGAACTTGAGATGAGCCCAGAAGGGAGGAATCTGCAAGAGGAAAGAGCTCATGCCAGGCAGGTGGTGAGGCAGATCTGGGGAACCTCCTCCTTCCTGCATCTCAGCAAAAATTCCCCCTGTGGCAGCCTGGGGGAAAGGAAACAACTGCTCACACATGTGCAATCCCAAGAAATGGGAATGGGATCTAGGCCCCTTTTAAAGTCCAGGAGTTCAAGTAAGGCAGTAAAACTTAGGAGATTGATGTATCTCACCATACTCAGCCATAAGGTTCACATCTGCAGCGGACACTTTTATAGCATGGAGGCAAGAGGTACCTGCACTACCACTTCATGAGGTAAAGATGACTGACTGTAGTCAAGGGGGGGCTGTGGCAGGGGGGCCTACCCCGAGAAGGCCCAGAAGCCCATCAGAAAATGCCCACAGTGCAGGCTCTCATGCAAGCTGGCTGTGGTGAGTTCTGGTGGTGCCACGGTGGTGGGTTTTGGTGTTGAATGAGGCTAAAACCAGCCTGGTTCACCAAACTCCAAACACATCCTGCTTTTTGAAGTTGGGTGTGGCAGATAAGCTGGTGGCTGGCCTGTAAATTTGTGACTAGCAGTCAATCACTTTATACTATAAAAGTCCAGTCCACTTTTCTGCAGTCAGGTTCTTCAAACATAGCCCTTCTTGGGGTATATGTGTGGAGATTCCTCCCTTGGGCTGGGGGCCCCCCAAGGATACTCCTGGAGGTTGAGCAAAAGAGTTCTCCCCACAAGCGTTGGTATGGGTGAGTTACATCCAATCTCTACTTAATGATTATTTCCCTTCTGCTACCTTGAATATAATTGCTTCAGTAATTGCTTCAATAGAGTGCACTATCCTATCCTACCCTGTGCTAGTAGTAGTCTTAGCCTTTATATTGTGTAGTAAATAATTCTCATTGAGGTCTTCCCTCTGTTCACTCATCTGTTCATTTGTCTGATCATTTCTATCAATAAATGATTCATTTTATAGAAATAATCTCAGTTTGTCATCATTCAAACCTGCAGGACAGAAGTGGTTCAATCCCACCTCTGTAATTCCTCAGATTTAAACCATTGACATGATCCGAGGCTAAGATTGGATCCAGGCACACCGAGACTCCTCTCTGAGAAGGACTTTAGAAAGCAAGGGGGTCCTTTCTGCCCCTTGTGACTCCCCAGCAGGGCTTCTGTAATAAACGTTGGATTCACTACTCTCGAGTCAAGAAAGCTCCAGAAGATAAGCAAGAAGACCTGGCATCATGAATCCGGCTCTTTCAACATTGATCATTGGACTTCTGATAAGTATAGTTTTATCTCAAAACTCTACCTCTGAAGGACCGTGGTCTAATGCTTACATAGAACTACCTTTCGAAGGTGATTTCCCGGAAATGGAGATTTATATTTTACATAACAAACAACCTTACACGCCAGACCCAGGCTATCTCATAGCACAAAAGGGAGACCAATTTCAAATAGGGTGTCGAGAAGTTGAGGGACTAATAGGAAAAACAGATAAACTAACACTGATGATTAAATTCTGGCCAGATGAATCTAAACAGGATTTAATCACTTATAGCCAAATAAAAAAAGGTCAGCCCATTGTTTGGACTCAACGGCCAGGACCAATCTCATGTCAGTGGGATAGTTTTGAAGGAGGCAGAGCACAATGTGAAATTCTATTCGAGTTAAATCATTCAGTGACATTCACCTGTAATAGGGAAGGAAACCCTCCAGGTGTTGACACCGTTAGAAAAAGAATTTCACTAGCTAAAGACCCATCTCGTGAAATCACTCCACAAGTAGAATGTAGAAGAATACATAATTTCACTTTGATAGGACCTCAAGTAATAAGACAGTCAAACGAATTGAAGTTACTACTAAATCCTACATATTCTCTAAAGAAGGTACAGATGAACATTCAAACAGACATTACACACTTACAAGAAGATTGCCAGCCGTTCGTAAAGCAAAGTCTCAAAGGCTGGAATGCCTGGTTAGCGACTAGGTCACTTCACAAACGAACACAAAGAGATATAAGTGGATGGATCGGCACAGGGTTTGGTATAATGAACACCATAGACCAAGAGGTAATACTAAATAAGTTGAGTACCGTCACTTCCAATCTAGGTAAGCTTAAAGTACCTTCAAGCTCATCTATGCTAACTTTAGCAGAAACACAATCCTTAGTAGTTAAATTGATGGCTCTAATAGCTGACCACACCGCTGAAGATTTTGTCAAGATTGCTGATTACGCTGGAGATATTAGCAAAGAAGTTGCACTTGCTATCCAGTGCGTTCAAACACAACAATGGATACAGTCAGTAGCAGCGGGAATATTAAGAGAAGGAATGTCAGGCATACTGCCTCAAGAAATAAGAGAAACAATATTAAGAGATAGCTCCACTACACGATTTGAAATAGACCACCAGGCTTGGTGGCAATTAGTTAATTTTACCTATGATCCACAACAAGAACATGTTGAGGCCTATGTCCTCACCATCAGCGCTGCAGAAGAGAGAGCTATCTTCCCCATTCTAACATTAGGAACTATACATCAAGATGTCATTGTCAGACCTGTAGATCATAATGTCTGGGCAAACTATGACAACACTAAGAATAAGTGGCAATCAATTAGCACAGAAGCATGTATTCCTAAAGGACAATTAGGTTATATTTGCGAAAATGCCATAGTAGAAGCTGAAGACTTATGCTTAGATGCTGAAGACAGTATATGCACTTTTGAAATGCTTCCGCACAATAGAACCCGATCACAAGTATTCTATATAGGAAATGGATGCGCTTGTATTAGAACCCCTTGTGTTGATGTAGTAATAGATAATTGTCTTGAAGTGACTAATGATACTAACTTTTGTATATGTAACTTCACCAAAATTGTAGGTTGTGACTTTAGCTATACTGCACCCATAACCACACAGCAGTTAATCGAGGCTGAGTACACTTTGTATCATGAAGTACCCAAACTACAGATAGGCATGGATACTAAGCTTCTCAAAGAAATGCTTATGCATCCTGAAGTAAGAAAGTTAGCTCGAAAGGTGAATCAAACGACCCAACGCATGGTGTGGCAAGTAGAGCATAATTCAGAAGGTATAAAGAATATTTTGACGAAAGTTGCACAAGTAGGTCAACATCACTGGTGGGACATTTTCACAGGGTACTCTCCAACAGCAACTCAAGTCTTTCACTACCTAGTACACCCCATATTGATTATAGCTATAGGCATGCTCTTGTTAACCCTCATGAACATATGCCTGTGGTGTAAGTTAAGGTCCATGGTCAAGAGAACCCAAATAATCTGGGCAATGATAAAAGCATATCAGCGCCCTTTAGGATTAGAACTTGACGAAGGAATTCGTAAGTTCTAAGAAAAGGGGGGAAATGAAGCCAGGTAACACCTGAAAAGCGAATTTAAGCAATATAAAGAGTTAAGCACAAAATGTAGAAGCAAGCTTTAGCAAGGCACATAGAATTCAGCATTTAGAAAGCGGAGGCAATAAATTCACTGAGGTACAGGTCGCGCTGACACAGAAGAACATAAACATGAACAGAAAATGCTAGTACACACAAAAAGAGACATATGGGGAGGAAACCAAAGAGATAAAGAGAGGGACATGCCAAGAAATTAGGTATTGGTGCCAAATACCGAAACTCTCTGCCAAATTCATAAGGAAGCTACCCAAATTAGGGAAGGTTCAAAAGTTTAGGAGGATGATGATGAAAAGGACACGAGGTTCATGATGAAGGAAGACCGGAACTCCCACCGAAGTTCTCCCCAAATTAAGGACCACGCCTCTAACTCCGCCTCAACTCCACCTGTTATGAATATTAAAAGTAGATGTTGCAATGTAATGAATATTCATAATATATGATGTAATTGCTTGGCAAAACGTGTATAAAAGTTGGATTGTGTGTTTCTCGAGTTGGAGCAGTTTGTCCAGGGCGACCTGGCTGCTCCCCGGCCGTGAAATAAATACCTCCTGCTTATAGACTGAAATTCTGTCTCTGAGCAGTTTCTCCGCGCCTTGTTTTGGGGCATAAAATTGGCATCAATTTGGCGAGCCAGGCAGGAGCGGGGGTCTTCCTGAGCCAGGACCCAAGGGGCCGGGACGCTCTCAGGGCCCCCCGACTGAATTTTTGTCGGCAGAGTCTCCCAGACCCCTTGGATCTGCGCAACGGTGGACAAGAACCTCCTGCTTCAAATTAAGAGGTATTTATGTTTTGAACTGCAGTTTATAAAAGAAAGTAATTAAGTTGGTGGGGATAGGACGCTATCGCCCAAAAGGGAGCTGGGGGACGCCTCAGCATTAGCCCTAAAGCTGGGTTAGAGTCCCAGGTATTGAAAGTTGCAGGTTAGAGTCCTGCCAAGAAAGGGTTAGAGTCCCTAAACGGGTTAGAGTCCCGGCACTGCAGTGTAAATGTCTTTTCTTTGTAATGCTGTGTTCACCCTTTATGTTTCTGTGTCTTGTTTGCAAATGTTCTTGCTCTAATTTACCCTGATCATTCTTTGTTTGTTTGTTTGTTTGTTTTGTGTAAGATATTGTCTGGTAATGCATTGGAAACTGTGCTCGATTCAGAAAATTAACCATTTTTAATTCTTCCGAGGCTGTTTGAGAGTTTCTAGGAGCTTTAGGACCCAGAAAGCTCCTTGTACTAGCAAAGAATTTTTGGAATGCGGTTTCTCTTGCTAAATGTTCTGGTTTTTGTCAACGAGTAAAAACGAAACTAAAATAAGCTGTTTCATTGCTTGCAGCAGTTTGTTTGTCTGTTGTAAAAAATTAGATGTTGTGTTTTTCATATATGGTATAGTTCTTAAGACGTCTTTTTAACTCTATATGGGAAATGATTGCAATCTCAGTTCTATAAAAGTGAATAAGCTCTTGCCGGCACGTATAAATCCTAGGATTAAAATCTGTCCTTTCTGTTATTGTTCACTGTATGTTAGAGCTTTGTGTAACAATTGTGGTAAATATATTCTGGGTCCAAGAGGAACACAAGAAATAGCGCTCAATCGTACCCTTACCTTCTACTGTATACGCTGTTGGTCAAATCAAGATTTGGCAGAAACTAAGTGGGTGAGATTTTATTGTTGCCACACTCATAGACAGGTATTCGTAACATCTTGGTTGCATTTTCTGTAAGAAGTGTGTTTTATAGTTTGCAGCAACATCCTGTGAGTTTGTGGTAACATAAATCGGACAGCCGACAGCAAAGCCATATCTCTCGGTCTGCGGCGCCATCTCACGACCTTGCTTGGTAACGCAGATTGCTCAGATAGAAATCAGAAGGTAGGAAAGTTCTCCTATATCAAGTGTGCAAGTGTGAATGTGAGTGTGATTGAGACGCGGCTCTGCTGCGGGGCGAGTGGGAGTCCCGCTCTGCGGTTCCTGTTCTCCGCGAGGAGCCAGGCCAGAAACGGACGAAGCGATTGCAGAGCTAGAAACAGATAAAGTAGCTGGATGTTGTATGTATGAAGTACTGAGACAAAGTAAAAGGTATTTTAAGACAGTGAAATAAATTAAGAAAAGTGTAAGCTTGTTGTGATAGTGTAAAAGAATTTATCAGACAATCAATGTAGAGAAGAGACGAACTAGAGTACAACTTCTAGTGATTTAAAATATTTGCAACTGGAAACCAGTTCAGGAACACGACTCCTGGATCAGCTGGTATATTACTGATGCTCAAATAATTGAAAGGTCCAGGGAGAATCTGTCCTTGAAAGATTAACATTTGTCAGCAGTAACTAGTACTTTATAGATAGATATTCTGTGTATGACGCGGTGGGACAGATTGAGAAATCCCAGATAAGTGCATAATTAAACCCCTACAATAATAATGGGAGGCCAGCAAAGTAAAGAAAGCAGCCTGCCAGAAACCAAGAAGGGATGAAAGAAAAGAGGACAGAAAGCATAAGGATAAAACAGATACCGAAAGCTTAAAGAACAATCGAGAGGAAGGGATTGGCTATTCATATTGTACCAGGACTGCTGAACGGAGAACCAAGGACAAGGAGGGAGAGGATGATTTAGATATGTTGATATCACCTGACGAGAGAGAGAGTAGCCCGGGAGTTCCACAAATCGGACTCCCTGCTGCAGCAGCGGTGAGGGGAGTTGGAGCTGCCGGGGTGGTGGTTACTCCTCCTGGACCGGCTCTGGCTGAGCAGGAAGGAGCCATTGAAGGACCCCCTGGTGTGGATCTGGCTGCACCGGGAGGGATTAGGCAAATTAAAGCCTCTAGAGAAGTTAGCTCGGGTCCAGCGGGAGTGAGTCCTGTCGGTTTAGTTGGAGTACGCACAGAGGTGCAAGTGAAATCAACTTTTGTTGAAGCCGCTTTCAGCCCAGGGGGGGGGGGCGACGGCCCCAAATGTAGAGGTGTTTCTGAGAACGAGTAGCTCAGCACCACTGATGAGTGCTCAGGCAGTTGATTCTGTTGGTGACGCTACTGATATGAGAGCTGTAAGAAAGTGCAAGAGTTGGTACCCAAGAGCGATGAATTTGTACAAGTTGTGGGAGCAACAGGCCAACCAGAAAAAGCTTATTTCCCAAAACCTATTAAATACAAAATTGGAAAACAAATGGGGATCCATCAGTTTCTGTACTTACCAAATTTTCCAAAACCTCTACTGGGTAGAGATTTATTGGAAAATTTGGAAGCCGTAATAAAATTCAACAAAGACCCAATTAACCTGGACAGTGTTACCTCAAGGCTACAAAAACAGTCCAACAATCTTTGGGAATCAATTAGCCAAAGAATTGGAACAATGGGAAAGGCCACAGGGGGATGGTACTCTTCTGCAATACGTAGCTGATCTGCTGATAGCAACTGAATCAGAAGAAGAGTGTGTTAAATGGACTATTTCTTTGTTGAATTTCTTGGGACTAAGTGGATATCGAGTCTCTCAACAGAAAGCGCAACTGGTGCAAGAAAAGGTAGTATACCTGGGATATGAGATCTCCAGAGGACAACGATCCCTAGGAATAGCGAGGAAAGAAGCCATTTGCCAGATGCCCAGACCAGAAACGGTGAGAGATCTACGAGCCTTTCTGGGAATGACAGGTTGGTGTCGCTTATGGATCTACCAATATAGGGTACTCGCCAAGCCATTGTATGATTTATTAAAAGAAGCTAAGAATATCCTGGTTTGGACTCCCGAAGCAGAGGGAGCTTTTAAGAGACTGAAACAAGAACTCATGAGAGCCCCGGCTTTGGGCCTCCCTGATGTAACAAAACCATTCTGGCTGTTCTCTCATGAACGGCAAGGGATGGCTTTAGGAGTCTTGGCGCAACAGTTGGGACCACACAAAAGAGCTGTGGCCTATTTCTCCAAACAGCTGGATGAAGTAAGCAAAGGATGGCCCAGCTGTTTGAAAGCGGTGGCCGCAGTAATCATAAACATAGAAGAGGCCAGAAAACTCACGATGGGCCAGAAAATGACTGTATTAGTGTCCCACACTGTGTCTACTGTACTAGAACAGAAAGGTGGCCATTGGTTGTCACCTTCCAGATTCCTAAAGTACCAAGCAATCCTAGCTGAATCAGATGACGTAACCATTCAAGTAACTAACATTGTGAATCCAGCCTCATTTCTAGAAGGAAGAATGTCAGCAGAACCAATAGAGCATGACTGCCTAGAAACCATCGAAGCAGTCTACTCCAGTCGCCCGGATCTCAAAGAAGAGCCATTTGAAGATGCAGACAACTGGTTCTCGGACGGCAGCAGCTTCGTGAAGCAAGGAGTAAGAATGGCAGGCTATGCAGTAACCACAACGGAAGAGGTAATCGAATCAAATCCTTTACCTGCAGGGACCTCAGCCCAAAAGGCAGAATTAATAGCTCTTACCCGAGCCCTGGAATTGGCAGAAGGCATACGAATTAATATTTGGACAGACTCTAAGTATGCCTTCTCCGTCGTGCATGCTCATGGAGCAATTTGGAAAGAAAGGGGACTGCTAACCGCCCAAGGGAAAACAGTCAAACACGCAGAAGAAATTCTACGATTGTTAGAAGCAGTCCAACTCCCAGCACAAGTGGCCATAATGCATTGCAAAGGACACCTAAAAGGTAACACTGTTCCAGAGATAGGAAATAGGAAAGCTGATACAGAAGCTAAATTAGCTGCTGCAAGAACCAAGGAAGTGGTTATAACAGCTCTAATACCAGAAGAGCTAAATACCGACTTCCAACCAGATTATCAGGACTCAGATCATAGATGGATTCAAAAGAACAAGGGCAAATTATTAGACAATGGATGGGGTCAATTAGAAACAGGACAATTAATAATACCAGAGAAGTTAATGTGGCAATTTGTGAAAACAGAACATGAGAAAACACATTGGAGTTTAGACCCGCTTTACCAGTATTTGCAAACTAGAATAGCAGGGCCAAAATTGTTCACTACTGTAAAACAAGTTACAACCCAATGCGAACGATGCCTGAAGAATAACCCAAATACAGGGACCAAGATACATCAGGGAGCAATAAATCGAGGTAAATTCCCAGGTGAAGTATGGCAGATTGATTTCTCTGAACTCCCAAGAAAAGGGGGGTATAGGTACCTATTGGTACTAACCGATACATTTTCTGGGTGGCCTGAAGCATTTCCCTGCAGAACAAACAAGGAGAGGGAGGTAACTAAAGTTTTGCTAAACGAAATTATACCACGATTTGGAATACCAAGGAGTATATCCTCAGACAGAGGTACACATTTCTGTGCAAAAGTTGTGAGAGCAATAAGCAAAGCATTGCAAATTAAATGGCAATTGCATACGCCCTACAGGCCACAAGCTAGTGGGCAAGTAGAAAAGATGAATCATCTCATCAAACAACAAATTGCTAAAATATGTCAAGAAACTAACTTACAATGGTATCAAGCTCTGCCTATTGCTCTGATTAGATTGAGGGTCAAACCTCGATCAAAAGAAAAGTTGAGCCCGTTTGAAATTCTGTACGGTAGACCTTATGCTATGCAAGTTGTAAATAGTGATGCTGTAGACCAAATAGGCAATCAATATATATATGATTATGTAATTGCTGTTGGAAAACATTTTGATAAAAATGCTGCAGTAGTAATAGAACACCAGCCCAAGCAACCTGACTGTAAATTGCATCCATTTAACCCCGGTGATTGGGTGTATGTTAAGAATCTTTTAGGAAAACCCCTACAAGAAAAGTGGGAGGGACCTTCCCAAGTGCTGCTGACCACCTTCACCGCGGTTAGGATCAAGGAACGACCTACATGGATTCACTACTCTCGAGTCAAGAAAGCTCCAGAAGATAAGCAAGAAGACCTGGCATCATGAATCCGGCTCTTTCAACATTGATCATTGGACTTCTGATAAGTATAGTTTTATCTCAAAACTCTACCTCTGAAGGACCGTGGTCTAATGCTTACATAGAACTACCTTTCGAAGGTGATTTCCCGGAAATGGAGATTTATATTTTACATAACAAACAACCTTACACGCCAGACCCAGGCTATCTCATAGCACAAAAGGGAGACCAATTTCAAATAGGGTGTCGAGAAGTTGAGGGACTAATAGGAAAAACAGATAAACTAACACTGATGATTAAATTCTGGCCAGATGAATCTAAACAGGATTTAATCACTTATAGCCAAATAAAAAAAGGTCAGCCCATTGTTTGGACTCAACGGCCAGGACCAATCTCATGTCAGTGGGATAGTTTTGAAGGAGGCAGAGCACAATGTGAAATTCTATTCGAGTTAAATCATTCAGTGACATTCACCTGTAATAGGGAAGGAAACCCTCCAGGTGTTGACACCGTTAGAAAAAGAATTTCACTAGCTAAAGACCCATCTCGTGAAATCACTCCACAAGTAGAATGTAGAAGAATACATAATTTCACTTTGATAGGACCTCAAGTAATAAGACAGTCAAACGAATTGAAGTTACTACTAAATCCTACATATTCTCTAAAGAAGGTACAGATGAACATTCAAACAGACATTACACACTTACAAGAAGATTGCCAGCCGTTCGTAAAGCAAAGTCTCAAAGGCTGGAATGCCTGGTTAGCGACTAGGTCACTTCACAAACGAACACAAAGAGATATAAGTGGATGGATCGGCACAGGGTTTGGTATAATGAACACCATAGACCAAGAGGTAATACTAAATAAGTTGAGTACCGTCACTTCCAATCTAGGTAAGCTTAAAGTACCTTCAAGCTCATCTATGCTAACTTTAGCAGAAACACAATCCTTAGTAGTTAAATTGATGGCTCTAATAGCTGACCACACCGCTGAAGATTTTGTCAAGATTGCTGATTACGCTGGAGATATTAGCAAAGAAGTTGCACTTGCTATCCAGTGCGTTCAAACACAACAATGGATACAGTCAGTAGCAGCGGGAATATTAAGAGAAGGAATGTCAGGCATACTGCCTCAAGAAATAAGAGAAACAATATTAAGAGATAGCTCCACTACACGATTTGAAATAGACCACCAGGCTTGGTGGCAATTAGTTAATTTTACCTATGATCCACAACAAGAACATGTTGAGGCCTATGTCCTCACCATCAGCGCTGCAGAAGAGAGAGCTATCTTCCCCATTCTAACATTAGGAACTATACATCAAGATGTCATTGTCAGACCTGTAGATCATAATGTCTGGGCAAACTATGACAACACTAAGAATAAGTGGCAATCAATTAGCACAGAAGCATGTATTCCTAAAGGACAATTAGGTTATATTTGCGAAAATGCCATAGTAGAAGCTGAAGACTTATGCTTAGATGCTGAAGACAGTATATGCACTTTTGAAATGCTTCCGCACAATAGAACCCGATCACAAGTATTCTATATAGGAAATGGATGCGCTTGTATTAGAACCCCTTGTGTTGATGTAGTAATAGATAATTGTCTTGAAGTGACTAATGATACTAACTTTTGTATATGTAACTTCACCAAAATTGTAGGTTGTGACTTTAGCTATACTGCACCCATAACCACACAGCAGTTAATCGAGGCTGAGTACACTTTGTATCATGAAGTACCCAAACTACAGATAGGCATGGATACTAAGCTTCTCAAAGAAATGCTTATGCATCCTGAAGTAAGAAAGTTAGCTCGAAAGGTGAATCAAACGACCCAACGCATGGTGTGGCAAGTAGAGCATAATTCAGAAGGTATAAAGAATATTTTGACGAAAGTTGCACAAGTAGGTCAACATCACTGGTGGGACATTTTCACAGGGTACTCTCCAACAGCAACTCAAGTCTTTCACTACCTAGTACACCCCATATTGATTATAGCTATAGGCATGCTCTTGTTAACCCTCATGAACATATGCCTGTGGTGTAAGTTAAGGTCCATGGTCAAGAGAACCCAAATAATCTGGGCAATGATAAAAGCATATCAGCGCCCTTTAGGATTAGAACTTGACGAAGGAATTCGTAAGTTCTAAGAAAAGGGGGGAAATGAAGCCAGGTAACACCTGAAAAGCGAATTTAAGCAATATAAAGAGTTAAGCACAAAATGTAGAAGCAAGCTTTAGCAAGGCACATAGAATTCAGCATTTAGAAAGCGGAGGCAATAAATTCACTGAGGTACAGGTCGCGCTGACACAGAAGAACATAAACATGAACAGAAAATGCTAGTACACACAAAAAGAGACATATGGGGAGGAAACCAAAGAGATAAAGAGAGGGACATGCCAAGAAATTAGGTATTGGTGCCAAATACCGAAACTCTCTGCCAAATTCATAAGGAAGCTACCCAAATTAGGGAAGGTTCAAAAGTTTAGGAGGATGATGATGAAAAGGACACGAGGTTCATGATGAAGGAAGACCGGAACTCCCACCGAAGTTCTCCCCAAATTAAGGACCACGCCTCTAACTCCGCCTCAACTCCACCTGTTATGAATATTAAAAGTAGATGTTGCAATGTAATGAATATTCATAATATATGATGTAATTGCTTGGCAAAACGTGTATAAAAGTTGGATTGTGTGTTTCTCGAGTTGGAGCAGTTTGTCCAGGGCGACCTGGCTGCTCCCCGGCCGTGAAATAAATACCTCCTGCTTATAGACTGAAATTCTGTCTCTGAGCAGTTTCTCCGCGCCTTGTTTTGGGGCATAAAATTGGCATCACAGCTTTAGTTGCAAGCTGTTTCCTTCCACCTCTGGCTTGGGCTGCTGAGGCTGCACCAGCAGCTCCACTGTGCAGGGAACAGAGGCTCTTTGGCTCTTTGGTCCCTTAAGTGTCAGCTCATTTGGATCTTCCTCTGGAAACCACCCTCACAAAACCTCCTATTGATGCATAGATAGCACATAACAGTGACAATGGGAAGCTGATGTCCAGTTAAAAATCTCAGACTTCCCGAAGCTGGGGACTGTCACTTCTTAACTTCATTTTACTACCCCTTGTTTCCCTCACCTGCTGGAACACTCTCAGCACCCTGTCTCTTATTATACCCAGAGCTATTCTGGGGTTAGGTTGCCAGCTTTTGGGCAAAGCTCTATTCTAACTGAGAAAGTTTTGGGTAGTCCCATTTCTGGAGAAAATTTATTTATTCTAGAATTCTGTGATTGATGAGGGTTTCCTTTCTTCAAACCTTATAGGTTATGTCCTATAAAAGAAATACTTTTTTGAACTCAATGAATCCTGCTTTTTGCCAGCTGGGGTCCTATCTGTGCAGGTACTACTGAATATGGAACAGTTCTCCTCTAGTTGGGGGGGGGCTTTTTTGTTTTGTTTTGTTTTGTTTTGTTTTGTTTTTTTAATTAATTTCTTAGCAGCTGTATCAGGGAGAGTTTGGAAGGAACAAAACCAATATTTATTAGCAAGAGGTGGCCAACAAAAGGAAAAAACCCAAGAGAGAGGAAGGAGGAGAAAAATAAGCCCTCAGTATGACTCCCCCAGTCCCCCAGGTGTTGCTTCTGAAGTTATCTCACCTCCCCAGAATGCCCAGAATTGCCCAGAGCAGAAGCTGCACTCTGGGACAGTCGGCAGGCTCACAAGATCGCAGCGTCCCCGCAACAGGCAACGTTGTCCTTTCAGGTGAAGCTTGTGTCTCCCGAGCACGAGCCATCAGCTTTTTACCCAATTAATTGGTGAGGTCTGCCTGGGCAGGTGTGGCCAGCACCACCCAGCCAGAGGCCTTCAGTCCCTGCCAGTGTTCTGGAAGTGGTGCCCCTTCTGCGCATGCATGTGTCCTTTGGAATTCCCCCCCCACTTGCACACTGTACTTCAGTGGGTCTTTTCTAAATGAGTCTGGGGGCGTACTTCATCACCCTCCTCTTCACTTTCTTCTTCAAATGCCCTTGGAAGGCCATCAGCCAATAAGAAGACACCAATTAATTGTAGTTTGTACAAAACGCCTCCTTCAAGGTCCAAGTTCCCGTTTCTCAGTGCTTGTTTTCTCCTAACTGGGCAGGAAAAGAAGAGACTGTCCCAGGTGGCTGGGCCAAAGACAGACCAAAAGTATCAACATCTAACACAATCCTGATAGATCCACAAAGAAAAAGGGAAATTTCTTCAGCCTGCTTGCGGTGCATTGTAGCGTCCCTCCCCTGAGAAAGCTGGTGCAGAACCTCTGGGCCTTCACTTGGTGTTGTCATTGGGACAAAGTGGGACAAGATGTGTTTGAAAGTTTCTTCCTGCCCTGCTGTGTGCTGCCTGTTGGCTGGTGGAGCAGCAGAGCAGAAATTCACTGTTGGCATCTGGCAAAGCAGCAGGAGAGAGCAGTTGTGAGGGGAAGGGGGGTGAGGTGTCTGCTCTTCAAGAGGGACAAGACAAAGGAGTTGAGGAATTGTCCTGGAACTCTGGCCTGGCGGGCTTGGAGCACTGGGTGGGCATTTCTTGAGAGCTGTGGTGGCCCCACTTCGTCCTGAGCCTCATTTGATGGCAGTGTGTCCAGAGGCAGCCCGGCTCCAGGCTGAAGCAAAAAGCCAGAGCGGGTGATGCAGGAGCTGCTCCAGCGCCTACCGCAGCCTGCGGCCCAGTGGGAGTGTCCCGGGCCCTGCCCCGGGGCGCCCTGAGGCGGGGCAGTGCCCACTCCCGCCGGCCGCCCTCACAAGGCCCAGGCCGCCTCCTTCCCACAAGGCCCAGCAGGGCCTCCCTCACACCTGCCCCGCCCTGCCCTGTCCCGCCCGGCCCCACCCTGCCCCGTGGCCTCTGTCACACCCCACGCTGACGTGCTGAGCCTTCCACCAGCCATTGTGACGCCACAGGCGCCAGTCGGGCACGGCTTTGTTGGTGCCCGCAGCCGGCGCTCAGAGCTGCTGTAGCCTCTCGGGGAGCAGCAGCACATCCCGCTCGGGGAGCATTGCGCGCCTGCATCGCCGTCTTGGCAGCTGCAGGCCACGACCACTGCGCAGGGCGACCTCGTCTGCCTTGTGCTTCATACCCTGTGCCCGTCCTTATTCTCGTCCCCTTTGTCACCCTCCCCCTAAACCTCGCCCCGTCCCATTCCTCATCCCCACTTGGCTCCCGGCAGCCCTCCGGGGCCTTCTTGCCCTTCCTGCTGCTGGGAGCTCCAAGCAGGGCCATGCCGTGGCTTCTGAGCAAGAAGCGACGGCAGTCGCCCTCCAGCAGCCCCAGTGGGCAGCCCTGGGCTGCCACCAGCTCCAGCAGCGCCTCCCAGCTCCGGGAGCAGGGGCTGGGCAGGCTGCACCGCGCGGCCGCCCGCGGTGACCTGGGCTGGCTGAGGCGCTGGCGCTGGTACGTCAAGGTAGTCGGCATCGACAGGCCAGACCAGGAGATGCGGTGAGTTCTGGGCCACGCTGATGGCACACCTTGGCTGCTCCTGAGCCAAGCTGCAGTAGTCCTCGGCAGCCCTCTCTTAAGGACAAGGCTTGAAAAGTGACATTTGCCCTGTCAGCTAGGACAGGGAACTCTTGAGCTTTTCACTGCTCGGAGCTGCCGGCCGGGCTCCAGCGCTGTTGCAAACGCGTGTTGCCCACCTGCCCCTTGGCCGTGCTCTCTCTGCAGGGCTGTTCTGCAGCTGCTCAGCCCTCACCTGTTCTCTTCTGCCCTCTGGCTCATCAGGGCAGGGCTGCAGCAGCAGCAGCAGGAGCAGCAGGAGGAGCAGAGTCCGGGCAGAGTCCCCAGGGTGCTGGGTAGAGACACAGCTTGGGCTCGTCCTTTGTCTGTCTGGGTTAAGAGTGTCCGTTTAATTTTTAGGACACCTCTGCATCTGGCTTCAGCCAATGGCCATGCAGATGTCGTCAGATATCTGCTAAGAAAGAACAGCCAGCCCAACCTCGCTGACAGCTTCAAGAGAACAGCCCTGATGAAGGTGTGTGGAATGCCTTCTGAGCTTGGAGGTGGGGCTCAGTGCTGGGGTGTTAAAGGGGAGGTGTCTGGCAGGATTCCTTGCAGGGCGGGGCCATAGAAACACGCCTATTGCAATGGGCAGGGCACAGCCTCTGTTAGCTGATCTTTGAAGATGGTCTTCTATGGCAGCACTCAGGAGCTGAGGGAGTTGTGACAGAGGGGGATGGAAAAGTTGGAAGCCTTTCCCTTTTGGTGTGTTGTTGCCAGGCAGTCCAGCAGGAGCAGGAAGAATGTGTTGCTGTTCTGCTGGAACACGGTGCCGACCCCAATCTGGCAGACGCTGACGGCAACACTGCCCTTCACCTGGCTGTGCTCTCTAAAAACACAGCTGTAGCAGGGCTGTTACTGGAGCATCATGCCAACAGTGATGCTCAGAACCAGGTAACCTTGGCATGTGGCTAAAGCTGCTCTTTCCAACAGCTGCAGAGCTTGTCTGTGTCTTTCTAATGGGGATTCTTTCTCCTTTTAGTGGGGATTTACCCCCTTGAAACTTGCAGCCTTGCAACAGCACGAGGAGATTCTGGAGTGCTTTGTGAACAAAGCAGCTGACAGGCCTGCTCAAGCCCAGGGGGAAAGGTGAGGGCTTTGTCAAAACAGCCCCCGGGTGTTCTGGGTAGTCTGCAAGTGTGACCCAGACGAGGGGCGTGGCAATGAGCTGGGAAAAAGAAGGAGCAGCCCCGTGGAAGCAGTTCCCCGTGGGACTGGTGAATGGAGGTCTGCCCTTGGCTGCTCTCGTACCTCAGGGGCTCTCGTCCTTTGCCCGCTGAGGTCTGCAAGAAAGCCTTGTCTGTGGTGCCCTCCCCACACCCAGAGCCAGAGCCCCGGGGAAACTTGCCAGTAGCTCAGCAGCGTGGCTGCTCTCTGCAGGCCAGGGGGGTTTAAGGCACGGCAGAGTTGGGGCGTTCAGTGCTCTGAAGGGAAGCGTTGGGGGAAAGAGAAGCAACACTGTCCCAGGGGACACGAGGGGCTCCGAGCACAGAAGGAGAAAACTTCCTGCCATGGAGATGGTCAGGGGGTCGAAGGGCTTGCCCTGGGAGTTTGTGCAGCCGCATCTGGGGGGACTTTGAAGAGCAGTGCAAGGAGCCCTGAACAGCATGGCCTGAGCTGGTAGTTGAGGCTGCTTTAGGGAGGCCCCTTGTAAGAGAAATTCTCCAATGCTTCCATGGACTTGGCTTTGCTTTCCCGGAGCTTGTAGGAAAGGGGGGAAGAGCTGTTTTGGGAGCAAGCAGGGGAAAACTGATGCAGGGTCAGACATGTTTCCGATGAAATTTTGCATGCTTTAGGAGTGCTCTTGTGGTTCCTGGAAGCCATGGGGCTCACCTGGAGGAAGATAATCTGCGCTTGCAGGAGGAGCTGGACAGGGCTGACGCGGAGGTATGGAAAGCCTGTCCCCACAGGGAGAAACCTGGGGGTGCCTGTTGCTTCCTATCCATCCTGAAAACGGACAAAACAGTGTTCATTGTGTTCCTTGGGGAGTAGAAGTGAAGCTTTGAAGGGACTTAAATGGATTGCAGTTCTTTGGGCAGAGGGGATGCACACAGACATGCAGCACCTGAGTTCTTCAGCAGCAGCTGGCTCCTCTCTGGAAAAGCTCCCCTGACAACTGTGGATTCTTCCCGTGATTTTACAGCTGCAGGAGGAGGAAGAAAAGCATCTTCAGTCTGAGCATTGTGTTCCTGACTTGAAGACTGCCTTGGATGCCAAGACAAGAGAGGCAATAACTTCCTCCCAGGAACTGCAGGACCTCCTGGAAGAAGACGCGCAAGAGTAAGAGAGTAACCCAGTGAAGCGAGGGGTCTGTGGCTTTGGGGATTGGGTGGAAACAGGGGGAGAGTCAGTGGGATTTTGAAGGACACTTCTGCTGTGGCTTCTGTTCCTTAGCACAGTTTGTCTGGCATTGGATTTTCTGGTAATAAGAGCTGTATTTCTCCTTAAGCTTTGCCAGTGAGAACAGCAGATTGGAAGGCACTGTCCAGCAGCCAAGCGAGAGCGTTGAAGCCCTTCCAAGAGCCCTGCAAGCCTCTGCCTCAGTAAGCTGGTCCTAAATTTGCCTTCCTGTGACTCTTGAGCCTAGTTGCCTATTTCTGTGGGGCAACTGTCAGATGAAGTTTTCCTGCAGAGCCTGGGGAGCTCAGTTTCTGCCTTCTCCTCAGCAGAGGCTGCTCAGAAAGCAGCCTGGTCCTTTCCCCAGCTGCTACAAAAGCCCTGAGGGTATTTGGTGTGCTGGACACTGGAGGAATTCTTAGATTCTAAATGAGGAGTTTCATCATGAGCTCCAAGGGACCCAGAAGTATTGCTGCCAGAAGTGTCTCCCAAATTCTTAAGTAGGTGTAAAGTTTCTTCTTTCTGTCGGGGAATCTTTCAAATGTTTTCTAGGCTGGTTTCCAGTAGATGATAAATACAGTTGCCATGGCCACCCCTTGAGAGGTTTTCCCAGAATTCACTGCCTTTAGACCATGCTGAGTTTCCTTTTCTTTTTTTTTCTGTGCACAGGGTGGTGAACTTTCCCAGCAGCTGGACATGGAGCCTGGAACAGGCATGCAGCTCGAGGCCCCAAACCAGGCTTTGCAAGAAGAGCTGTCCACTCTGCTTGGGAAGTGTGAACAACTGGAGAAGAGCAAATGTCAGCTGCAAGAAGAGATGACAAAACTCCACCATCATTTGGAGACTTTGGTGCTGGATTGCAGCCAAAGAGAACAGTGTACAGGAGAGGTGGCAGAAGGAGCTGACCAGGAAAGAAGTGCAAAGCTACAAGAGGTCAGCCTCGTTTTGCAAGTAAGTGAATTTCTCCCCAGTGTCCACAGGCTCTTCATTAGGAGCTTTGAAGCAGAGTGCTCATTTGGGCTTCTTTCCCACTGCAAAGAATTGTTTGCCCTGGTAGCTCCTGGGTTGTGCCTTGATTGCTGCTGGGAGTGAGGAGGCAGAGCCGCCTCTCTGAGTAAGGCTGGGCCCTTGGAACTGGGTGTGTGCAATTTTGTGCTGGGCAGAGCTCTCTTTTTCTTGTGGTGGTTGAACTGTTGCACTGTCTCCTTCAGGCACAGGCAGCCCACCAGGCCCCACTAGGACGAACCAGAGACAGTCATTGTGAATCCATGAGAATTCAGTTGGAAGAAAGGATTAGAAATCTGGAAAGTGAATTGGAGAGGGTCAAAAACACCCAACAAGAGAGTGCTTCTCATAAAGAAGCAACGCAGGTAGAGATGGAAAGGTACAAAGAGCTGTATGTGGAGGAAGTGAAAACCAGAAGATGCCTTGCCAAGAAACTGGAAAGGTAAGTCCGTGCTTGTTTGGAGTGGAAATGAGAGACTCCTTTTTCTTCCTGCATTTTCCTTGGAAATCCATCTTCTCCATCTGGCCAGCATTATTGCCCTCCATTGGCCACCAGGGTCTGATGGAGTTGCCAAGACACTCTCCTTGATATTTGAAAGGTCGTGGCAGTCAGGGGAAGTCCCAGGTGAGGGGAAAAAGGGAACCCCACTGTGCCCATCTTTGAAAGGGGTAGAAAGGAGGGCCCTGGGAACTGCCAACCTGTCAGCCTGCCCTCTGTGCCTGGGGAGGTGATGGAAGAGATCCTTCTAGAAGCTCTGTCAAGGCACGTGGATGACAGGGAGGTGATTGGAAGCACCAGCACAGCTTCGCCAAGGGCAAGTCCTGCTTGACCGACCTGGTGGCCTTCTAAGATGGAGTGACTGCCTCAGTGGACAAGGGCTACCCATGTCATTTCCCTGTCATTCTGGAAAGCCTTTGACACAGTCCCCCACAACATCCTTCTCTCCAAAGTGGAGAGAGATGGACTGGATGTGTAGACTGTTAGATGGATAAGAAATTGGGTGAACAGTGCCATGCAGAGGTGGTGATCAATGGCTCAGAGTGCTGAGGGCCATCAGTGCCGAGTGGTGTCCCTCAGGGGTCTGGACTGGGCCCAGTGTTCTTTAATGTCTTCACTAATGATCCAGAGGAAGGGCAGGAGTGCGCCCTCAGCAAATTTGCAGCTGCCACCAAGCTGAGGGGTGTGTTTGACACAGCTGATGCCATCCAGAGGGCCCTGGACAAGCTGGAGAAGTGGGCCCATGGCAATCTGCTGATGGTTTACCAAGAGCCAGTGCAAGCTGCTGGCCGTGGCTCAGGGCAGCCCCTGTATCAGTGCAGGCTGGGGGATGAAGAGGGGCAGAGCAGCCCTGCCGAGAAGCCCTTGGGCTGGAGGAGAGGCCGGACATGAGCCGGCGATGTGCGCTCGCAGCCCAGAGAGCCAATTGTGTCCTGGGCTGCGTCCAAGGCAGCGTGGCCAGCGGGTGGAGGGAGGGCATTCTGCCTCTCTGCTCTGCCCTTGGGAGAGCCCAGCTGGAGGGCTGCATCCAGCTCTGGGCTCCTCAGCACAGCAAGGACCTCCAGCTGTTGGACTGAGTCCAGAGGAGGCCACCAAGGTGCTTGGAAAGATGGAGCACCTCTGCTAGGAGAAAAGGCTGGGACAATTGCAACCCTTCAGCCTGGAAAAGAGAAGGCTTTGGGGTGACCTAATTGTGGCCTTTTGGGGTGTGAAGGGAGCCTACAAGAAGGATGAGGAGAGTGCATTTAAAAGAGCAGGTAGTGAGAGGACAAGGGGGAATGGCTTCAAATGGAAAGAGAGTAGGTTTAGATTTGATCCTAGGAAGAAATTGGTTGCTGTGAGGGTGGTGAGGAACTGCA